>NW_020837947.1:41484657-41544157 GCF_003676395.1 Aethalodelphis obliquidens
CACACACACACACACACACACACACACACACACACACACACACACACTTGCAGTTAAGGTTCTTGTTTTAACCTACTTTTGTACTTGATATTTACGAGCTTAGAGCCTCTTTGATGTTTCCCCAGAGAGATGAACGCCCTGTGTTGCGTTACCAAAACTTGTATATTTTCAAAAGTTAACACTCTTCATTTTCTAGCTTCTGGAATTCTGTTGTAATCTTTTGTTGTTGACAGTCCTATATTGTTCATCGTCATGAGCTTCCACTTTATTACTTTTCTGTTATTTCAGTGGGTCTTGTGAGGGAGAGAATATAACTTTCTGAACTCAGGCAATGATCTTAAACAAGAAAATTTGTCATATAAATATAAATGAAAAAAAATGAAGAGAAAAAGAACTATAAAATGATTGTAAAACTTTTCCTTAATGTCAACTACTGTGTGTATTTCTTCTACTCCCCAACCCTGATTTTAAAAAGGTGAAAAATGCACATTTAAAAAAGCATAAAGATTAATATAATTTTAAAAACAAATTTGTATTTCAAGTATTAAATTTATGGTCTTTGAAAATTTGAACTCATAGAATTAAATAGAGAAAAAGTTAAATCTCCCTTTATTTTCTCTCTTCCAGTCCTTGCTTTGTTTTCAGAGGTCATAAGTGTTATTAGTGTGTTGCATGTTCTTCCACATCTTTTGCTCTGCATTTATTTACATACATAGAGGTTTTAAAATAAAACTGGATCATCCCATATATGCTTTGTGATAGGCTTTCTTTTTTTTTTTTTTATCTTCTCTGAATTGGAGTTCTTAAAAAAATTTTTTATCACTGAGATACGAGTCACATGACCTAATCTACGTCACTTGAGGCTCCTAGAATTGCTCTCTTCTCCAAGGAGATCCACCACTGAGATAAGCCAAGGACTAGGTTTGACCCAGGAGTTTGAGAGTAAGGCAGGATTTCATGGGGGCCTACTTTTTGATGTTTTGGAAGTAACTCACAGAATGAATGAAAGTCCTCCTGCCAGCTTACAACAGATGACCCAAACAACAGATCACAGAATACAACAAGCCTACTCTTTCTATTAGATATATAGATTTCTGTAGCACACATACCAACCTAAGTACTTTTTAAAAACACATGTTTATTTGGAAATTTAATACATGATATAAAGACAGCATTTCAAAATAGTAAGGAAGGATTAAGCCTGAAAAAAGTGTTAATAGATACTGACCTCAAACTGTAAGAAAATTAAATTTGAAATGGAGCAAAGAACTAATGATTTCTTTTAAAAATCATCAAAGTACTAGGAAATAGGAAATTTATTTTATATTTTTACATTAAATATATTCTTAAGCCACACAACACAGACTTTAATAGAAATTCAAAAATTTTGAACACTGATAAAAGATATTAAATAAAAAAGGGGACATACTAGGAATAAATGTTTGTAATCAAATTAACAAGAAACTAATATCTATATTATTTAAAGAGTTCCTACAAATAAGGATAATGCCCCCAAATAGGTGTTTATCTATGAAAATTTTAAATATTTCATAATTTAAAAATTTCATAGATAAAAGAAATAAACAATTCATGTAAAAAGTACAAATGGCCAATAAACATCAGAAAGATGATCAAACTCAGTCATAGTGAAGTGAAAGTCTAGACAGTGAGATACTGCTTTTCACTAGCAAAATTGCCCCCTTTTCCATAAAAATAGACTGTAATATCCAGGATCTGAGCAAAGATGGGAAAAATAGTACTCTAATAACTAGGATATGTAGTCAGCCTTTATAGGGGGCAATTTGGCAATGCTAACTAACAGCTGTATAACTGTTAACCATGTTCTAGGCACTTATACATGTTAACTCTTAACCCTCACAACAGCCCTCTGATAGGGAAAGTGAGGTCAACCTTTAAGTAACACTTAGAGGTTAAATTACTTACCTATAAATAATGTATGTAAAGTGTATATATCCTTGATTCAGCACACACACAGCTGAACAAAGATAATATGTACAAGAATATCCACTGTAACACTGTTGAGTGAAAAATTAGAACTCCAGGTGTCAGTAGGGAAATGGTTAAATATATCACGGTGTATTCAGTTAATTAGGTAGCTACATATGTACTAACCTAGAAATATATTCAAGCGAATTTCCAACTTAAGATAGCAAACTAAACACAGTTCTCTAATTCTGTTCCTTTCTGAAATCGCACTAAAAGTCAGGAAAAAAAATTAAAAAACAAAACAAAACCAAAAACAACCATATGATGACAGGGGGAAAAAGAGAAAACAACAGTAAAATTCTGGGAGCTATAAGTCAGAACAATACAAATTTTCTTAGCAGATCCCAAGAGCTAAATCTGAAACCAGCAGCAGAGAAATTCGGAACAAACTGTCAATATATATTATTAAAAATCCTCAAAAATGCTCAGGAACTGGTAGTATCAGACTTGCTACATTTCTCCACCATATAGTAACAGTTTTTCCCCTTTCTATATTCTGTTCTTTGGATGCAAGTCAGAGGGGAAGGATTAAACTCCACCTCCTGGAAGAGGAAGTATCTGAATTTAATACTTGGAATTATTCTTTAAGGCATACTTGTCCCTTCTCTCCTACTTATTTATCTATTCAATAATTTATATATATCAATATGGGCCCATATATACACATACTTATTTTTTAATTAAATTTCAGAATTTATTAGAATTTTACCAATTTTTCCATCAGTGACCATCTGTTCCTAATTTCTATTCAGGATACCACACTAATGTTTCCTTAATTTCCTCTGGTCTGTCACAGGTTCTTACTTTTTCCTTGTTTCTCATAACCTTAAGTTTTGAGGAGGACTGGTTAGGCATTTTATAGAATGTCCCTCAAACTGGATTTGTCTGCTGTTTTCTCCTGATTAGACTGAGACTGTACTTTTGGGGAATAATATACTACAGGTGCTCGTAGCATATCAAGGGGTACATGATATTCACATGATATCATTGGTGATGTTTACTTTGATTATTTAGTTAAGATGTGTTTGCAAGATTTCTCTGCTATAGGACTATTATTTTACCCTCTTCATATTCTACTGTTTGGAAGCAAGTCACTAAGTCCAGCCCAAACTCAAAATGGGGGTGGGGGTACAGAGTTTTACATCCTGGAGGGAAAAATATCTACGTACGTTGTTTGGAATTCTGTCATAAGAAAGACTCAACTGTTTTCCCTCATTTATTTATTTATCCAATCATTTATTTATGTTAGTATGGACTGTGTATATTTATCTTTTGGGTTATTATCCAATAATATTTATTTTCTTGCTCAAATTATTCCACCTTTTGCCATTGGGAACTCTTTCAGGTTGACTCCTGTGACACTCTGTGCTCCATCCCCATCCTTTTGTTTTTTGAGCACTTCCTTTTGGGTAGTGTAAGGTGTTCCATGGTCATCTTATATCTTCCCTACTGTAGCCCTAGGATCAGCCATTTCTCCAAAGATCCCTGGTTCTTTTTACTGGAGAATAGTGTTTAGAAACCGAGATCTGGGTGCCGGGAGTGCTTGTTACCGCTGGGGTGTTATTGCTTCTACACCGTCACGGAGGTAGAACTAGGTTATATGGTATGTATACTTGCCTGTGTATACATGCATATCTATAATTATTTCTGTGTCTATTCATAAGTATCCATATTAAGCTAAATGAGTTCCTACTGATGACTCTGACTCTAATCCAGTATAGCAGAGCTCATTTTAGCTTTTTCCCCTTGTCTATAATTTCCCTTTCCAATAGTGAGATACCTCCACCATCTACCATCTATTTACATAGTTATTCAGCCCTCAGTATACAAGTAAAGCAGGTTCAGAACTATTAACCCATATTCCCCTCTGTTAGTTTCCTAGGGCTGCCATAACAAATTACCACAAACTGGGTAGCTTAAAACAGCAGAAGTATATTTTCTCACAGTTTTGGAGACTACAGGTTCAAAATCAAGGTATCGACAAGGATATGTTTCCTTCAAAGGCTCTAGGGACAAGTCTTCCTTAATTGCCGCTTCTAGCTTCTGGTGGTTACTGGCAATCCTTGGCATTCTTTGGTTTGTGGCATGATAGTTTTCATGTCTGCCTCCTTTACGTGGCCGCCTTCTCTAGGTCTCCTCTGTGTCTTCAGATATCTCTTTCTCTCTTTCCTTATAAGGACACTGGTCATTGGATTTAGGGCCCGCCCATATCCAGTATGACCTCATCTTAACTTGATTACATATGCAAAGACCCTACTTCAAAATAAGATCACCTTCACAGGTATTGGGGGGTTAAGATTTCAGTGTATCTGTGTGGGGCACACAGTTCAATCCACAGCACTCTATTACATCTATGTGGTTAAATAGAGAGCCATAAAATTTTTGGAGAGTAATTTGATCTAAGTAGAGTTGAAAATCAAGCAGGAAACTACTTTGAAGGCTTAAAAAAATGTATTATTAGCTCTTTGGTCTCGTAACTGAACTATAAAAATTAACTTTTTTTGAGGATAGAATGATGTGGGAAGGATACAAATCTGGAGATTTAAAAATTGTAGAATGGATGCTCTGGGGGGTTTTTTTTAGTGCTATTACAAAGCTGTTTGCTTTAAGCAAATCATACTCTCTGCTAACTTTGTTCCTGTGTTATGACTTCTCAAAAATTTACTTGAGGTTCAGAGATAAATTCTTTGGCTTTTTGAAGCTTTGTCTTAGAAACTCGGTACTAATAATCTTTTTATAGTCAGTTACTTCAACCTCCATAGAATATTATGGTATTAATCTGGGTCCAGCTGGGAATTTTCTTTCCTCAGTTCAGCCAGGGAGAGCTTAAAAAAAAATTCCCCTCTCTCCCCCCAGACTAGGCCACGCAGTGTCAGGGCTGGGATGCTGCATTTTCATAATGACTGGCTGAAGAACTGAGAATATCTCATTGAGAATATGACTATAATGGTGTCTTTTTTATAATCTCCAGAAACTCTTTGATTCTGCTGTGTATTATTATATATAATTACTCACCTTTTCTATTGCTGTTCAGAAAACTGCTTCTTTTTAGTCTTTGAATTAATTTAAAACTATTTGTGTTAACAGCAAATATCACTGCTTTTCTCACTGGATAATTCATCAGGTGTTAAATGCAAGTCCCTATAATTTTTTAGGGATGAAGAGTATGATTCTCACTTTCTTCTTGAATTGGGCTGATGTGAAGATATTATTTTTATTTATTTATTTATTTTTGGCCTTCCATTAGATCTTGCCATTACCTCCAAGTTGAACTCCCAACTCCTTTCCCTGCTAGTTTTTTAATTAATACATAAAACAATGAGTGATTTTACTGGTATGTTACAGAGCACTATACAAAATATTCTAATGGACAAAGAATCCATTGAGTTCAAGGCGTGATCATAATAGGTAATGTTATTTAGAGGCTATTCTATGTGGATAAAGCAGTGTCAGAATTTGAAGACAAAGGGCAAGTAGGGAAAGAGTTCTAGGAAAGGATGATAAGTATAACAATGGTGCATGAAAATAAGATGGAGTAGTAGGACTCTGGGAGACTGACAATAAATAACAGAAACTTGAGGCTCCTGTGGAAAATGAATCAGAATTATGGTTTGAATGACAGTGCCGGTAACGAATGACTTTGATTACATTTATTTATTGACTGTCAGGAGAGGTGAAGGGTACTCCTGTTTAAAAAAAAAAATTATTTAAGAGTGTTATCTAAAAATAGGGAATAATTTTAGCAGGCATATTAAAGATTATTTATTTAGAACAAAAGCTTAGGGTGTTTGCTGATACAACACTTGATTCCAATTAGTGTAGTTTTCTTTCCTGAATATATGTCTTTCTGAAGTTCTCATGATTTCTGCTTCATAGGAGCTATTTACCATCTCTGTTCTTTGGTAAGTTTCCTGAGTCATCTAATTTGTAATCTTTGCTTTTCCTTGTTGGATTTGCTACATGCCATATCTGTTTAATGTAAAGGTCTCAGGGAAATAACCATTGTAGAGGATTATTGAATATTGAAAATAGCCTTACATTAGAATATAACTAATAGGTTGTATTTATAACATAATGTCAGCATTAAAACATGCTGTGTATTAGATTATTTCATATCAGTGTCGTGTATACTTTATACATATATCTATATACACACTTATATATGCTTTACATACTTTGGTCTTTGATTACATAAATCTTTTTGTCATCCACTTATCATAGGTCTATAAAGTATTTATTTTTCTCATTTATAAAATTAAACAAACCTATCCTTATTAAATTCTAAACATAATAGAATAACCTAAAAAGTGTTCATCTCCTTTGTACTAAACCCCCAGTTGAGAATTACGGTGGTGTAAAATTATATTAATTTTAAATAATATACATGAAATTTGGACCTGTTACCAAATATAATTTGAGTTTGTTTTAGAATGTATCTGCAGAATATTTTAGTTAACTGCTTTTAACTCTGTTACTGTTAATATTTGTCTTGGAGGAGGGTATATATTCCTACTTGATTTCTGGGGCTGTGGCATGAAGTGCTATATTATTTTGGTTTGCTGTGACAATTTTTAGCTGAAATGTGTGAATTCATTTGAATTCTTAAAAGACTGATTATTGTAAAAATCTCAATACATGTAGCAAATAACTGCATGATTTACATACTACATGGGTTTATTAACAAAAACTTTTAATGTAACTTATCACAATTTACGTAATATACTTGATACAATATATGCATTCACAGCTATTGTAAATTACTGTCATTTCCTTTCTGAAGATATTCAGGGTAGTTTATGGAAAACAATAGTATAGAGCTGTGTGATTCAATATGGTAGCCACTAGTAACATGGGGGTATTGAGTGCTTGAACTATGCCTGGTCCAAATTGAGATGTAAGCTGCACACTGGATTTGAATATTTTGTATTAAGAAAAGAATATAAAATATCTCATTAATACTTTTTAATATTGATTACATAATGATATACTATTTTAGATACAGTGGGTTAAATAAAAGGTATTATTTTTAAAATAAATTTATTTATTTATGGCTGCGTTGGGTCTTCGTTGCTGTGCGTGGGCTTTCTCTAGTTGCGGCAAGCGGGGGCTACTCTTCATTGTGGTGCGCAGCCTTCTCATTGCGGTGACTTCTCTTGTTGTGGAGCATAGGCTTTAGGTGCGCGGGCTTCAGTAGTGTGGCACATGGGCTCAGTAGTTGTGGCTCGCGGGCTCTAGCGCGCAGGCTCAGTAGTTGTGGTGCACGGGCTTAGTTGCTCTGCAGCATTTGGGATCTTCCCGGACCAGGGCTCGAACCCGTGTCCCCTGTGTTGGCAGCCATATTCTTAACCACTGCGCCACCAGGGAAGTCCCAATAAAAGATACTATTGAAGTTAGTTTTACCTTTTTTTTTATGTAGTTACTATAAAACTTAAAATTACAAATGTAGCTTGCATTATTATTTTTTAAAATAAATTTATTTATTTATTTTTGGCTCTGTTGGGTCTTCATTGCTGCACACAGGCTTTCTCTGGTTGCGGCACGCATGCTTCTTATTGCAGTGGCTTCTCTTGTTGCGGAGCACGGGTTCTAGGTGCGTGGGCTTCAGTAGTTGTGGCACGAGGGCTCAGTAGTTGTGGCTTGCAGACTCTAGAGCACAGGCTCAGTAGTTGTGGTGCACAGGCTTAGTTACTCCGTGTCACGTGGGATCTTCCCGGACCATGGACCAAACCTGTGTCCCCTGCGTTGGCAGGTGGAGTCTTAACCACTGCGCCACCAGGGAAGTCCCGCTTGCATTATATTTTTATTGGACATATTGGTATTGACAGTATAATTTGTAAAGGGTTTACTTTCAAAGATTTTACGAGTGTGTATATATGTTTATATATTTCCCAGTAGAAACAATATTGGCTTCTCAAAATAGCTACTGTCACCCGCTTAATATTTAATATAATAGAAATTTATATCCATAGCATTATGTCTATGATAAATTATATTCTACCGTCAGTCTGGGGCTACTAAGAGCATACTCCTTTCATCATTTTGACAGTGGTAAAAGCTTCACTGCAATGGGATTGCCCTGGTTCCTTTGGCAAAGAGAAAGTTAAGGTTTCTGTGGTGAGATATAAATGTTTGGGTTAGGAAAGATTTTAGATTGGAGAATCCCTGAAATTCTGAAGAGTTCTGTTGCTCAGTTAAGGAATGGGGAAAAGGAATAATGTCAGTAATCCCTGCTGGAATTCTCCCATCAGGTGTGAGGTATAGGCCCTCAGACTTAATTAGGAGGAAGACGGAACATTATCCTGGAGTCTCACATAGCTGACTGCTAGACCAGTGGGTACCCACATGAAAGTGAGCAGGTAAAGAGTGTGATTGCACCAGTTTTTCATATGTAAAGTTTGGATGCAATTTCAGTTTTAGGAGGAAAAAGCCTATCTTGCCACAAGCCTCTGAAAGTTTTTCTTTGCAAATAACATTATGTTCATGTTATATAATTCAAATATTTAACCTGTAATAGTAAATTTTGAGTTCTTATTTATCTTAATGATTATTTATCTTTGTTTAAAAGACAATTATGGGCTTCCCTGGTGGCGCAGTGGTTGAGACTCTGCCTGCCGATGCAGGGGACACGGGTTCGTGCCCCGGTCCGGGAGGATCCCACGTGCTGCGGAGCGGCTGGGCCCGTGAGCCATGGCCGCTGAGCCTGCGCGTCCGGAGCTTGTGCTCTGCAACGGGAGAGGCCGCAACAGTGAGAGGCCCACGTTCCGCAAAAAAAAAAAAAAAAAAAAAGACAATTATGGTTAAATGGTATACCTCTTTATACTAAATGTAAATTTAATTTTGCGGGTATAGATAAAAGTACATGAGTAAATTTTACTTAAATTCCATGATACCTTAAGTAAACAGTACAGCTGTGAAGTAAGTCATCAAACCTTAAACAAACTAAAAGGTACTGTCTAGTTAGACCTTCACTTTCCCTCCCCCTTCTTTGCCCTATAGTACTGTATGCTTATAACTGATGTTCCAGTCGACGCTCTTTGGCCATTGCTAAATCCTCAAGGTATTCTGTGAATCATCTGGAAGAATAACATATTATTTTTAATTTTAATGTTGTGTTTTATTTTAATTATTTAAAAATTTTAAATTCACACATGAGTGTAGAATATATATTTATCACACAGACTCTAAATGCTCTAGGAATGATAAATATCCAGCTTTGTAAATGATATGACACAAATAAAGGTACCTTTCTATTCTTTGCTAACATACAGCTTTTAGAAGTTCATTTATTCACTTAATAAATATTTATTGAGTACTTTGTTTCAAAAACTGCAGAACTGCAGAGATCAACGTGGAGAGGATTACATCAAAATCTCAGCAGGGGAGGAACTCTAGTACAGAAAAATATTCTAAAATTACCATTGAGTGATTTGCTTTTAGCCATGGTATTTTGAGATTTCAAATAATGCTAAATAAGAGTGTGAGATTTTTATATTTAATAAGTTGGAACACTAACATTAGCGGCACCACGTTTTAACTGTGGTAATTTGTTCATGGGGTGTCAGATTCCAGGGTGGGAGGAAGTAGATCTGTGACATAAGGATAGATGTGCCTGCAGAACTACCAAATTGTAACATAAGCCACATCAGCAGATCACCAATTTCTTTCTTGGTTTTCTTTGCTGAGACCTGGAGGCCATGTATAAATAGCTGCCGCCGGCACAGAAAGGAGAGTTGCTCTTGAAGTATACAGCATTTGTTGTGTAGGGCATAACCTAGATGTGGTCCCAGAGTTGAGTAATGAAGGAAGAAGCAAGAGGAGTATAGGACTGGGAGCAGAGGACCCTGAGGCTAGAAAAGAACTTAATTTTTGCTTAGACTTGGCTCTGTAACCTTCCACAGGACGGTCTTCCTCTCCCGAATCACATGGTGCCTGAGAGGCAGGCTCACATTGCAGTTCTTTTAGTTTTTTAAATCTGAGCTCTTAAGTGTAGCTTCTAATAGTCTATTTGGGGCTAATTTTCAAGCATATTTATATATTTTACTAAAAAAAGGTACAAATAGAGTTAAATATTTTTCTTTGATAATTTCCAACTGCTAATTTGTATCAGAGATAATTTTCTTATCCAATTAACCTCATTTATTTCAAGTAGGAGGGACTGATAAAAATGGACTTCAATTTAATCATATCTTGATTAGTTAGTTGTTTTTACTAAGAAATAGTAGGACTGTTGAATAGTATAAATTTTGAGGTCATCCTGTGAGTATATGTCAGAAAGGAAGAAAAGTTAACATTTGGTGTATTGTCCTTATTTTATGAAGAAATGAAGGCCTTGTAATGTAAGGACTTGTTCAGTCATTTACTCAAGTAACCAATATTTATTATTTACTGTGTGTCAGGTCCTGTGCTAGTGGTTAGAATTAAACAGACATTTTCTGTGTTCATTGTGTACATAAAGTCTAGTGGAGAAGACAAGACAGGAAATAATTATCATAAAATATGAGCAGTATGATAGGCAAAGTACACAGGGTAGGAGGACATTCCTAAATCCACTGGATTCAGGGAAGGACCCTGGCAGAAGTGATGTTTAAGCTGAGGACCAAAAAGGTGAGTAAGAACTGACAGAGCGAAACAAGGCAGGAGAGTAGTCTAGGCTGAGAGGACAGCATGGTCAAAACTGGTGAGAGAACATTCTGAGGATGAATCAAGAGGAGAGCAAAACGGGATGCCAGGAGACCACTGGCATTGCAGGTGGGAGCCAATGATGACTTGTTCATAAAAAGAGACAGTAGGAAAGGAGAAAATTAGATGATTCAGGAGATAATTAGGCAATGAAAATCATACATTCTTTCTTTTACACAGCTTTATTGAGATATAATTTATATACCACGTAATTCACCCATTTAAAATGTACAACTCAGTGGCTTTTAGTATTATATTCAGAGTTGTATATATATCACCTGAATGAATTTTAGGACATTTTCATTACCCCAAAGAGAAACCCCACTCCCCTTAGCCATCACCCCCTCCTCCAACAACCCTATACCCCCTACCATAGGCAACCACTAATTTTGGAAGACATCATAAAAATTTCCCAAGGCTCTGTTTTCTTTGCTTGTGTATTTTATTACAGTGATTAGGTTTCATTAGTTTACTTTGCTAAATGGTTTCTTTAAAACACCTCATCTTGGGCTTCCCTGGTGGCGCAGTGGTTGGGAGTCCGCCTGCTGCTGCAGGGGACGAGGGTTCGTGCCCCGGTCTGGGAGGATCCCACATGCCGTGGAGTGGCTGGGCCCATGAGCCATGGCCGCTGGGCCTGTGCGTCTGGAGGCTGCTCTCTGCAGCCGGAGAGGCCACAACAGTGAGAGGCCCGCGTACAGCAAGAAAAAAAACCAAACACCTCATCTTAATGCAAAATATCCTCTTGTTCTTACTCTTGTTTTTTTTTTCTTTTTTACAGAAAATATCAAACATATACTAAAGTAAAAAGAAGGCAAAATGGTAAAACCCACATGTACACAACACCAAACTTATACAATTGTAAATTTATAACACGTGGCAATCTTATTTCAGATATTCTGTGCTCACCCCCATACCTTAGGTGATATTTTCAAACAAATCAAGAGTTCCCCCTTAACCTTTTAATTACAATAGTAATAATATTTATTGAGCATTTACTATGTATCTATCATAAGAGGTTTACATGATTGTTTCAGTTAATTCAAAAATAACATGTTGGGTACAATTCTATATCCATTTTATAGGCAAAGTAAATGATATTTTCTTAGACTGGTCTCTAACCTGTTTCCTTGCTTTATTAAGGTTCATTTCATTGGGGAATAATCTTATGTTGCTGCAACTTCATAGCTTTGGAACTTTCAGGACTCTGATGATGAGTACTTCCATAACATGACCTCCAGATATTACAGTGGATTAGTTGGTCTGTTGACCTTAACGTTAATAAGAGTATGTACCATAGATTTTTTTCAGTGTGAGGTTTTATACTTCTATACATGATTAAAAAATTTTTTCACTATAGAATCAAATATAATGAGGTCAAATATAATTATTTTCTCTTTACTGATGAAAAATAAACTTAGAGGACATTAATAACATCTGGGTTTATACAGTGGTTCATGTGGTGGAGCTGAGATTCTTCAAGTCTAACTCTAAAGCCCTGCGCTTAACCGCACTGTTAGATATCTGTTCTTGAAGGGAGAAATTAGAGAGGAAGAACTGAGAGGTGCAGTGTAGGATAGTATAGGTAATACTAGGCTGAGAAACAGGAGACCAGGATTCTCTTTTAAGATCTGTACTTGGTCAAGTAATTTAACCTTTATGGACTTAGTTCTCCATTTGCATATGGAAAGAGGTGAAGGGTTATACACAGAATACTTTTTTGCTTGTGAAATCAAATAAGTTCAAGGCAGTATTCAAAACAATTATGATTTATATTCTTTTGCAAACCAAATAACCCTTTTCCTTTGCTCCCCATCTCTACTTAATTTTCTTGTTAATCTTACCTTACTGCTTAAAATATTTCAATTTAAACATGGCATATAAGAACATTACAGCTGTAGTAAATTTGCAGAAATTAAAATTGTTTGTTGGAGGTATATTTTGTATCTTTATGACCCTCATTTTTACCTTCATTGTTGTTCATCCATCCATTTGTCTATTCATTCACTCATTTTTTCATATCATTTTGCTTCTTGGCCTGGTAGAATATGAACCTGATCAAGCTGAGCTGAATTTAGTCCATTTTTGAGAATTGTGATGAACCCATGTACTTCTGACCTGGAAAAGCCCTTCAGTCGCACAGCCATGGGTTTAGGGAAGAGGTTAATGACTTCACATTTCCCCAGACATGCAAGTGGTTAGAGGACCAAATGATAATTTCTTGTCAGTTCTGTCGTAAATTACAGTTTTTCTTCCTGAGAAAATTTGAATTTTTGAAAATCACATCCCATAATTTGAGATCATTACAATTTGATTTATAACCATTTTTATAGGAGAGAAATAACACTTTTAGCTCTTTGCAAGTAAACTGCCTGATGAGACTTAATCTAAATTGAGACTAGTAGGAGATATCTAGAAAATGGTACAGTTGAATGAAATTTCAAAAGCCATTCAAGAAAAAAATAACTAAAATTTTTGTGTAAATACGAAAAGGAGCTTTTTTACTGACCAGCTTTTAAAATTAGTTTTTTTAAAAAAAATAAATTTATTTATTTATATTTTTTGGCTGCGTTTGGTCTCTGTTGCTACTTGCAGGCTTTCTCTAGGTGTGGTGAGTGGGGGCCACTCTTCGTTGTGGTGCACAGGCTTCTCATTGAGATGGCTTCTCTTGTTGTGGAACACGGGCTCTAGGTGCATGAGCTTCAGCAGCTGTGGCATGTGGGATCAGTAGTTGTGGCTCGTGGGCTCTAGAGCACAGGCTCAGTAGTTGTGGCGCACGGGCTTAGTTGCTCCGTGGCACGTGGGATATTCCCAGACCAGGGATCAAACCCGTGTCCCCTGCATTGGCAGGCGGATTCTTAACCACTGCACCACCAGGGAAGTCCCTAAAATTAGTTTTGCTTTGAATTGTTGACCTCTTTAAACTGTACTTCAGATTGTCCTTTAATTAAGTTGCCAGTAGTCTGGTTGGAGATCAGAAATGCCCCCCTTTTTTAAAAACCAGCTTTTCATCTTGTTTTATATAAACTTAGAGAATGAAGTTTCTTAGTTTGTTGTGAATGGTTGCTAAGAGACAGTGTACAAAAAGAGCTTGAGAACTAATTTGTGAACAGTGTAGACTTCTGTAATTATTTTAAACAAGTAATTTTAGAACTTCTCACTCGTTTTCTGCTTCAATAGGATTTGAAGTGACTTCACAAAATACAATTGAGAAAAAAATAAAATATTCAAGAAAAAAAGGTGATCGGTAATAATGATTAGACAATAACAAAGTGAGAACCAAGATTTGCACAGAATTGTGTACTATTGCTATCAAGTACAGTTGCTAAAAGAATAGGTCATAGGTTTGGCAGTAGGGAAACAGAAGCTTCTCTCTATCCTTAAGGTATAATGAATAAAAGCAAGCAGTTCATGGAACTATGCTTTTCATAATCTTGATACCTGACATACACTTTTCCTAATGTTCTTGATAGTTATTTCTGTGTAATTCTTTTATGTAATCATTCTCAGTCTCTATGCAGATACCATAATGCCAAAATAGGACTTCATATTTTAGGTGTATCTTCTGTAAACATTTAGCTTTAGCTAGATTAAAAAAATTATGTGGACAATTCTTGTCTTTTGAGTGGATATTCATTTACTGTGATTGTTAAACTTTGATGCATTTTAAATCATATTGTATACTTTATAGTCTGCTTTTCTCAAGTATTTTCCTTCTTGCCTTCTTTGTTTCACTTTTTCTTCATGACATTTTCCTTCTAGTTTATTAGAAGTTATACACACTATCTCTTATGAGCTATAATTCATATACTATACAATTCACCCATTTAAAGTATACAATTTAATGCTTTTTAATATATTCTCAGAATTGTTCAACTATTACCACAGTCTAAGTTTAGAACATTTTTTAGCCTGCCCCCCTCCTCCCCAAAAGAAGTCTGTTAGCTGTCACTCCCCATCTTCCCTCCCATCCCTAAGCAACCACTAATCTGTATAAATTTCTTTTTTCTGGACATTTCATATAAATGGAATCGTCTAATATATCGTCCTTTGTGACTGACTTTCACTTAGCATAATGTTTTCAAGACTCATCATGTTGTAGCATGTATCAGTACTTCATTTCTTTTTATTACCATAATAAAAGATAATATTCCATTATACCACTTTTCATTTATCCATTGATCACTTGATGAACATCGCATTATTCTGACTTTTTGACTGTTAAGAATAATGCTTCTGTGAATATGTTTCAATTTCTCTTGGGTGTATACTTAGGAGTGGAATTGCTGGATCATATGGTAACTGTGTTTAACCTTTTGAGGAACTGCCACACTGTTTACTAAGCAGCGGCACCATTTTACATTCCCATCAGCATTATATGAGGGTTCCAGTTTCTCCACATCCTTGCCAGACACTTGACACTTACTTACTATCTGTCATTCGGATGATAGCCATCCTAATGGGTGTGAAGTGATGTCTCATTGTGGTTTTGATTTGCGTTTCCCTAAAAATGACAAACAAAAATGTCCTTTTTGTATGCTTTAATAGGACCATCTGTATATCTTCTTCAGAGAAATGACTACTCAAATTTCACATCCATTTTTAAATTGGATTATTTGTGTTTTTATTATTGAGTTGTGTTTCTTATATAATCTAGATGAAAGTCCCTATCAGTTGCGTAATTGCAAAAATTTTCTCCCTTTCTTTGGGCTGTCCTTTTACTCTCTTGATGCAGCAAAAAATTTTTAAATTTTATTGAAGTCCAGTTTATTTTCTTTTGTTGCTTGGGCTTTTGGTGTTGTATCTAAGAAATCACTTCCTGACTTAAGATCATGAAGATTTACACCTATGGTTTCTTCTAAGAGTTTTATAGTTTTAGCTGTTACATTTAGGCCTATGATTTAGGCCTATGATTTAGGCCTATGTCTGAAACCGTTAGCTCTTCTGTGCTCTCTATAAACCCTGTCCTCTGGTTTTGTGTGTTTTTTTTAAATTTTTAAAAATAAATTTATTTATTTATTTAGGCCGCATTGGGTCTTCATCGCTGTGCGTGGGCTTTCTCTAGTTGAGGCGAGCGGGGCTACTGTTCGTTGTCTCATTGTGGTAGCTTCTCTTGTTGTGGAGCACAGGCTTTAGGCGTGCAGACTTCAGTAGTTGTGGCTCGTGGGCTCTAGAGCGCAGGCTCAGTAGTTGTGGCTCTCGGGTTTAGTTGCTCTGCGGCATCTTCCCGGACTAGGGCTCAAACCCATGTCCCCTGCATTGGCAGGCAGATTCTTAACTACTGCGCCACCCAGGAAGTCCCATGTCCTCTGGTTTTTAAAAGGACGGCCTTCTGCTGGTTTTAGATTTCACTTGTTCTAACTTAGATATGGGCTGGATGCCATCATAATAGCTTGCATTTGGGATTTGTGGCTACAATTAGGTAGTATAAGAAAGCACATTAGGAATCACATTGCATCTACCTCCAATTGATTGTGTTTTGTTAGGCAAAATAAATTACGTTTTGATTCATTTCTTAGATAGAATGGTCCTTTTTTTCAGATACTTAAACTGTCAAATATTTAATACTTTATTCATTAATTCATGGTGTATACGTGCATGTGTATGTATGTGCATATGTATGTGGGTAGACTGAATTTTAATCCTTAGTTTTCACAGTAATGAATTCTGAGTGTCACAGTAAATCAGTTTTTACAGTGAAACTCGGATACTGGTGATGGTTGAACTTAAGATATTTAAACTTGAAGGCTTCAGAACTGGAATCAGTCCTAGGTGGAATGATGTGGTGAATAGAACAGCAGAATCACTTATTAAAAAGTGATGTTTCCTGGACCCTCTCTACTCTAACTGAAAGAGAATCTCTCGGAGTAGGGCTCCAGATACCAGCTAAGTTTGTTGTATTTTAAAGTTTGAGAACTTCAGGTATAAGTGACTTTTGGAGTAAATTCTATTCTCAATGTAATGTTCTATGAACAGCATATATTATCAGTAGCTTTCAGATTTGTAGGAGTAAATACTAGTCTGATGTGGAATTGGTTTTTTATCACCAATTGTTGATTTTCTCTGCAGTTGGGAAATACTGAGCTACCAAGGTAGACAGGAAGTTAGCCTGTTATCAGATAAAAGTAGCACCCAGGACTGGTGATCTCTGGTCTCAGAAGTTTCAGCTGTGACATAGAAAGTGAGACAATCACCTGATACATAATTCACACTTTAGTAACAGTGTTCTATGAGATATTTCAAACTCTCTGAGGTTACAGAATAAAACACCTTTGCAGAAGTTTGGCCAAATGGTAATTAAAATAAGATGTTGTGTAAAGTAAAATGTGAAAGCGTCTTTCTCCTTTTCTCCTCTTTCTACCTTTGTTTATTAAATTTGTGGTATATTCCTCTAGATCATTTCTGTGCCCATGAATATATATGTATTTACATACACATATGCACATGTATACATATATTTACTTATGTGTTTGCATATTTTAAATATTGATGTATACAGACAGATTGCCCCTCTTCTTCCAAAGGCTATAACAATTTATGTTCTTACCATCGTAGGATATTAGCAGCCTTTAATAATTTTATGAATATGATAGGGAATGTACTTCTATTTAGTGAGTTGAAATATCTTTTTTGAAAAAAAAACTTTTTTAAAAAATTTATTTTATTGAGGTATAGTTGATTTACAATATTGTGTTAATTTCTGCTCTACAGAAAAGTGATTCAGTTATACATTTATACATTCTTTTTCATATTCTTTTCCATTACAGTTTATCACAGGATATTGAATATAGTTCCCTGTGCTGTACAATAGGACCTTATTTATCCATTCTATATATACTAGTTTGCATCTGCTAATCCCCAACTCCCAGTCCATCCCTCTCCCACCCGCTACTCCCCACCCTGCTTGGCAACCACAGTCTGCAAGTCTGTTTCTATTTTGTAGATAAGTTCATTTGTATCATATTTTAGATTCCACATACAAGTGATATCATAGGATATTCGTCTTTCTCTTTCTGACTTAGTTCGCTTAATATGATAATCTGTAGGTCCATCCATGTTGCTGCAAGTGGCATGATTTCATTATTTCTTGTGGCTGAGTAGTATACCATTGTACATATGTACCATATCTTCTTTATCCATTCATCTGTCGACGGACACCTCGGCTGCCTCCATTAAACATGTATGCTTTTTTTTTTTTTTTGCGGTATGTGGGCCTCTCACTGTTGTGGCCTCTCCCGTTGCGGAGCACAGGCTCTGGAGGCGCAGGCTCAGCAGTGATGGCTCATGGGCCCAGCCGTTCCGCGGCATGTGGGATATTCCCGGACCGGGGCACGAGCCCGTGTCCCCTGCATCGGCAGGCGGACTATCGACCACTGCACCACCAGGGAAGCCCTAAACATGTATTCTTTATTTGCTTTTTGTTTTGTGGTTTGCTTATGGATTTCTTTTGCCTACTTTAAAATTAGGTTGTTAGGGTTTTGTTTTGGGGATTTTTTTGGAGTTCTTTGTACAGTATGGATATTTAGCCTTTTGCCTGTTATATTGAAAATATCACTTAGTTTAGCTATTTCTTTTTTTTTTACATCTTTATTGGAGTATATGCTTTACAGTGGTATGTTAGTTTCTGCTTTATAAAAAAGTGAATCAGCTGTGCGTGTATGTATATCCCGATATCCCCTCCCCCTTGCGTCTCCCTCCCACCCTCTCTATCCCACCCTTCTAGGTGGTAACAATGCATCGAGCTGATCTCCCTGTGCTATACAGCTGCTTCCCACTAGCTCTCTGTTTTACATTTGTTCGTGTTTATATGTCCACGCCACTCTGTCACTTCGTCCCAGCTTACCCTTCCCCCTCCCTGTGTCCTTAAGTCCATTCTCTACATCAGCATCTCTATTCCTGTCCTGCCCTTAGGTTCTTCAGAACCTTTTTTTTTTTTTAGATTCCATATATGTGTGTTAGCATACAGTATTTGTTTTTCACTTTCTGACTTACTTCACTCTGTATGACAGTCTCTATGTCCATCCACCTCACTACAAATAACTCAGTTTCATTTCTTTTTATGGCTAATATTCCGTTGTGTATATGTGCCACATTTTCTTTATCCATTCATCTGTCGATGGACACTTAGGTGGCTTCCATGTCCTGGCTATTGTAAATAGAGCTGCAGTGAACATTGTGGTACATTAATCTTTTTGAATTATGGTTTTCTCAGGGTATATGCCCAGTAGTGGGATTGCTGGGTCATATGGTAGTTCTATTTGTAGTTTTGTAAGGGACCTCCATACTGTTCTCCATAGCGGCTGTACCAATTCACATTCCCACCAGCAGTGCAAGAGTGTTCCCTTTTCTCCACACCCTCTCCAGCATTTATTGTTTCCAGATTTTTTGATGATGGCCATTCTGACTGGTGTGAGATGATATCTCATTACAGTTTTGATTTGCATTTCTCTAGTGATTACTGATGTTGAGCATCCTTTCCTGTGTTTGTTGGCAATCTGTATTCTTCTTTGGAAAAATGTCGATTTAGGTCTTCGGCCCATTTTTGGATTAGGTTGTTTGTTTTTTGATATTGAGCTGCATGAGCTTCTTGTATATTTTGGAGATTAATCCTTTGTCAGTAGCTTCGTTTGCAAATATTTTCTCCCATTCTGAGGGTTGTCTTTTCATCTTATTTATGTTTTCGTTTGCTGTGCCAAAGCTTTTAAGTTTCATTGGGTCCCATTTGTTTATTTTTGTTTTTATTTCCATCTCTCTAGGAAGTGGGTCAAAAAGAATCTTGCTGTGATTTATGTCATAGAGTATTCTTCCTTTGTTTTCCTCTAAGAGTTTTATAGTGTCTGGCCTTACATTTAGGTCTTTAATCCATTTTGAGTTTATTTTAGTGTTTGGTGTTAGGAAGTGTTCTAATTTCATTCTTTTACATGTAGCTGTCCAGTTTTCCCAGCACCACTTATTGAAGAGGCTGTCTTTTCCTCATTGCATATTTTTGCCTCTTTTATCAAAGATAAGGTGAGCGTATGTGCATGGGTTTATCTCTGGGCTTTCTGACCTGTTCCATTGATCTGTACTTCTCTTTTTGTGCCAGTACCATACTGTCTTGATGACTGTAGCTTTGTAGTATAGTCTGAAGTCAGGGAGCCTGATTCCTCCAGCTCCATTTTTCTGTCTCAAGATTGCTTTGGCTATTCGGGGTCTTTTGTGTTTCCATGCAGATTGTGAAATTTTTTGTTCTAGCTTTGTGAAAAATGCCATTGGTAGTTTGATAGGAATTGCACTGAATCTGTAGATTGCTTTGGGTAGTATAGTCATTTTCACAATATTGATTCTTCCAATCCAAGAACATGGTATATCTCTCCAGCTGTTTGTATCATCTTTAATTTCTTTCATCAGTGTCTTATAGTTTTCTGCATACAGGTCTTTTGTCTCCTTAGGTAGGTTTATTCCTAGGTATTTTATTCTTTTTGTTGCAATGGTAAATTGGAGTGTTTCCTTAAATTCTCTTTCAGGTTTTTAATCATTAGTGTATAGAAATACAAGAGATTTCTGTGCATTAATTTTGTATCCTGCTGCTTTACCAAATTCATTGATTAACTCTAGTAGTTTTCTGGTAGCATCTTTGGGATTCTCTATGTATAGTATCATGTCGTCTGCAAATAGTGACAGTTTTACTTCTTTTCCGATTTGGATTCTTTTTATTTCTTTTTCTTCTCTGATTGCTATGGCTAAAACTTCGAAAACTATGTTGAATAATAGTGGTGAGAGTGGACAACCTTATCTTGTTCCTGGTCTTAGTGGAAATAGTTTCAGTTTTTCACCATTGAGGACGATGCTGGCTGTGGGTTTGTCATATATGGCCTTTATCATGTTGAGGTAAGATCCCTCTGTGCCTACTTTCTGGAGGGTTTTTATCATAAGTGGGTATTGAATTTTGTCCAAAGCTTCTTCTGCATCTATTGAGATGATCATATGGTTTTTCTTCTTCAGTTTGTTAATATGGTGTATCACATTGATTGATTTGCGTATGTTGAAGAATCCTTGCATTGTTGGGATAAACCCCACTTGAACATGGTGTATGATCCTTTTAATGTGCTGTTGGATTCTGTTTGCTAGTATTTTGTTGAGGATTTTTGCATGTATGTCATCAGTGATATTGGCCTGTAGTTTTCTTTTTTTGTGACATCTTTGTCTGTTTTGGTATCAGGATGATGGTGGCCTCGTAGAATGAGTTTGGGAGTATTCCTCCCTCTGCTATATTTTGGAAGCGTTTGAGACTGATAGGTGTTAGCTCTTCTCTAAAAGTTTGATAGAATTCATCTGTCAATCCATCTGCTCCTGAGCTTTTGTTTGTTGGAAGATTTTTAATCACAGTTTCAATTTCAGTACTTATGATTAGTGTGTTTATATTCTCTGTTTCTTCCTGGTTCAGTCTTGGATGGTTGTGCTTTTCTAAGAATTTGTCCATTTCTTCCAAGTTGTCCATTTTATTGGCATATAGTTGCTTGTAATAATCTTTCATGATCCTTTGTATTTCTCCAGTGTCAGTTGTCTTCTTTTTCATTTCTAATTCTATTGATTTGAGTCTTCTCCCTTTTTTTCTTGATGAATCTGGCTAATGGTTTACATTTATTTTTGAACTGGTCTTTATGATTTCTTTCCTTCTGCTAACTTTGGGGGGTTTTTTGGTTCTTCTTTCTCTAATTGCTATAGGTGTACAGTTAGGTTTTTTATTTGAGATTTTTCTTGTTTCTTGAGGTAGGATTGTATTGCTATAAACTTCCTTCTTAGAACTGCTTTTGCTGCATCCCATAGGTTTTGGGTCTTCGTGATTTCATTGTCATTTGTTTCTAGGTATTTTTTGATTTCCTCTTTGATTTCTTCAGTGATCTCTTGGTTATTTAGTAGTGTATTGTTTAGCCTCCATGTGTTTGTATTTTTTACAGAGTTTTTCCTGTAATTGATATCTAGTCTCATAGCATTGTGGTCGGAAAAGATACTTGATACAATTTCAATTTTCTTAAATTTACCAAGGCTTTATTTGTGACCCAAGATATGATCTGCTCTGGAGAATGTTCCATGAGCACTTGAGAAAAATGTGTATTCTTTTGTTTTTGGATGGAATGTCCTATAAATATCAATTAAGTCCATTTTGTCTAATGTGTCATTTACAGCTTGTGTTTCCTTTTTATTTTCATTTTGGATGATCTGTCCATTGGTGAAAGTGGGGTGTTAAAGTTCCCTACTATGATTGTGTTACTATTGATTTCCCCTTTTATGGCTGTTAGCATTTTTGCCTTATGTATTGAAGTGCTCCTATGTTGGGTGCATAAGTATTTACAATTGTAATATGTTCTTCTCGGATTGATCCCTTGATCAATCAATTTTTTTTTCCCTTGATCATCATGTAGTATCCTTCTTTGTGTCTGGTAATAGTCTTTATTTTGCCTGGAATTCTTCTGAGTCCTTTACATGTATTATTTCATTTAATCTTCACTGTTGTCCTCTTTACTTTATGGATGAGGTAACTGATGCAAGAAGGTTAAATAACTTGTTTGAACATGCAACTACTAAGTGGTAGAGCCAGGATTTGAATCTAAAAATGCTGATTTCAAAAATATTACACTTAGCCTTTACACCATCTTTACTTACAGCTTTTTAAAAATGTAAAAGTCTGAAAATTTTAAATTTGATATAAAACTCATTTTTTGTTTTTTAAAGAATTGAAGATATTTTTGAGAGGCTATGATGATTTTAATACAAATATTCCTTTAGGAATAGTAACACAAACACATATATAGATGTAGATATAGTGCTGTAATGTATTAATACCAATATTCCATAGAATTTGGGGGTCATTTATCCTGTTTCTATTTAGAACTGACCTTCAGTAGCATATTCCTCTCTATTTCCTTCTTCTACTGATTACCATAATAATCCATTAATCTTCCTGCTGCCAACCATTTTGCTTTAATTTGTCCTCAGCAGTTACTGGAATAATCATCCTAAGTACAGTTTTGGTCATGTCACTTGCTCCTTTGTTTGGAAACTTTTGGTAGGTCGCATTTCTTGCCGAATGAAGGGTAGGCTGTTTCTGTAGCAGGGTGTTTGAAGATTTGCACAGCTCTGCTTTACATTTACCTTTCAAGAATTATCTTGAGCAGCTTTTCTTGATACTTACTGCATACTGCAGATAAATGGGATAATTTGTTTTTCTTCTTTTGAGGCCATATTCTCCTGGCTTCATACTTGGATCAGTTAGTGTTCTGAATCAGTAGAAGAAGCTGACTGGATGATTGAGCAGATGAGGAATTTATTTAAGGGCATTTGGTTAACTCAGAATTTTTGAGGAGGGCTGGAGAGCCAGGCTTATGGTTAAGCTTCCAGGTAATATACCTCAGTCACCTCTGAGAACTGGCACCCTCCAGCCCCACTGGAGGAAACCACCATTGCTGCCCAACTGCTGCCACTTCTGGGCCAGAACTTGGTTTGGCCACCTCTGCTGCTGTCATTGTTGGGGGCTAATGCCTCTGTTGTTGCCAAATGTGGTAGCTCCACACTGAGACTGTTTTCTCATGTGACTCACTTCCAAACAAATCTTGTGCAGGTCCTTCTGAATGTCTGTATCATAGTTGCAGAGTATGTTGGGAATTTAAGGTCTAAAATTTATTTTGGGAGGTTGGGCTTGTAATGTGGGAATTTTCTTGAGTATGAAAAGGTTCTGCAGAAGCTGATGGGAAACTGTTACATGGTAAATGTCTACTATATTACTTTTTCTTGTATTCTTTCATCTATAATGTTTTTCCCCTTTCATCTCCAGGTGAATAAATTCTGTGCAAAGACCTATTGGAATTCCATTTTTTAATTAGTTTGCCTGGGTCTTTCTCATCTGAATTTTCTTATGACTTTCTCAACATTTCTTTTTCTATTACTTTATTTCTTCAAAACAGTATCAAAGCTCACAACTAATATTTAAATATATTCTGTTATGAGTCAAACAACATGGAAAGATACAGAAAAAACTGTAAAAGTTGCCTTTCACCACCCACCTCCTCTCCCCCTACATTTCAAATCGCTATCCCTTTTCTAGATATCATGTGATAAAAATGATAATCTTTGATTTTAATTTGGTACTTGATAGTAAGTCCATTGAGTATAGAGGCCCTTATTTATCCTTTGGGCTTCCGTAGAGCCTACTACAGCTGTTCCTATGTGTAGGGTAGTATTATGTGAAGGCCTGACCTACAGCAGTAACTATGTAATCATTTTGGAAGTAAAAATGTACAACGTGGGCTTCCCTGGTGGTGCAGTGGTTGGGAATTTGCCTGCCAATGCACAGGACACGGGTTCGAGCCCTGGTCTGGGAGGATCCCACATGCCATGGAGCAACTAAGCCCTTGAGGCACAACTACTGAGCCTGCGCGTCTAGAGCCTGTGCTCTGCAACAAGAGAGGCCGCGACAGTGAGAAGCCGCGCACCACGATGAAGAGTAGCCCCTGCTCGCCACAACTAGAGAAAGCCCGCGCACAGAAACGAAAACCCAACACAGCCATAAATAAATAAATAAATAAATAAATGTACAACATGGGGATTTAGTAAATGTGCAGAGAAAGATAGGAATCAAAGTAGACTCCAAGTGTTCTAGCTTGGGAAATATATTATTGATGATGCCATTAAGGGAGATTGGGAGTGTAGGAACTACTCTGTATCTGCAAATATATTGCTAGAACACTTTCTGATTATTTTCCATTATTGCAGGAGCACCTTTACCCATATTCTAATTTGAATTGTAGTTTGAGAGGTGCTAAAATGTTCATATTGGGCCTCTATTTCCACAGTTGAGGAAAGACACTAAGAGATACGATTTTTTAATAAAGTTGTGTCTGAGGCTTCAGTGATAGATCATGAATAAGACCTTTCAATGCAGAGATGGATTTTTCTTTTAAGGCACAATACTTAGATTAAATAGCATGAATATAAACCTGTTTCCCAGTCATTTTTCATCTGTAGATGGCAGATGAGCATATATTTTGTTATGTATCCGTTTTTAGAAAATGATATTTGAAAGTATGTTTGATTTGTTTCAGATAAACTTAAAGGAGTAATAATAGTAACAATAATAAGCCCCTCATTTTGATGAAAGTGCCTCTGAAAAACCTGTGCTGGGAAACCATGTTCAGATTTTTGTTTTGGCGTTTTACATTTTGCCTCTTTTTTTTTTTTTCTGTTAATTACAACTAATTTGGCATTCTTTTTTCTTTCCAGATCATTCAACTTCAAGTGGCACATTATCTTTTAAGCCTAGTCGATCGTTGGTTACTCTTCCTACTGCCCATGTCATGCCATCTAACTCCAGCACTTCAGTTTCCAAACATAGGGAATCATTGACATCAGATGGCTCAAAATGGAGTATAAGCCTTATGCAAACATTGGGAAACCACAGTAGGGGAGAGCAGGACTCTTCACTAGACATGAAGGACTTCCGGCCTCTCCGGAAATGGTCATCTTTATCCAAACTCACTGTCCCAGGTAACTGCAGCCAGGGTGGCATTGTGCACACAGAAGAGTCAAGGAGAGGTTTAGAAAAGACAGGGAGAGACAAGGCTTTAACATCACAACTAAGGACAATTGGACCTAGCTGTTTACATGACAGTATGGAGATGCTTAAGCTAGAGGACAAGGAAATAAATAAAAAACGACCATCAACTCTGGACAACAAATATAAATTTGAGAGCTGCAGCAAAGAGGACTTTAGAGCTTCTTCCTCCATTCCTAGGAGACAGGCCTTAGACATGACATATAGTGCCTTACCTGAAAGCAAGCCCGTTATGACAAGCTCAGAGGCTTTTGAACCGCCGAAATATTTAATGCTTGGTCAACAAGCAGTAGGTGGAGTTCCCATTCAGCCTTCTGTGAGGACGCAGATGTGGCTTACTGAGCAATTGCGGACAAACCCTTTGGAAGGTAGAACTACAGAGGACTCTCACAGTATAGCTCCTTGGCAGCAGCAGCAGATTGAAGGGTTTCGACATGAAACTGAAACACCAGTGCAGGTAAGGCTCAAAATCTAGTGTTTGCTTCCCTCCAGTGGATGTTATGAGTACCAGCGCACTTGAAGTAAGCATATGACAGTGTGTCCATAGGCACAGGTTGTTTTGCTTTTCCTTTCCCCTACAGGATAATAAGCATAAATGTTATAAACTCTAAAAGTATTGCATTGGTAAACAAAGCTTAAAAAATATTTGAGACTCCAAATATTTGAGGGGCTTATTTTGGAGTAACACGGAACTCCAAATATTTGAGGGGCTTATTTTGGAGTAACACGGAAAACTTTAAACCTTTACCTGCCTTGGCCTTTATTTTCCTTCTCATTTTTTTAATGGGCATAAACATAAACAAAGCAAAAAATACTCAATTCTGTTTCAATACTTGAAACAGAAACAAAGGAGCTGGCATGGTATAATAGAAAGAACATTAACTTGGGTGTATGAAGGCTTGGATTTTGTTGTATCAGATTCAGAGTCTGGATGATTCTCTACCTGTCACTTAATACTTAGTATCTCTGGGCCTGAGTTTTTCTTTCTTTCCTTTTTTTTTTTTTTTTCCTGAATTGAGATATAATTGACATATAACATATTAGCTTCAGGTATATAACATAATGATTCAATATATGTATATATTTTAAAATGATCATCACAGTACGTAGTATCCATCACCATACGTAGTTACAAAATTTTTTTCCTTGTAATAAGAACTTTTAAGATCTACTCTTAGCAACTTTCAGATATACAGTACAGCATTATTCACTATAATCACTATGCTGTACATTGTATCCCTGTGACTTTTTTATTTTATAACAAAGTTTGTACCTTTTGATCTCCTTCATCCATTTACCCACCCTCCAGCCCAAGCCTCTGGCAGCCACCAATCTGTTCTCTGTATATATGATTGTGATTTTTTGTTTGCTTGTTTTAAAAACATAATTGTCTTTCTCTGTCTGACTTATTTCACTTAGCATAATGCCTTCAGGGTCCATCCATGTTGTCACAAATGGCAAGATTTCCTTTTTATGGATGAATAACTTTCCATTGTTTATTGTAGTATTCCTTACACACACACACACACACACACACAGACACAGACACAGATATGGCACATTTTCTTTATTCATTCATCTACTGATGGATAATTAGGTTGCTTCCATGTCTTGGCTATTGTCAGTAAAGCTGAAATGAACATAGGGGTGCATATATATTTTTTCGAGTTTGTGTTTTCACTTTCTTCAGATGGATACCCAGAAGTGGAATTGCTAGATCATATGGTAGTTCTCTTTCTAATTTTTGAGGAACCTCCATACTGTTTTCCATAGTGGCTGCACCAGTTTACATTCCCACCAACGTGTACAGGTTTCTTTTTTCTCTACATTCTTGTCAACACTTGATATTTCTTGTCTTTTTGATAATAGCCATTCTGATAGGTGTGAGGTGATATCTCATTGTGATTTTGATTTGAATTTCCCTGATGATTAGTGATGTTGAGCACCTTTTCATGAACCTGTTTGCCATATATATGTTTCTTCTCGGTTTCTACATCTATAAAATGAGAAGGTGTAACTAAAGTCATTTATAAAGCTTTGGTAGTGGTTGGTATGTATTTAGGTTTATAAAATAGATGTGCTTATTTTTTTTAATTAAATTGAATGTCAGAATTTATTAATCATTTTAAGGAAAACATTTTACAATAATATTACATAAAAGAAAAATGGTGTGTACCCCCAATGTAACATGTAAATGTTTAAATTTCTTGATCTGGAAATGTTTTCTATTCCATGGTAATTTTCTACAGCTCATTTTAACTGGGAAACCAATTATCTGTAGAATTTTTCATAAATTCTATCATCCAATTTTTTTTCGATTGCCAGAATTTTCTGAAACAAAGTAATTCCATTGAAAATTGTAAAATTTCCCTAGAGTAAAAACTTAAAATTGCTAATCGTTACAATTACTAATAAAAAAGTAACAAAGATTAAAGGAATATATTCTATGAAAGGATAAGGAAATCACTTACCTAGGAACCTCACAAATCTGAGTGCAGTTCCAAAACATACACATAACCTAATGTGCTACATTCACAGGAGAACCCTTAACACATCGCATGTGCCTTCTTTACTCTTGTTTTGGACATAGTTCTTATCATCTTGATTATATATATTTAAATTGCATAACCAAACAGAAGTATCATTATGATGTGTGAATTACAAATCAGAAAAGAGCAATTTAACCAGATTTATTTGTGATTTATCTATTCAAGCAGTTGAAAGATAGGAGACCTAATTTATCAAATACTACCATATTTTAGTTCTCAGGTGCTTGTGATTATAGGAGAGCAGGGTTCAAGTAGTTGTTTCTGCAGCTGGTGTCTTTACACAGAAGTGGAGCGGCCTCGGGTGGTGGGGGGAGGGGCTGAATGTTCTGCTCCAACCTGCAGAACGGTAGGTGCGATAGGGAGGTAACTGTGAGAGTTGAGTGAATTTAAAGGAATAAGTACTAATTCATTCCTTCTTCCATTCTGGTGGGAGGACCCGCTTCTGTAATCGAAGTTTTCCCCGACCTTGAAGCAGTGCAGAGAGGGTAGGGAGCTTGGAGGTGCTTTGTGGAGAAAACTAATTTTTAAATTTTCTTGGTGCGTTGGTACAGGAAGAAGTCTATAAGGGACAAAACTTGCTTGTGCTTGGGAAACCCTACTTTTTGATTAACCTTCTTTGGGATGGTCTCTTTATAGTGCATTTAAGTTTCATAGTAGAAAGATGAAACCAGGTAAGGAAAACCTAGACACTTTAATTGCAGTGTTTAAATGACCGCTTCTCTTCTAATTCTCTTGGACTACTACAGAAAAAAAATTCTAAATACCTTCTCCTTGGAGCCTCTAAATACTGTATTTTAAAAGTGGTCATCTTTGTCTTAAGTCTCTTTAAAAACATTGATTTTCTTTTAGTCTAATTTTTGCATAAAGGGAAGAGGCTTAATAATAATTATCCCATCTCATAAATTGTGAGAATGTGTATGATTTTCAAGGACAACTGCTTGTCACCGTGAAGAAAAAAAAAACACAAAAACTATTTACAACAAAGAAGAGGAATTTGGCTGAGAGTCACAATCTAACATCACCATAAATTTATCTAGAACTTTGTAGCTGTCAGAGTGTTTTATCTCAATTGATCCTCAGAACCTCCTTTCTCCCTTTACACCCTCAAAAGTTTAGTATTGTAACATGGAAGTGTCACTCCTCTTAGAACTCAGTTCTAAATAATTACTGAGCCAGCCTCACAGTCTTATGTGCATGGTGTTCTTTGATTCCCATGGTTTCCTATTAAATCAGCTAGAGTGTAGGTGATGTGGAACTCTGAAGCGTTTTCCCTTGTGAATGAAGAGAAGCCATCAATGCCCTCAGTTGATTAGAGTATAGGCCTCCATGTGCAATGTCCACCACAATCTTTGGTTCGTTCCTCTGTTCTACATTTGCTGCTCTCTTTCCACCTTCCCCAAAAGCTGTCTAACCCTACATGGACTATGACATAAGAGAAAAACAAACAGCAAAGTCTTATCATCTTCTCTTTGGAAAGACTGTTTCCCATTCCAGGACCCTTTTGCATTTCCCTTTTGGGGTGGGGTGAGAAGGGATTGGAGGATGCATACTTCTACACACAGCAGTGTCCATTGGGTCCATATAAGCTCACAGTGGACCCCCCAGACAGAAGTGAAGAAGTGTTCTCTTTATTGACAAAGTAGTTCTTCTTTTCTCTTATATTCTGTAGGATCTTTCTGAGTTCTGGGTTGCAATCATTAAGAGGAGGAAGATAAAATTTTGTGCTTGTTTTAACCAAGGAGAGGCTTGATCAGCCAGGATATTGGCACCTAATGATTTCAACGTATTTTACTGGAAGATTTCTCCTATATAAATAAAAAATATAAATATTTGGTAGAATGACTTAAAGCTAAATGACTTGCTTTTTGTCTAACATCACATATAAATGAAAGGTTTTATTTTTAATGTGAGAGCATTTTGTGTATTCTATTACATTCTCTGAAAAGAAAGTTTTCTTTTTTTTATTCTTATTTTTGCACCCTGTTTT
This sequence comes from Aethalodelphis obliquidens, assembly GCF_003676395.1. Classification (NCBI taxonomy): domain Eukaryota; kingdom Metazoa; phylum Chordata; class Mammalia; order Artiodactyla; family Delphinidae; genus Aethalodelphis; species Aethalodelphis obliquidens. The sequence continues at coordinate 41,514,467 of NW_020837947.1, forward strand.
GTTTTTAACTTTTTTACTGTTTAACATAATATAGCACAATTGCATTGAAAGATGTGGACACTGTGACACTCTCAATAGATAGGATACGACATTCACTAGCTAACTAAAATGCATATAATTGATTTTTGTATACATGTTTTAATGAATAAACTTATTAATATGTTTGGCTTTTTTCAATCTGTCATCTTTTCTGTATAGTACTGGCATATAATTTTTAGACATTTTAAAGTGTGCTGTTACTTAGAAGAAGAGCAAATGTTTTTGAAATTTTACCATTTTCTCGCTTTTCCAGAACTCAAAAATAATCAAAGGATAAATAACTTCTAGACAGGAGGAAATTCATTGTTTTATGTAGGTCTGCCCTCTTGTGTCTGTACTAGGAAATCTTGATCTTATTTTATTTGGGGAAAGTCACTGAAAACAACCTACAAAATCAAAACTGCTTATAATTAGATTGTTTTATGGTCATATCAATCATGAGCAATTTCACTGAGTTCAAGAAGGTTCATTTTAATGTAGGTTATTTGCATTAAATAAACATTTTGGACGAGATAAAATAAAAAAGACAACATTAAACATTTAAGAATTAGTTCAGTTTTGGTACCCTGTAAAGTAAGATTAGAGTTTATTCTACAGTAGAAAGTATTTGAGCATTTGGTATTTTAAAATGTTTAAATACATAGTTCATTATATCTTACTCTTTACACATCATGATAAACAGAATAAATAAGTTGCATTTAAAGAATGGGTTTTTGTTTTACAATATAATCTAAGGTACATTACAATATAATCTAAGGTACAGTATTCTGTAATCCTCAAGTATAAGGTTTTAATTTCTGTTAAAGGCAGAATGAAAAACAAAAAAATTCTTTATTTCTGTTTGACTTAGGAAAAACTCCATAACCTCACAGCTTATGGTTTGAAGTTGATGTTGTAATGAGCAACATAATGAAAAGGATAGAACTTATTATTGTAAAATTTCCACTTATTTTTTAAGATCATTGCAGCTAATTACAGAACTTGGTTATTTTTTGCATGGGTTATTATTGACACCAGTGGAGTGAATGCATTACTTCTTGTTTATAAGCTCTTCTAGTTGATGTTAGGGATATCCAACCCATAGATGAGGTTTCACTCAAGAAATCCCTCTGTTAGTAAGAAACCCCTTTTCCCTCTGTTCTCAGATAATCAGTGAACCAAAATTTTCCCCCTTCCTGTCTCCAGTACCCCTCAGGGATTCAGAAAAAACTTAAAAGCAATATTTCCTTCACTATTTTCTTAGTAGCACTTGTGTTACAAACCAAGGTCAGCACTGACTTTTCCAGTTCTTTTAGCAACCATATTTTGGCAAATCGTAGGAAATTACATATTTTCTACTCCTTTAATAATTACTATATCGCTAGTATGTCTTGAACGTAAGTTAAAATTATCGGATTGTGCAATATAGGTGTAAACCATTTTAGACTTAATTTTAAACTGAGTCAATTTAAATTACCAAATTTTGGTGAATATATTTTCTAAACCAGTTTTTACTTCTATTGTTTAATGAGTTGTTGGAAGATATTTTTAAATGACTAGAGGAGACTAGATTAGTATTGCTGGATCTATAATTTAGCGTAATTGAGTGGCCTACCAAATATGTATTTACCATCTGGGTGATAGATTAATGAAAATAGCTAAGCCCTATCATAAACAATAGTGGGATAAAAAGTTCATTTCAAGGGCTTCCCTGGTGGCGCAGTGGTTGAGAGTCCGCCTGCCGATGCAGGGGACACGGGTTCGTGCCCCGGTCCGGGAAGATCCCACATGCCGCGGAGCGGCTGGGCCCGTGAGCCATGGCCGCTGAGCCTGTGCGTCTGGAGCCTGTGCTCCACAACGGGAGAGGCCACAACAGTGAGAGGCCCGCATACCACAAAAAAAAAAAAAAAGTTCATTTCAAAATTTAATCAAAGAATTTGTTAATTTTGGAGAGATAGTTAAAAATTTTATTTTTTAATGCTGGAAATAATATTTTTTCTTTTATTCTGTTCCTTGCCTACATTGAGTGTGAGATTAGAACAGAAGACCACCTGTAAAATCATTCTGATGTCTTAAAATTTCATGATTCCAGAGATACAGTGTGGCAGTTATGTGCTCTAACTCAGATAATTAGCTATAGTGCCTTAAATTAAGGTTGATTCTGTTCTATTAGTGTATTAGTATTTATGGCTAATCACAATGTCAGATGTTAAATTAACCAACAGTTCTTGTCTATTGATCATAAAGTCCTAGAGAGAACAGATTTACAGTTTACCTACATGTGCTAAAATTCTGTAATTCTTTGAAAAAATTAGTTAAATTTTACTTATGTAAGGGTATGATCTTGTTTTTTTTAACTTGATTCACATAAACTTAAAATATTAGAGTAGTATACAAAAAACGTAATTTCTATTTTAGAATGTAGGTTCTGATAGAATTACTACAAAGACTTCTGTATGATGATAGTAAAGATAACAGATGTTAGGGCTGTTTCAAATGATGACATTTCATTTGAATGATTATTTTGATATATTTGGTAAAGACCTGAAAAATACTTAATAAACATCAAAGAGGCTTTTACAGTACAGTATAAATTATATTTACCCCCAAAGAGTGAAGCTAATACTTTATATATGAAGTGAACTTGTTAGCAGTGCAATTTCAAAATTAAACCCCAGTTCATCCTTAGGAAAGATTTGGGATAGAAACTTATAAGCTCTTTTGAGAAAATTAGCAGTTACATTATAGTCATTTTAAAGTTAATTTTTTAAAATAAAGCCCTTTTTATGTTTACAACATCCAGCAGATGAATACATTTGCTAACAATTTGTTTTGTTCCAAATCTTGACCTTTTCACAAAGAAATTCTTCTACTTAGGAAGTGGTCTCTTATGTAGTATTGTTTTCCCTTCTTCATGGGATGATAGATTTTAAGCTGATGGTGGTAAGTTGCAGCACTGGAGATTGCAGCAGAACTTCAGAGAAGCATCACGATGATGCAAATCAGCAAGAGACATATTAAGATGAGACAGAAATTGACAAATAGGTTCTGGAGATTTTGACGTGCGTGTTGAGGCACGTCAATGGTTGAAGCTCTTCTTATAGCAGAGCGAGTGAGGTATTGGACTTTATCCATGACACCAGGACGGCAGGAAGCCTGAAGTTTTAAACGGTCAAGAGAAAGATAAAAAGCTGCCAGCCAAGTGTGAGATCACTGTCTTCTTTTAGGTTGTCTGGAATGTAAAAATAGAAAATGGATTAGCATAATATGTGTAACCTATCCTCTGAACAGGCAAAACAGTTTTGCGTTAATCCCTCTTCCTCAACATTATTTGTATTTATGGCATCAAATATCTCTATAGTCTGTGTGTGTGTTGCTCTGTCTCTGTCAGTCTGTTTTGGTGATGGTCACCATGATGTCTTGTATTTGGGGTGTAATAACTTTAGTCTTTGCCTCCTCCTCTCAAAATGACTGGAAGTATAGTTTGGTTAGGGTGCAGCTTGTTTTGGGCTATTCCCTTGGGCAAAAGTTCTTACATATAGTTTATTTTTTTAATGAATTTATTTATTTTTGGCTGTGTTGGGTCTTTGTTTCTGTGCGTGGGCTTTCTTTAGTTGTGGCGAGTGGGGGCTACTCTTCGTTGCGGTGCGTGGGCTTCTCATTGCGGTGCCTTCTCTTTTTTGTGGAGCACGGGTTCTAGGCGTGTGGGCTGCAGTAGTTGTGGCACGTGGGCTCAGTAGTTGTGGCTTGCGGGCTCAGTAGTTGTGGCTTGCAGGCTCTAGAGTGCAGGCTCAGTAGTTGTGGTGCACGGGCTTAGTTGCTCCATGGCGTGTGGGATCTTCCCAGACCAGGGCTCGAACCCGTGCCCCCTGCATTGGCAGGCAGGTTCTTAACCTCTGCACCACCAGGGAAGTCCTTACATATAGTTTTATTAAGGCTTTTTCTCTGTGAGCATAATTTTTGTGAACATTAGTATATAACTAGCTCCAGAGCAAGTCGTATAATAAGAAATGCATGCATTCAATTATTCTCTGGATGTTGATTTCACTCCAGAATAAAATAGTTCAATGAGCAGTGTTTTACCAGAACTATAGATTCAAATGTTTCTCATTCCTTTTTATGATTTTATAGCTTTGTAGAATATGCTATTTTAAGTAACTTTTTAACAAGATGATATTAAGTACTGAAGGCTGTCAAGACTCAGAAGGCATAGTAATAAAATTATCATTATCTCACTGTCTAGCACAGACAGTTGCTATTTGCAAAGGACCTGTACTTAAGAACAGCATTTCCATTTGTTTTCTTTCAGAGCTCCCACAAGCTATTCTGCCTAATTAATTAATTAGTTGCTGCCTAATCAATTATTGGTGCTAATTAATTAACAAAACAAAACTTAAAACAACAGATCATTGTAGAAAATTAGATATAGATTAAAAATTAGCTGTGAGTTAACTGCCCAGAGATAATAGCTATTAACATTTGGTGATATTTGTTGTCAATCAGGATACGTCTGTGTAAATTTTGAAATAAGAAAAATTAGAAATGGAATTTTAAAAATAACTGTAATTAACTGCCAAAGATAATAGCTGTTAACATTTGTTGATATATCACTGCTAATCAAGATATTACTACCTTACCCCAGCTGCCTGATTTCATTTTCTCTCTAGTGGCTATATGTCTCATGAAAACCCATCTCAACCTTCAGCTGTATTTCTGAGAGAGACTAGTGCTGAAGACAGCAGAGGGAAGAACTGAAAGAATGAGGAAGGGGAAGATATATATTAGGACTGATCAGTTAGAACTCCTCATTTATTGTTACAAAGAAACCATGTGGTATATGGTGGTTAGATTCTATATAATTTCAGCACTTCAACTTGGCTCTATTAATTTTTTTTAACATCTTTTTTGGAGTATAATTGCTTTACAATGGTGTGTTAGTTTCTGCTGTATAACAAAGTGAATCAGCTATACGCATACATATATCCCCATATCCCCTCCCTCTTGCATCTCCCTCCCACCCTCCCTATCCCACCACCCTAGGTGGTCACAAAGCACCGAGCTGATCTCCCTGTGCTATGCAGCTGCTTCCCACTAGCTATCTATTTTACATTTGGTAGTGTATATATATGTTTGAATTATGGGCTTTCATTTGGCTGAAGACTCTGGTCTCCTTCATAGTATTGGCCTATAGTGAGGAGATCCAAAAAACCAACTTAGGTCAAACTTCATTCTTTCAAAGAGTTGGTAACAAACTGTGTTTCTCTAGCGCATATATATATATATATATATATATATATATATATATCTTTAGCATATATTCTTCATTCTCCAACACAAGTGGCTGTTACTTAATAGAAAATGACAGCATAATCTTGGTATAAATTTAATTTAATTACTTTTTTTTTAATTCCTCAGGTAAAATACTATAGAAATAAAGGGGTTTTCTTTTGTTCCTTAAGAAGAAGCATCCTTTAAGTTGTTTCAGCTTATATTTGTTTATTATAGATATAGCGGATTTATACTGTTGGGTAATTGTGGAGAAGGTTTTCTTTGTTACTTTATTATACAAATCTGACTAATCTCTTTATATAGCAGAGTACAACTAAGAAGGTTGTAAAGAATTAGCATTGGTAATTCCTATTTAAACTTAATTTTTGTGAAGTTTCAGGACTTAAATGGTATAAAAGGTCTAAATTTTAAAATTATTGTGAGATATAACATGGAAAAGGAAGAGCAGGCCAGTTATTCATCATGAAGCATATACAAGAGTCACTCCCTACCCTGACACTGGTGAGTGGTACTTGAGTCACATGAAACATGTCACCTTTCCATAAATACTTCATTCCCTTTTATGATTCTGTTCTTTGCACATGTTGTTCTGGCTCTGCCTGGAATGTCTTCCCTCCCCCTGCCTCTACCTTTGATTCTTTGCCAGGCAAACTTCAGTTAATCCTTAAGGCCCAGTTTAAATATCACTTCCTAATGAAACCTTCCATTACTCATTAAAGCAGAATTGGTTATCACCTCTGTTGGATTTTAGTAGGGCTCTGGTATTACCTGTATCAAGATATGGCTATTGGGCTGTGCTGTAATTTTGATTTACATGCCTGTGCCCCCCACTAGAATTCTAGTTCGTGAGTATAAGAAATCACGTGTTTATTTTGTATTCTAGTACTTAGTGCAAAATTAGTACCATTTGAACAAGTCAGTGAAGTTAAACAAGGGTTTTTATGATTTACTTTAATATTTTTAGAAAATTATTAATGATCAAAGATAGTGCTGTGATTAACAGATTAACCATGTAGAAAATAGAATTTGATAAACACATAATCTCCAATATTCTTCTCAAGTCTCTTTCTTTTTGTTAGCCTGAACTGGGTTTTGTACAAGTGGATATTTGGTGTTTGTGAAATACAAAGAGGTGTGCCCTAAATAGATGAGCTATCTAATGATGAATATACAATGAATAGATTTTAAAGATGATCTCATCATACTTCAGCCAACTATTGTTGGAAAAGGATAGTTTGTTCCTGGAGACAAATTGATTATAAAGGAGACAACCAAAGATACTGTCTTATTTCTTGTCAAACTTAGAAATATGTTATAATTCTAAAGTGATTTGTAGTCACTTTATAACCTTATGCTAAAACCAAAACAAACCTACTTTACATGCTGAAATGTTAGCTATATGCATGCAATTTATTGGGCCCAATTTATTTTACAGTGGTACAATCTGCAATGTGTTGAGTCCTAATTCTGCTGAACTTCCAAAATCTGTATGATAATAATTAAGCCAAAATTCATCCCTACAAGATGGGGCTTCCAGTCATATGTTGAGAATTGGAAAAATGTGTGTGGGAACAGCACAGTCCTATTTTTAGAGTTGTCTGTGACCTTCACTACATCATAATTTATGGCATGGTTGTCAGGTGTTTATCTTTTCTTTTTTTTCCTCCTCTGTGGTCACAGCCATCCTATGAGTTTAGAACTCCTGCAGTCTTTTTTTCCTTCTCTTTCTTAGAGCCAAGCTGTTAATGCAGTAGTATTTGGTAGAGAGCCTAGAAAAATAGTTTCACTGTATTTTCATTTAATTTAATCTTTTAGAGCATTCTTTTGGGATAGTCAGAAATAGATTGTGTTGGGGTATTCTGAACTTACATCTGGCCTAAACAACCAAGGAGACTGAAATTAGCTCTACCCCCCCAACACCCCCCTGGGGGGGGCTTTTTAAAAGGATGACAGTTATGTAAGTTAAGTGTTTAGGACAAGAGAAGTAAGGATACTTTGAAAATTAATTCATCATCTGGGCCCTAGTATCAGAATATTGAAAATATGAAAGATGCTTTGATAGGAATTTGGTTGTAGATGTGCCAGATCCCTGTCTCTTGAGTTACATGTAAGAGGCAGAAAAGTACCCACAGAATATCTTGTATGTCTGTGGGCACTGTGATTATTCAAATTTTTGGAAGGATGGGAAGAATAACTCTTTACTGTTCTTTGTAGGATTTATAAAGCCTTTGCTTGTCCGCTTTTCCTCTTTTGCTCAAAAAGATGAAATTGGGAAGTAAATACAGTCAAGTTCAAGATAGTATTCTGTTTTTTTGAAGTGGAAGAAGGAGAGACCAAACTACAGGCAACTCTAATCCTTCAACAGGTATCATGTGCCATGTTAGGCAACATTTTGGGTGCAAGGTACCTTGTCAGCTTCTGCAGTAGTTCTCACTTTGTCTGCATTGATTTCTATTTTTTAAGGTAACATCAGATGCATTCCTGTGCAAAAGGAACCTCAGTAGACTTTTGCAGACTTTTGGTGTCTGCTTTATGACTTGCTAGGCAATTGATACCTTAACGATGTTATATACGCTGAGCAGTAATCCCCACGTGTAATTTAAGCACTTTCAGTGCTTTGCAGAACTTACTGAACTTCAGTTTTTTTTCAGTACTCCCTCTGCTGAAACCATAAATTCCTTAGATTCTTTATTTGTGGTGTTCAGAATTTTGCTTCCCTTTTAATTTTTATCTGCTTGTTTATGCTTTTAGTAAAGTAAACATGGACATATTTTGCTAGTAAATTCAAGTAACACACATCTAAGACTACAGTCTGACAGATCATTTTTTGAAAAATTTTTCCCATTAGGTTGGTTCAGAAGATTAGAATTCTCTATAGATTTGAGTTACAGGACTTGTCTATATTAGGATTATTGGGGGGGGCGTTATTTTTTCCTACTCTTTGCTGTCATTTTCTCAGATAATCCAGAAGCGATTGTGTATGCATCTTTTTTGTTGTGGTTGTTGAATTAAATCAGGACAGTTCATCATTAGATTTGTCATCAATCTGTTGGCATCCAAAAGTTCACTTTGGTAGAATCATTTTCCTTTTGAGATTGCCTAATGCTAATAAACTTGGAAGTTGTATTGGAAGTTATTTTGTGTTAGCAACTTTCCAGAGCTTTGTTGGTCCACACTGGCTATTTGAAAGAATCTTCAAGCTGCTTCTGCCTGGTTATGAGAAGAATTGTGTAAACATATAAAAATCAACATATTCTCCACCCCTAAATTGACCCCATAATAAATTGTTTCCCTGAGTTCAAAGCTCTGCCTTTAGGAAAATTCATTAAACAGCAGCATACAGATTTTCTCTTTGAAATTGGCACACTGCTGTTGCTAGTCTGTAGGCTTGTCTTTATTGTCTGTTTATTATGCTAAGATTATTTGCAATTAAAATATTCTTTTTAACCTTCAGGTTTTTCTTCGGGGGGGAAAAGCATGTGAGGAGGAAGTGTAGAGGAAGTTTTAAGGAAAATGAATGCCAGTTAAATATATCCCCACTAATGTGGGTAAGTTGGCCTCCCTTCTCTCCCTGTTTTGGAAAGACCTGAAGGTGAAATACATTTTAGAAAGCACTAGAGGTCCTCAGTTGACTACAAGTTTACTGGGGTGGAGATGTACACCCAGGCCTCATTTTCTTGTGTTTCTCTGGTAATACATGCTTCGGAGTTATGTAGGGTAAGAACATTGATGTACTATTTCTGGAAATGTTCAAAGAGACTACATATTATCTGATTTAGGTCACTGTAATTTAGAAACATCACTTCCTTGATTTCTGACCTTTAGGTTTTCTTCTTTGCTGGTGTGATCAGTACCGTGTTAACAGTTTAGATGAAAGTTAGTGATTTTCATAGCGTAAATAAAGCAAGATTGCTCTATTCAAGCACTTCAGAACAAATGAGGTTAAATATTTTAAATGGTAGAATGTGAGGAGGTCAGAAATGAAACTTAGGAAAGCCAAGGATTTAATATGGAACTGGAATAAAATACGAAAGTGTGGTTTTTGTTTATGCAAGTGTTCTCCTATCTCCAATTAATTAGTGAGATTAAGAAACAGTACATAACAAAATGTAATTTTTTGAAAAGTTTTGAGGAGAAATTAACCTGAATTTTAGGTATCAAAGCTGAAGATTAAAGACATGAGTATTTTAGCAATAAAACAAATTAAATAAAAAGAAACTTTAATTTGTGCATGTTATTGTTCTTTAAAATCTGTGCAGTTAGTTTGAGTTTTGTCTTCCAGGGTGTATCGCTTAATAACTGAGGACATCTATAACTTTCTTATATTCCTGGCTTTGAAAGTGATCAGAATATTATAAGGCTATTAAGGACATCATACCTCATGCATAAATTTAACTTTAAATGAAATGGAATGGTTTTAAATTAAAATAGAAGTTTGTATCCTCTAACTTTGCCTTTTAGAGTGCCATTTGAGGACTTTCAATTTATTTTGTTTTGCCAATGTCATGATTTATTTTTAAGCCATGTTGATCAGTGGATGAGACGTGTGTGTGCTTTAGAGTCATAAAATCTTGGCTCTTGTCAAGGCTCCACCATTTCCTAGCTCTGTGACCTTGGGCAGTTCACCTTTTTGCATCTGTTCCTAAACTGTAAAATAGAGATGGAGTGTCAAACATATAGGGATTTAAGAGGATCAAATGAAATATTTGTATATGGTGCATTTAGAATATTGTTCAAGAATAAAGAAGGAAGTTTTAATTGTCCTCATTATTCTAGGATTGGTAATAAATATACAGTCTAATTTAGGTACTCTAATTTTTACATTTAATTTTTACTTAAAACTTTAATACATGACACAGTTAATATTTTACCTAATACATTTAATACATTAAAATTTTAATTCTTCTGGGGAACTATTTTGTTTATGTAAATATTCTATCTCCAATTAATTAGTGAGATTAAGAAATAAATAATATCAATAAGTAACAAAATGCAGTTTTTTCTGGAATATTATTTTCCTTTATGTCCACTGAAATACTGTTAAAATAATTTTGATACTTGAGTTTTAGGAAATGATAGTGACATGACTCCTCTTAGTTAGACAGAGTACTCTAGCTCTTTCATGTGTTTTTAAGACTTAATCAATTTTTCATAATTTAAACATCTTTCACATTTCTTCCATTTTATTTCATCAGACACTTTTTTTTTTCTTTTAAGCACTTAGTCTTAAACCACATGAAACAAAGACAGTACTTAAATTTCACATTATGAAAGAGATGAACTAGTTGGGACATTATGTCTGGCACTAGGGCATTATGTTTCAAATTTGAATAACAGTCACTGTAACTATGTAATTTCCGTTAATCTGGCACACGAAGGATAATTTTAATAGCAGAATTTCTGCTCTTTCTAGAAATTAACTTCGTGGAGCAGTATGTGATGTGAAATTTTGGTACTATAAAAGAATTCATGAACATCTCATATGAAGTGTGAGAATGTAATTTGATAGATATTTGAGTAAAAACGCATAAATCTGCTTATAAAACACCTGCACTGAGTGACTCTTGTGTAACATCAAAGGAAAAACATTTTATGAATATGAAGATACTTAGAGGCAGTTAGGGTGCCTCAGTGGTAGACAGAAATTATAAATGCTTTTGCATGCCTCAAGGAAAGCTGCTTAAGGAATTATACAAAGTTCTTATCTATAAAAAGCAGTAGAGTTAACATTGGTCATAAGAACTTAGAATTCTAGAGGTAAATTTTATTTTGACATATATATATATATAAATAAAAATAATGAAATAAAATCAATGTAGTATCCTTTATGCCCTGACTGAAAGTTAAGAATGAAAACACATTTCATATATTAAATTGAGGATAAAGAGTAGAGTAGAATTTAAACAGAAGTTATAAAATTTATGGTGGCATCTCCATTCCTGGGCATTTTTTCATCCTCCTCTCCACCTTCCAAATACAAGAGAGGAAACTGAGGAACACTGGAGGCTAGTAACTTGATAAAAGTATATTCATTAATAGCAAAATAAACATTCATTTGATCAAATTCACTCAAATGAGATACTTAGGAATATTTGTGCTACCAAAATAACGTCTCTTTATTTTTAAAATAAAGAAATTAATGTTCTGTAACTTCAGAAAGAATTTTACATGTTTTTGACAAGTGTTTTGAAATGTCCAAACTTGTTATTTATGATATAATATTGAATTTAATATAAATAACTCAATTTATTAAAAGCTTGGATTTTTTAATAGAAGTTGACTGGACTTAGTTCGTGCTATATGTTCTTAAACTCCACTTCATTAATATTCCCTGTAAAGAATCATAATGATAATATTGGAGTAGTGATGCCAGTAACACAACTGTTCTTAGTATTCCGGATGTAAGCAGACAGCTCAGTCCTACCCTACTTCTCAGCAGAGTAACACATAACAAAATGAAACCATATTTTTGCATGGAGAAATCAAATCACCACTAGTACCAAACATGGTATCATGATTGAAAGATATTTTAATTGGTAGAAATTTACTTTTGAAGAGCAAAATAAAAGTGAAGTTTGAATTAAAATGATAAACCAACAACCAGGACCAAAGATGAATGCTATCTTTATCATTTCTGGGTTAAGTCTTATTCTTACTATCACTGAATGGGTAAGCATTTGTTTAGAAATTAAGCTTTATGTCAGTCAGACATGTTATTATCTAACTTTGAACTGAAGTTTATAAAATATGATTAGCTTTTTAAAAAGCTCAGTAAGTTTGAGCTATAGAAAGTAAGAATTGCCATAATCAGTGAAATCTGTTTCTTACCTTGGCTGTTGTGATGATCACAATATAGAATATTGTAAGTTGTATGAAGTATTATCCGGCGTTTAGCTGGAAAGTTTTCTGACTGTTACCAGAGTTATGGGAACAATTGAAGTAGGTGGAGGAGAAAAAGTGTTCTAGGGAGGTCTTATGATGTCACGCAGGAATTCTGAAGTTATGATTGGTTAGCCATAGTCTTATCACAACCAAACTTTTTAGAATGTCATTTATCTTAACCTTAGGTATGGAAAGGTCATTAACACTTTGTGCCTTTTGTTCTTTATTTTAAAAAGTATATGGGAGGTAAGTGAAAAAGTAAGTTCAGCGTGGTAGAAAGCTCTTTTTTAGAGGTTTATGCATCTTCAGGCTTAGAAGTAATTGTAAACTGAGGGTGATAATGTTGAAGAACTAAAATAAAGTAATAGGAATTTTAATAGAATGAGAATAATAATACTGGCTTAAGCCAAACAGCTTTCATTGAGTTTGTTGTTGCTGTTGCTTTAATACTGCAGATTCATTAGGTTAGCTTCTAGCAAGACAATAATTAAACATTGTCACAGAATCAAATTTTATACCTTTTCCTGACTTATTTTCTTCTTTTCTCATACCTACGTGTGTATGGGGGAGAAGAGTATGTGTGAGAAAGCCAGGCTGAGAAATCTGATTTTGGTTTTAAAAATTTTGTGTTTTCTCAGTTAGGGCTTTAACAACATTTTTATGAATAGTAATTCTCATTTGAACTGATAGATATCACCCCAAGAAAAGTTACTGTTTACACATTTAAGTACTTAGGATTTTTTAACAGCTACATTAACTTACTGTAAAATCTTACTAAAATTCCAATAAGCTGACAGTATCAAGAGTAACTTTCTAGCAAAAAAGAAATAATCACAAATCACTAATCAGTGGCATCCTAGCTAGTGATACTTTATTGACAATAGGTGTGCATGTGTTTGGAAATTTAGTACTTCGGAAAGGGTGTGCCTCATTTAATGCAGTAGTTGTTTTCCTGAAAATTACTGTGTAAATGAAATTTTAGTAAATGGAATGATGTTTTGAACTTCTGAGAACAGAAAAGGATTCCTTCGACAAGCCAGGCATCATTTTCCTGTTTTTTCTAATTTTTTTGTTTATATATTAGATTTACTTAAATCACCACACCTCCAGATTCTAATTCTTAAATCTTGACTGTAATTCTGGAGAAGCTACTTGTTATTTTTAATTTTTAGAATACTTACAGCAGAGTGAACCCAGTCTGCTTCACTCTCTTATGGGTGACTAAAAGCCCTTGCAGCAGCTGCTTATGTGTCCTTAAATGGAGATGATTTTGGCTTCTTCCAAAGAAAGATAAATCCTTTGCTAGAACAAATCTCTTGTTATTTAAAGAATCAACTAAAACTATCAGAAATAACATTCAGCAAAGGCCCTCTGTAAACATTGCTAAGGGAAAATTTTACAACTTAAAAGTAAAACCCCAAATTAAATAAATTGCATGAATGTTTCACAGTTTGCTCAGTGCTATTCAAGCATTTTTTCTTTCAATCATTACATAATGAGGATCTCTTATTATTAACAATTGCCAATGATTACTGAAATACAAAACCTAGGGCCTTGAAATATAACCCTAAAGTGGTTTACAGTAATTTGTCAAAGATGACATAGCTGCTAAGGGACAGACTGAGGGTTTAAATCCAGATCTGTTCAGTTATAATTCTCTGATAGGTTGGCATGCTGTGTGGGGGGAAAGTCATAATCTGGACATGGATTTCAGAGAGTAGTATATGTCAACTAAGGAATTTTAAGATGGAGATAGCTGAATTACTGAAAACTCAAACTATTTTTAGAAAGTCTGCTTTAAGTTCACCTACACATTCATTTGAAAGTGAAGCTTAGGGGATAGATCATTGTAGTTGCACCTCTAGTTCTAAGAAAATAGAATTAGTAATACTTAGTTGTATAAGAAACCTCCACAGACCAAATAAAATATGGCCTAGATATTTCACATGTTGGCAGATTTGCTTAAAAGCATATATAGGCGGGCACACACACCCTTAGAAGGATACTAACAAACTGTGTGTTAGAGTTGGAAAATGGAGATGAAAATTTACTTTTCGGATTGGTGCAAGGGCGGGGAGCTTCTGTGTTTCCCTTTTTCGTTTTGGTTAGCTGCTGCTGCTGCTGAGGATGGTGATCTCTATTATTACTCCAAATGGAGCTCTAGGAAGCGTTACACCTTCGTTTTAGGCTGATTGCCTAAACAGAAAGTTGCTTACCAGGAGCATTGGTGAGCTGCAGTATAGTCAGTAGATTGTTCCTCAAAAATTCCACAGTGAGGGGCCAGAAAGTGGTTTTGGAGACGCTTTGTCAGAATCTTCATTTAGAGTCAGACTATAGTCTGAATCCATTTTTGGTCGCATGACCTTATACAAACTTGTCGAAGCTGCCTTATCTGTGGAATGGGTTTGTTGTGAGGATTTAATGAGAAGAAGTATGTATAATGACTATTAGAGATCTTGCAACACAGTGTCCATTTAGTGTTAGCACTTATTTTCCTTTTGAAGATGATTCTTAATCTGCAGTCCATGGATAGAGTTCAGTGCCCTTTGAACTTGGATAGGAAAAATGTTAGACATCTTTATTTTTACTAAACTCTAAATGAGGTTTAGCATTTCTTCAGTTTTGACTGTAGGCCACAAACTGCAGAAGTATTAGCAGTATGTTTGACTGTCAGCCATTAGCAATCTTAGGTAATTTCATATAGTATAGTTGTTGCAGATAGCTTGAAATACTGCTTACATTCATACCACTTGAAATTACAAAATTAGACCTGCCTGTAAATATATTGTTATTTAATACATTAATAAAGAAGCATAACAGAAACGGAAAATAAAAGAAAAGCAGAAATATTACAACACAAATTTGTTTCTTTTTAAAATATTTATTTCAGTGTAATTTATTTCCTTTCTAATCCTATGTATCTCACTTAATTCTTTCAAGTTTTATTTTATTTTATTTTTTGATATGGACCATTTTTAAAGTCCTTATTGAATTTGTTACAGTATTGATTCTGCTTTCCGTTTTGGTTTTTTGGCCGTGAGGCATGTAGGATCTTAGCTCCCCGACCAGGGATGAAACCCGCACCCACTGCATTGGGAGATGAAATCTTAACCACTGGACCGCCAGGGAAGTCCCTAAAGTTTTATTTTAGAACAGTTCTAAATTTACAGACTTATTGCAAATATAGAGAGCTCCTGTATACCCCATACCCAGTGTCCCCTGTTGTTAACACATCCTACATGAGTATGGTACATTTCTCACAGCGGTTATACCAGTGTTGATACTAAAGCCCATACTTTATGCAGATTTCCTGTTTCCCCTGGTGTTCCTTTTCTTGCCCAGGATTCTTTCCAGGACACCAGATTACATTTAGTAGTCGTGCCTCCTTTGGTCCACTTGGTTGTGACCGTTTCTTACAGAATGTCCACAGTTGGGATTCGTCTGATGTTTCTCTCATGGCTAGGGCTGGTTAATGTGTTTTTGAGAGGAAGATCAGAGAGGTAAAGTGCCGTTTTCATCATATATCGAGTGTACAAACTATCAGCATGACTTACCGATGTCGTTAACCTTGATCACCTGGCTGAAGTGAAGTATTCGTCAAGTTTCTCCATGGTAAAGTTACTCTTTTCCCTCTCCCTCCTTACTGTACTCTCCAGAAGAAAGTTACTATGCACAGCCCACCCTTACGCTTCACTACCTTAAGAGTGGAGTGTCTATAAAAATTACTTGGCATCCTATGTATTTTATGACATAAAAACATTGAGAACAGGTCAGTAGGCTTTAGCTGTCTGCCAAAAAATGTCCATGGCACAAAAAATTAAGAAGTCCTATGCTGGGGGTTGTTTCTGTCGTAGTATGGGGCAGCCCTTTGTGGAAAGAAGACTGAGTTCTCAAACAGGCTAAAATCCAGACCTCCTAGTTTGCTTTTTTAGGCACTGCTTTTCCAGCTTTGTCTCGTATCACATTCCCTTGTATCCTGTGCTGTGGCCTT
Organism: Aethalodelphis obliquidens; assembly: GCF_003676395.1. Classification (NCBI taxonomy): domain Eukaryota; kingdom Metazoa; phylum Chordata; class Mammalia; order Artiodactyla; family Delphinidae; genus Aethalodelphis; species Aethalodelphis obliquidens. The sequence goes on from NW_020837947.1 coordinate 41,530,647, forward strand.
GTACAGCTGCCTGCGGCTTTTTGAACAGGCTGTTGTTCTATTTTAAGTCTCCTCACTTTTTGTAGGAATGTCCCTTACTAACCTTTATTCCCATTAAAGTGCTAGTTTCAATTTATGTCTTCTGTGCAGCCCTCTCTTATGCTATATACTTTTGCATGTTACCCCTATTATTATGTCTCATTTTATTGTGTTTATTAGTATATCTGCCTAGACTAGATTCCAAGCTACTTGAGAACTATCCAATAACTCTTATGTAACTATAACTATATATAACTTATATGACTCTATAACTATCCAATTTATACCCTCTTTATTCCTTATAGTATAGAACCTGGCTTATAGCAATTCGTAAATATTGGCTGAATGGATGATTGGATGAGTGAGTGAATAAAGGGGGACGAGGAAAGATTGCAAGGTGTTAGTGAATGAGTGATTCTGCAGAAGTAAGTGTTATAAACAGTTAAAAACTTCTTCTCACTTTTAAAGCTCATCATGGGGGAGGAGGAGAATAATTGGGAGAGATTGGGGATAAGAGTACAGTAACTGAGAAAATAAACTTTCTTGTCATTTAAAGATGATGTAAGTATATTTGTAAAGACTGAAGGAAGGTGGAACCATAAGCCCATGCTTCCTGAATTGAGCCTCTAAATTTTTTTTTAATTTTTGTTTTCTTTGCTCATTGGATTCATAATAATTCATGTTACTTTATATACTCTTAATATTGCAAGACCTGCTTTTATTTATGTAATTATTTAGTTTTTATTTTATTTTAATAGTGAAAAATAAAAGCACCTCTAAGATTACCACCTGAACATAAGCTGGGATGTTAATAACTTATACCTAACCACATGGTCTTGCCATGTTCCCCCTATCTTCCCTACCCAAGTAAATGATTATTCTGATTCCTGGGTTAAGTTCTTTACATTTGTTTTTATAGTTTTGTGGCATTTTAAATTATGTATTCCTTAAAAGTTCTTATAATTTTACTTAACTCTATGTAAAGGAAATTGTGATGTATAAAAATCTTTTTTACGCTGAGTATTTAAACTTCAAGTTGTAGTGGTATGTCAGAAGCAAAAGAAGCTTCAAGGTAGACCTTTTTTTTTTCTGGAAACTTTTTGACAAAAAGATAATTTAAGTGGTGACAGAATTAAAGCATTTTAATACTTAAATATATAATACAGCAAAATGCAGGCTGTGAATAAATTTTTGTGATACTTCAAAGATAGGGAGCTTTTTAAGGTTAGACCCCCTAGACTCCCAAGGATTTTACCTAACTCTTAAGGGTTCTGTTCTATTAAAAGTTTGAGAATTACTGCCTTAAAATTTAAAGCTACCTAAAGAAGGATTAGTTGAAAAAAACATCTAAGAGCAAAAATGATGAGACTAGTAGTCTGAGACTTAGGGGATGGGGAAGTGCCTAAGGTAATAGAGAAGAGAGAATAGGAGTTATTCATCAAGTCGTGGGTAAAAAAGACCAATAATAAAGTAACTTATAAAACTTGATCATTTAGGGAGGTAGATTCGCTTTTAAAATTGACTTGTCAGATACTTGAAGGCTCAAGCATTTTATTTTTTCGTAAGTGCTGAACTCTGGACAGATTCTCTTTCCTTATTAAATATCCCAGTTAGCAACGGGGAAGTTTGACATCAAGAGAAGCCAGTTAGTTTAAGGGAGGGGCTTGTCATGTAGGTTTACACAATTTGGGGGAAACGTACAAAATACACTCTAAGTGATGGAAAGAAATGCTATAGCATGTTCTGCGGCTTTTTAAGGAACTTGTCTATCGGTAAACAAGTAATATACAGGTGAAACATTTAACATTTGGAAGTTAACCACTATTGCAAGATAACACTAGGAGGTCAAGAAAATTCAGGATCGAGAGTCAAATTAGCACATGTAGTAAGAAACAATATGATTTCTAAGAGAACTACATATTTTATACGAAAGAAGCTGGCAGAATTGAAGCCAAAATAAGAAATGGAAAATCTCTCTCTCGCTCTCTTTCACACACACACACACACACACACACACACACACACAACCAATTTAACAACAAAAAACAACCCTCAGGTCTCCAGATACTTGCTTCAGAACTCTGTAGACCATGATGTTGTTCCTTTGTTAGGAAGATTCTAATCCACTTCAATAATTTGTAGTCCCACCCCGTCCCTTATATTCATTATCTTTGTGCTTGGCATCCCAGCAACTGAGCTCCTTGCATTCCCAATCTTTATGATGGCATCATTATTTATTTTGTCATCCAAAATGGAAATTTGAGACTCATCCTTCTTTCTGTCTTCTCCCAGACTCTGGTCCACTAAGAAATCAAATGCAGATTGCCAGTTAGAAATCTGTGTTCACATAGCCTCATCAGCTCTCCTCTGAACTTTTACATATACCTTCTGTCTTGAGCCTCTCCACTTCTTTACCCTGATATCCAAGTTGCCTTCTCAAGGGTAAATTTGGTTCTCACATGCTGAGAACTTTCCTTTATTATCACCATGTCCCTCAAGATTAAAACCCCAAATTTTCCAGCACTGCATACAGAGGTTTTTTCTAATCTGGTGTTGTCATCTATTCCCACCATATTTGACAACTCTGCCGTTTGTGTGTGTTATTTCTTCTATCTGGAATCTATTCCTTACTTTCTTGTTCCTTTGGAATGCCTTTATTATTCAAAAATAGGTAGGGAGAAGCCTGTTTTGTTTGTTCTTAATTTTTAATTGCATAAGTAATAAGTGAATATCTCTTAGCAATTCAGGAAACTCAGATAAAGCAGAAGTTAGAGGGGGACTTTATACATTTTGTAGGTATTTTTTCTTTACCATAAATTTCATGAATAGGGACTGATTTATTTTTTCTTTACTCCTCACACTGCTAATCCCTTGGAAATTAAGGTTAATGGATATTTTTAATGTTACTTTGCCATTACAAGTGAGCTTGTAAAAGGATAAGTTAAAGGAAGGTATGGAATACAAATGCAACTGACCAACTGACCCTTGAATTTTCAGCATAGATGCATTCTTGAAAAGGTTATGTAAAATGGATTTTGATATGTAAAATTCATGTTTATCTTATAAAGCAAGCCCAGATGTCCCAGTGGAAAAGGTTAATAAGCCCAACTTTCTAATACGCAGACATTGTAACTTTTTATCAGCAGTTTAATGTACTGCGAGTTGTACATTGTTTTGCTATATCTCAGTAATCTGTACTTCCTCCTTAACCCATCTCCAAATTAAAAGCTTATATAGCACAGCAAAAGGATGTGAACATGTCATCATCTGGGGTTTTCATTTGCCCTTGAGTTGGTCAAAGGTGGTGAGTAGGTTCCAGGACCAGCCCTTAGCATTAAGATCAAGAGCATACTTTTGGCAAAGTTTATCAGACTGCCCTGTTAATGTATTCATTTTTATAGGTTTATTGCTTAGTTAGGGCCATGGATAGTTGAAGAGTTGATTGTTGACTCCAGCATAATATGTTGATTTTTAAAATCTAACTTAAAAACATAAAATATCTAAAAATTCAGTATTTGGATCATTATGAATCTGTGTACTGATTGTTTGAGAATCAGAAAATGCTCTTGAGACTTTACACCTACAAAATAGAAACACAGTATGGTCACTGAAGACTTTCTTTCAAATGTATCTCTAAAATGCAAACTAAAATTAAATTAGTTATGTAGATTATTCAGCGATTTCCTGGGTCTGAAAGAAATGAGGCTGAACCTCAAGAGCTGGAAAGCATGATTTTTATTCAAATGTAAGTTTGTGGATTGATCTTTGAACTCTAATCTTTAGAGTATATACATTTCTTTTTATTATGTATATCATTGCTCTAAAAATGATAGTAGAGATTTTTAAGTAATGGTAATTTCAGGGATGGTAGACTTTTGTAGATTGTAAATTTTTAGATTGCTTAATATTTAGCAAATATTGTCAGGTTCTGTGCTGAGTACCAGGAGTTATAAAAGAATAAGGCCAAGCTTATTGTGATGCAGACTAAAGTGGGAAAGGAACCACTGCCGTAAGTACTGTCATAAGTACTGTCACTCTAATTACAATACCTGTCTGTGCTGTTCAAAATAATTTTGGATTGTTTTGAAGGCTGAGAAATATACTTGAGGGATTGTTGTTAGTCATTGTCTTTTTGTTGATTGTGTGCTATGGGCTAGGGATGAACTAGACTCTGGGCATGACAAAAAAGAAAATCTCTAACATTTCTGGTGCTTATACTTTTTAGCAAAATATGTGAAAGGATGTTTAAATTGAACAGCAATCAAGTTGCCCCTCTAAACTCCTCTCAACAATTTTACCCTGAGAAGATTACCCATTGTTGACTCTTGAAATATTTTTTTAAAAAACAGTAATTTTAACATATGGAAGAATAAAGTATTTAATGGCCCATAATTACACTGTCCGAAAAGAAGTAAGTAGTACATGTATGGTAAGCAAAGTCAGTTAATCCCAACTGATATAAAGTAAAAGCCTCCTCCCTCTCTGCTCACAAAATAACCATCATTAATAATTATTTTTGTATACTTTGAGAAAAATCCTTTCATACATTTTAAAAATAATGTAGGCAGTGCTTTGGTCTCCAAACACATGTATTATTATATATTTTTCTTTTATCTCTCAATAGTACAATATGATAAAAAACTTGATAAAACATATTTTGGTAATCTGCTTTTAAAAATAAGTGAAATATGTTAGCGCTTATGCTACAGCTCCGTTTTAGTAGAATCTGGTTCTGTAGTCTGGTGCATTTGTTATCCTTAAGTAATTATACAAAACCTTTGGAAAATGCTACGTTCTATTTGTTTATAAGTAAAATCTATGATTAAATTTGAAGACTTAAACACCCCCCCCACCCCCAATCTTCTAATTGATTTCTTAGGGAAAATGATTTGTTCCTCAATCTTGGATATATCGTTTACCCGCTTCACTTTTGCATTATAACTGTAATGAGATCATGTTTCATGCATAGATCATTCCTTTGTTGGCATTTTTAGAAAACATGCTCATGCTAACACAGATTAGACATAAACCAGATTGATTTTTGAGAGGAAAAATGTCCCTTCCTCCAAAAGAAAATAGTTACATTAATAGTAACTTAGTTGTTTAGCATGGTGGGAATCACTAATATGTTTAGGGTTCTCTTTATTTTCATGTACATGTATTTTTAAGATATAAAATGTAGGATATATTCCTCTCATTAGTTTCTTTTTGTCATTTTTTAGGGTCTTTTACCCTTGAAGTAACTTGATATATTTGCATTGTTATTTCAGTAAAGCATATTAGGATGGCAAAAATAGCATTATATAGTTAGTTATAAAGACAAATTGAAGAACTAATGAGATCATTAAAAACTCAGTTCCTTCTTTAAGTTTCAAGAGTTAAGATGCATACTTCTGTTTATAATTAGTCACTCTGATGAAGAGGTTATGGATAGAATTTTTTTATATGATTTGTTTTTATTTTGTTAGAGAAATATGTAGTAATACATTCCATAAATAATTACATGGGCTTAGTTAAGATACAGATTATTTTTATTAAATGCACATTCTTTTAGTAATAATAAAATATGTAAGATACAGATTTTATTTTAATGACAGTTCTTTCAGTAATCATATAGTCCGTGTTTTTCCTTCTTGTTGAATAAAAACTCTAAAGTCTGTGTAATTTGTAATTTATTTTCATCTTCATTATTGAGCTTTGTGAACTTACTTCTGGGTGAGGTGTCCTGATCCTTTTACCAAAAAGCACTCATAGAGTATCTCTTCAGATAGACTATTCCAGGAAAGAGAGGAAGATCTGCTGTGTTATTTGACATGTTGTGAGTGATGAATGAGCTAAGGAACAAAAGCAAATGAAAGAGAGATAACAAACTTGAAGAACTGCAGAGGCTGTATTCTAGTTAAGTGTGGCAGCACTAGATTATCTAAATTTAACAGTATTTGTCCAGGCTGAAGCCAAAGAATTTGGAACTATTTTCAGATGCAAATAGTGAGCTTATTTTAGAAGCATGTTTGACCATTACATGACATATTTTGGCAACTTTTCATAGCATCTGGGTCTCATCTAAATAGATATGTTTGGGATTGTTGTAGATGCTTGTTTTCCCTATTCAGTTATGAGAGTGGAATTTGCTGTTTACAATAAGAGGTGCCAATATATGTGTTATATCTCTGGGTGGTTGGGCTCTAGATGCAGAAGAGTTATGCTAGTCTACTGGCTAGACTATTTGGCTAGTCTACTGTTTTCTCCTCTAAACCACCTTTGCAACAATTGTATCTTATGTATTTTTAGGTAAAACATCTAAATGAGGAGTTCCCTTCCCTCCCTGAGTTTGGTAACTACCAAATATGTATAAAATATGTTTACTTGTAAAAGTTGTCCTTGTTTTGCTGTACAGATTTTGAAATATTCATTACTTTGTTGATGTCCTTTCTGTTCCGTGCTTGAAGTTAGCTCACAGTTATATGCCTTGATAATTATCTTTTAGACTTCATGTTCATGTCTAGTTACAGTTTTATTATTCACAAGCTATAAATATAAATTATATATTCATATGTTTAAATTATATTCTCCTTGATTACTTACATTGGTTACAGTCAAGTAGAAACATGACTGATGACTTGAAATTCTGCCACAAAATGGTATTCCTCTCATGACCAGTTAGGATTTAATTGAATAGAAATTCTTAATTGCTTTCTAACTACTTGGGATAAAAATGTGTTACTAATGGTTATGGGGAGAGGTTATTTTAATATGAAATACTTTCTTCTTTTTCATATTTGGAAGCAGCATTGTCCCATCTTAAGAGAAGGCTTCTTTGTTCTTCTTAAGTATTGACAACTCTTAAGAACCAGCTTGTAATTGTTATAGGGGAGGACAAATAATTTTCCCTCTACCATTCTTAGTTCTTAGCTGAGACCACTGTAATAAAAGATAGATTACAAGAAAAAAACAAATAGAAGTTTATTAACCTATGTACCTTGTGTACGAAAATGAGGAACTCAGAGAGGTGGCTTTAGAATTCATGATTAAATACCACCCAATTCAGGAAAAGCGGAGGAGGGATGCAGGCCTCTCAGGGGACAATAGACGATTTTTAGGAGAGTTGAATAGGCCCTTAGAAGAATAGATAGGAAAGATGATAACCTCCTGTGGGAAAGTTTGTCTGGGTGCAATGTCTGCTTCTAGTCTCCTTTCCTGTGACAAGAGCCAATCCTCCCAGATTGATGAAACTCCCAGGGAGGGGATTTATGACAGTTGAGTTCCTTTGGGAGGATCTGTCTTTAGGCAGAGAGTGGAGTTCAGAAAAAGCCTCTCCCTGCATTTGCTCATTTTCAAGTGCCTACAGCTCAAAATAATTAATATGTCATTAATTATGGTGGCGTGTCCTGAACTCCTACAGTCGTATTTTGGGGTAGCATATTGTGCTACCCTTCATTTCCAACTCTGTTTTTGCATTCTTGGTGTACAGTATTTACTTCATCTGGTCATTTATCTCTCAATTATTTGCCTATGTAGGATAGCACCGTAGCGATGAATAGATAGGAAATTATAGCCGAGATAGTGCATTGTATCATCTACAGAGCATCTTTGAGTACTTACATATTCTCCCCCAGCAGGCAAGCCCTTCATTTCCCCTCAATCCTACTTTGAGGTAGAGAGAAAAATAAAGTCTAGGCCCATGGTTAGTATATATTTTGTTTTTGTTGAGTTAGTGTTGCATTTTGTGGATGTAGCACAGTTTGTTTATCCATTTATCAGTTAATGGTTTGTTTCCAGTTTTGGGTGATTAAACATTTGCCTTCAGGATTTTGTAGACATATGTTTTCACTTCTTTTGATTAGATACCAAATTCAATTCCCCATTTAATCAGCTTTGCCCCTTCGGAAGTTAGTTGACCAAATGAAATAAGTCAGAGAAAGAAAAATACTGTATGATGTCACTTGTATGTGACATCTAAAAATGCCAAACTCATAGAAACAGAAACTAGAATGGTGGTTACCAGAGGGTAGGGGGTAGGGAAATGGGGAGATGTTGGTCAGAGGATACAAACTTCCAATTTGCTATAAATTATAATAAAAATAAAATTTCTTCAGTTGTTTCTTTTCTGTATATCTTTAGTAGTACAGCATTGTTTATATAGTATGCAAAATCATAAAGGTACAGTAGCTGCCTTGCTATTTGAGATGTCACAATATGATTTTAATAACTCTTGCTAGGTAATTCAAATTGTGTTCTATAACTTCATTTAGTATAGCATGCCCTATGGCCTCATTACAAAAGCCTTAAAAGGTAACATGTTTCCGTAATTGTCATTTTCAGTGATAGGTAGATATAAACAGGTTTTTAAAATTACGTGTAACTCCACCTGCAGCATTAGGTTGTGTGTCAGGATTCATTCTCCTTTTTAAACTACTTCTATGAATCAGGATTAAAGTTTCGTAGGAAGACTGCCATGCTGCTGATTTGGTAATTGTTTATTGCATCTTAATTACAGAGAAAGGGTTCCTTTCCTTTATTCCTGTTTGCTCAGTTTTATGGGTCAATTTTTGTTTTCTAAAGGGTTTAGGTTAAGGGAGCTACAAATCAGAAGAATAAAGTTTCATGTTTTGTTTTATGTATATTCACTGGATGTATCTGGCAAGTACTTCAGCATTCCATCCTGTCGGTGACTCAGGTGCTATAAACCAGGTAGTACTGTTGTTTGCTTTTGTCTTGCAGATCTACTTGTTTCTTCTCTTTATTCCCTCTTTCTTGATGCCAGGAAGTTTTATAAAACAAGAAAAGGCTTTTCCTTAAGTTGTCAGCCATGGGAAAAATTTTAGCAGATGACTGGTGGAAGAATAGAATAGTTAATGTCTTCTTGAAAAGATCATCATCTATTGTCTAGGCACTTGTCTTATTGAAATAGGTACAAGATATGTAAGATAAAGCATAGCTTAAAATATTATGGTATAGGTCATTCCTGATTTGTGGTAATCAGCAGTGGAGGAACCTTTTATAAAGTTTTGGAAGAGGATACCATAGATCCTCCAGCTATCTTAGAAGTTTTTTGTTAGGCATGGTAACAATATACAAAAACCAATATTTAAAATATCTGTAACCTGTTATCAGGATATTAATACATAATTCAATATATAAATAAAATATATATTCACTTTTATACTACAAATAAATTAAATATTTAGTATTATAAATTATAGCACAAATGGTTCACCATATCATTCTGATAATTTCCACATCTTATGTTGAGTTTTGGAATTATTGATATGGTCTTTTGTCTTGCTTAGTTTTTACCAGTTTTAATGAATTCCTGTTTGAGCTACAGTTTGACAAAATAAATTTCATGAAATGAGTACCTATTAAACTGATAGTCATTAAGTGACATGGAGTTGCAATAAGCATAGGCTTTCTCTTAATATCAACAATATTGTTTATAGTGCTTAATCTTCTCTTGGTTTTTAAGAGCAATTACTTTCAAACATATTTTCCAGTTCCTGTAATGCTATGAAATTTGAAATACCTCTTGGTCAACTGGGCCATAGTAGAAAGAGTGAGACAGTGTGGTGCTCTTTTGTTGGGCTGCCTATATTTGAATCCTAGCTCTGCCAACTAAATATAAGCTGGTAGGTAGTGTTGGGGTGGGGGAATTTTGAGGGGCTGACTAGTAGAAACCAACCAATCAGGAAGGATGCCATAAGTAGTGTCTCACGGGCCCCTTTTTATGCCAGGAAGTAACTCTTTATTTGTTGGATGATGTCAAGTTCTCAGGATTGGGTTTGGGCAGCAGCTAGTGTTCAACCACAGTGAAAGTACTTCGGTACTGCTACAACTAATATATCTGTACTGGTGCGTACTGGCCCAGTATCAGCCTGAGCTATATGTTGGGCAAGAGAAAGAGTGAAATTCAAAGACCAGATCTCTGACTAACCTGTCTCTGTAACCCTATGTGTCACTTAGACTCCAAATATGTGACCATCTGACAAAGTTATATACCCTGTTATCTAGTTTCTACGCTTCTTAATCTGATCACCTTGTGCTGTCTTTGTGCTGCCTGAAACATCCTGTCCTAGTATTACTTGACAATCATCTTAATTTAAAGGTTTAACCTAGGACTAGTTGATGTCACCCAGTTAGTGGTGTATTCAGAAGTAGGTCTTGTCAGTAGCATCTTTGGAAAACAAAGGATAAAAAATTTTGCTGCACATTTGATTCTCCTAAAGTTGCTTTGTGGTGTTTATATAGCATCTCTTAGCTTGCCAAGGAATTTATTTTCCTATTTGATTTACCAGTTGTATTGGAAATTCACTAGTTTCCTAGAGCTACCATAACAAAGGACACAAACAAGGTAACTTAAACAACAGATATTTATTGTCTCACAGTGTTGGAGGTTAGAAGTCCAAAATCAAGGTGTCAGCAAAGTTAGTTCCTTCTGAGGGCTATGAAGAAAAATCTGTTTCAGGCCTGTTTCTAGTGGTTTTCTGGCAGTCTTGTTGTGTTCCTTTGCTTGTTTGTATTACTCCAATCTCTTGTTTTCATCTTCACATGGTGTTCTCTCTGTATCTCTTTACATAGTCTTCTGTGTGCATGTCTGCGTTCAGATTTCCCCTTTTACATCAGTCTCATGACTTCATCTTGACTATATCTGTGAAGTCCCTATTTCCAAATGAGGCTACATTCTGAGGTATTAGGGGTTAGGACTTCAACATCTTTTTGAAGGGACACAGTTCAACCAGTACCACCAGTATTAAAATTTTGATTTTGTTTCAATGATAGAAATTTGAGGATATCTGCTGTATTGGGTTTTGTTATTATCTGTTTTAAATATCTTAAATTTTTCTTAAAGTCTAAATCGAATTTTTTCTTAATGATATATAATAAACACTGGAGACCAGTAATCATCTAGATTATCTGCTTAATAGTCATTTTCTATGGATATATTTACTACTTCGTGAAAATATTTTAGCTTTTGAAATTTCAGTGTAATTAAAGGTTGATGTGATGAATGACAATTTGAAGTCTGAATGCTACATATACTATTTTTATTCCCTTGTGGAAACCCTTCTGGTAATGCTTGTACAGTCTAGCCTTGGTATGTTCTTTTATTGTACTCCTTCCTTAGGCAATGATTAATTTCTTATTTCCAGAAAGCTTCCACAAGGTAATGAGAACAGGATCTTACATATAGTATTATAATAATGTTCTCTTGTCACCAATTCTTCATTAGATTTGTACATTTACTTTAGAACTTCCTTGAAATTCTTCAAGTTATGTTGTATTCACAGGTGTGATTTAAGATGGTTTTTTAAAAAAATCAAATGGACAGTTCTCTATTTTTTTTAAAATGAAAATCACTGGGAAAATACAAGGTGACATGTAAATATTCCCTTTAGCCACTTTTAGTATACTAATAGTTTAAACATGTTTGTGCAGGTTTTGACTGGATCATCTCGTCAAAGTTATTCACCTCCTGGCTATCAAGATTTCAATAAGTGGGAATCAGTGCTGAAAATAAAAGAAGGACTACTAAGGCAGAAAGAAATTGTAATTGATCGGTGAGTCTTTTTTTTTTAATTACTAAATATTTCAGGCATGCCGAAATGTAGATTAATAAAACAAATATCTTTGTACCCACTGCTTAGAGTTTAAGAAATAGAACCTTACAAGTACACTGATGTCTCATGTCTGTCCATCCCCAATCCCAGTACTTTTAAGAACCACTATCAGAACTGAGGGTCAGTTGGTTTATCTGCCTATCTATCTATGTATCTGTCTATCTGTGTCTGTTTTCTACCATCTTCTCATTTATATTAGGGTAACTCATTATTTGGAAACTCCTCTCCATCTTTTTTGTACATGTAACAAGTTAGCTGCAATGCTGATGAACTATCAAAGCTAGTGTCTTTGTGTTTTATACTTGGGAACTATCAAATTGGAAAGCTACTTTAAAGTGGTAGCTTCCTTTAACTAATATATGTTAGATCTGATAGCACAGAAAGCATGAAAATCATGAATGTTTAAAATTAAATGACCTACAGATAAGAATTTTGAAAATTTTGGGAGACATTTCCAAAATTTTGCCTATTTCAGTACCAAAGCTCTGAAAACAAATTTCTTTAAACTTAATAGTCTCCTGATTATTCTCAGCAAAAAACCTTAATATTACTTAATTATTTATGATCTATATTGGTTCTACATCATTTATGTATACTTTTGGGATAGTTAAACATGTTGCATATCATGGTAATTGGGAACTAGTTTGAGGAGGCATTTTTTCTTAATCAGTGCTAGTTACTACTTATTTTCATGTGCTTATATGGGATAAAGTAGTAGATATTTTAGCCTTAAAATTAAATCCTAATTCAAATCTTTAAATATATTTAATAGTTGAAATTTCAAAAGATTTTGCTTAGAAACTTAGTGTTAAGCAAGATCTGCTGGGAAGTAAACTAGAGCATAGACATCTGGGCTTCCTTATTCTCCACTATGTTCTCAACATCTTGAACAGAACCTGGCACGTAGTACATGTACTTAGTGCTTGATACTTCCCTGTTTGATAAATGAATGAAGATTGTAAGAGATAGTTATAATTGATTTTATGAAAAGGCTATTTTAAAATATTAGATACTTCTAGTACAAGTGAATTTTATGTATAAATAATTATAGACCCTGTTGGATATATATTTTGAACACTTAAATAATTTAACTCATTGTATAGACTTGAAATTAATAACGTTTTTAAACACACCAAAATTCAGACTTTCATTAATATGAATAGACTTGCCCTCAATCAGAATCACTTGGCTTTTATTATTTTTTAAACACCATTATACCATTCTATTGGGTATAAGTTAATAAGTGTCTTAGTTCATTTGGGCTGCTATAATAAAATACCATAGACTGGGTAGCTTATAGACAACAGATATTTATTTTTCCCACTTCTGGAGTCTGGGAAGTCCCAAGGCACCAGCAGATTCAATGTCTGGTGAGAGCCAACCTCCTGATTCATAGATGGCCGTCTTCTTGCTGTAACCTCCCATGATGAAAGGGGCAAGGGAGCTCTCTGGAGCTTCTTTTGTAATGGTACTAATTGCATTCATGAGGATTCTGTCCTCATGACCTAGTCACCTCCCAAAGGCCCTCTACCCCCTATACCACACATTGGGCATTAGGATTTAATGTGTGAATTTGGAGGGGGGGTGTATGTCACAACATTCAGTCTATGGCAGTAAGAAATGTAGATAATTATTGATGTAATCTATTAAAATATATTTATATTTGTCAATTCTGTATATATAGATGGATGCTAAGGAAATAATCCAAAATCATTCAAGTTGCTTAGTTGGCCAATTCTGTTATTTAATTAAAAAAATTTTTTTTATTGAAGTATAGTTGATTTACAATGTTGTGTTAGTTTCAGGTATGCAGCAAAGTGATTCAGTTTTTTATATATATATATATATATATATATATATATATATATATATATATAT
>NW_020837947.1:41544257-41855921 GCF_003676395.1 Aethalodelphis obliquidens
TTTTCCATATAGGTTATTATAAAATATTGAGTATAATTCTCTGTGCTATACAGTAGGTTCTTGTTGTTTATCTATTTTATGTATAGTAGTGTGTGTATTTACTCAACCAAGTTTCTAATTTATCCCTTTCCCCCATCTTTCCCCTTTGGTAGCCATAGGTTTGTTTTCTATGTCTGTGAGTCTGTTTCTGTTCTGTAAATAAGTTCATTTGTATTATTTTTTTTAGATTCCACATGTAAGTGATATCATATTATATTTGTCTTTGTCTGACTTACTTCACTTCGTATAATAATCTCTAGGTCCATCCATGTTGCTGCAGATGTCATTATTTCGTTCTTTTTTATGGCTGAGTAATATTCCATGGTATATATGTACCACATCTTCTTTATCCATTCATCTGTCAATGGGCATTTAGGTTGTTTCCGTGTCTTGGCTGTTGTAAATAGTGCTGCAGTGAACATCGGGGTGCATGTGTCTTTTCAGGTTATGGTTTTCTCTGGATATATACCCAGGATAGGATTGCAGGATCATAGGTAGCTCTCTATTTTTAGTTTTTTAAGGAACCTTCATACTGTTATCCATGGTGACTGTACCAATTTACATGCCCACCAACAGTGTAGGAGGGTTCCCTTTTCTCCACACCCTTTCCAGCATTTATTATTTGTAGACTTTTTGATAATGGCCATTCTGACTGGTCTGAGGTGGTATCTCATTGTAGTTTTGATTTGCATTTCTCTAATGATTAGCAGCGTTGAGCATCTTTTCATGTATCTTTTGGCCATCTGTATGTCTTCTTTGGAGAATTGTCTGTTTAGGTCTTCTGCCCATTTTTGGCCGATTCTTTATCTAGTCTCATTTATGGATCTATGGTAGCCACATTGTCAAGTAGGAGTTGGCTGGCCTAGGCTAGCCTTATCTGGATGGTCCTTATGCTCCATGGGGGTCTGTCATCCTCCAGTATGCTAACCAGGGTTTGTTCATAGGGTGAAGTTCAAAGAGAAAATGAAGCACACACGTTCTCTTGGAGCTTAGGCTCAGAACTGGCACAAAGTCCCTATGGAGAATCTCTGTACCCTTAGTTTAATTTCTCTGTGAACCTAAAACTTCTCTAAAAAATCAAGTCTGCTTAAAAAAAAAAAAATCACTTCCACTATGTTCTTATTGGTCACAAGGCCAGGAGACTTCACCTGGGGACAGTAGGAACAGCAAAATCACATCAAAAAGGAGTATGAGTAATACAGGGAAGGGAATACTTGTGGATGTTTTTGTAAACAATCTACCACACCCAGTGTCTTAAATAATCTTTGATATTTTACATGCTTATTATAAAGTTTTTGATGATTAATGCATTTGATATTATATAAAACAGAGGAAGAAAAAGTAGCAACTCCTGTTTCTAAAGCAACATGACCAGAATTTAAAAGTAAAAATGTTCGGGCTTCCCTGGTGGCGCAGTGGTTGGGAGTCCACCTGCCGATGCAGGGGACACGGGTTTGTGCCCCGGTCCGGGAAGATCCCACATGCCGCGGAGTGGCTGGGCCCGTGAGCCATGGCCGCTGAGCCTGCGTGTCCGGAGCCTGTGCTCCGCAATGGGAGAGGCCACAGCAGTGAGAGGCCCGCGTACCGCAAAAAAAAAAAAAAAAGGTAAAAATATTCATATATAAAGATCTTTATAACACATATAGTGATGAAAATTAGAACAAAATTATAGTATATCTTTTTTCCAGGAACCAGATTAGACTAATGGCCTTTAAAATGGTGATAACACATGCAGAGACTATTTCAGAGACAGAATTGACAGGATTTAGTTTCTTCCTGGATGGAACTGAGAGTAAAGATGCTGAACTTTTCTACTTTGGAATACAGTGTGGGTGATGATACCTTTTAAGTCACTTAACTAAAAATTGTATGCTGGATATTATTCCTGAAAATATCAAGTTATTCATGATTGCATGAGAAAAACGTGGGGTTTTTTTTGCAATGCATATAGCTTTCGTAGATTTTGGATAATTAGGTCAAAACAGATAAATGTTAAGGAAAAATAACTGCTATAGAAACTGTTCTTCTTATGGTTACCAGTGGGGAAGAGTCGGGTGTGGGGAGGGATAGATTGGGAGTTTGGGATTGACATGTACACACTGCTATATTTAAAATAGATAACAAGGACCTACTGTATAGCACAGGTAATTCTGCTCAGTATTCTGTAATAACGTAAATGGAAAAAGAATTTGAAAATGAATAGATACATGTATATGTACAACTGAATCACTTTGCTGTACACCTGAAACTAACATAACATTGTTAATCAACTATACTCCAATATAAAGTAAAAAATTTTTTTTAATTAAAAAGAAAAAGAAACTTCTTAAATGTTCCCCATCTTGTGAGAAAAAGCAAATAGGTTAATTTCAAAAACAACTCAGAAAAAAAAGGAAGAAACCTGGTTTCTAATGCTTTATATTTGACACTAACCATTTAGGTAATTCTGAATAGGGTACTTGACCTTTTGCATATTGATCTTCTCATCTGCCTGGGTACAAGGAGTTTCACCACTTAAGCAAAAAATGAGGTTTTTGAAGATCACTCTTCTAGGCAACTCTCCTCTCCCACCTAGTTGTACAGCATGAGGATTAAATGAATAAATGTATGTAAAAAGCACTAATACTGTCTGATGCATAGTGCCCATCAGCAAATAGTAGCCACATTATACATGTTTTGTATATGTAATAGTTATGTTTACGTGCTTGTCTTTCCTCAGTCGACTTGGATCTCTTCACAGAAGAGACAGTTTCATGTACATTTTATTACTCATAGTAGGTACTCACTAAATATTCATGCAGAGCAAATAGCCTCATTTTAATGAAAAAGAGGTTAAGGTTGTTGGTTAACCTAGGCTGTTGCTGATACTAGTAGTTCATATGATGATTTACACTTAGAAATTGCATAGCTTGTGCTGCTGAATTGAACAGATAAAATATAGGGGTAAGTCAGTGCACTGGAGCCAGATTCAGAGAGGAAACCCTATACCCTCTGTGGTGATGGCTGAGTTAATGCTATTAGTAAATGATACTGGCAGTATAGAGGAGAATTCTCATTTTGTCATTACTTGCAATTTACAATATAGTATCTACAAATCTTCTAAAGATCTTGTCCAACAATAGAGAATCTGACTAGCCATTGCTTCTGGTTCTTGGAAAGGAGACTGTAAATCTTTAGAATGTCTTTTTTATTCATGAGCCCTGGAACACACCTGCATTTATGCTAATGAGGTGATTCTTGGGCCCTGGATAGCAGCTTCAGCTATTTACCATAGAGACCAACCCTGTGATCAGAGGGTTGGGACTTTTGAGCCAGTCCAACCTCCAGGGAGAGGAGGAGGCTGGAGATTGAGTTCAGTGATTTAATCAATCTTGCCCACACAATGAAATTCTATAATAAAAACTCTGGGAACTCTCCAGATTTGTAGCCATTTGGTTAGAAGTGTGGATGGTCTGGGGATCCCACTTGAGTCTGGCATCTGAAGTGAGGCTTTCTTTTTGGGGATCATGCCCTTAAAGCTGTGGAGTCTGATGCTAACTTAAGGTGTTTAGTGTCAGAATCAAATTTCACACAGTGTAGCAGTTGGCCTTGAAACAAAATAGATTCAGAAATTGATTTTATAAAGCTATATACTTAGGTGTAAACAACCAAAATAGATGGAAACAAACTATTGAAACTGTATTTAAATACTCAGATAAGCTGATAAAAATAACCAAATCTTACTTCAACACTTACGGAGAATAAATATGACTCTTGCATTATGGGGTCCGTCTCAAAGTAAAAGATGTTCTGCAAATTGCTATGAGCAAACTGTCATATGTTAATTGATCATATCTGTGAAGTTGGAATTTTAATAACTTTTAATAACCATGATATGTACACTTAGGCCTTGCTTTAGAAATATGATAAGTCCTAGCTTCTAAAGCAGATGAGTTAGAAGGACATTTAATATGAATTCCATTAAAAAAAAATCCACACTATACCAAAGAATCCACCACTGGTTTTAAGTTTACCTAGCAAAATTATAATGTGATTTTACTTCCACATGTAATTAAATGAGAGACATATACATTGCTGAAGGCTCAAATGATAGCATGTTTTAGTAATAAAATATTTTAAAATTAAGGTACAGACATTTTTTTAGACATATTATTATGCAATAGATTACACTATAATGTAAATATAACTTTTATATGCACTGGGAAACCAAAAAATTCGTGTGACTGGCTTTCTTGCAATATTGTTTATTGCCACGGTCTGGAACCAAACCTGCAATATCTCCAAGGTCTGCCTTTAAATGTAAAAGCATCCTTTTAATATACTTTGGGAGTATTTTCAGGCTATACTCCCTTAACGCATTTACCGTTCTTCCTCTGACTACTCTTAGGATTTTCTCTTTATCACTGATTTTAAGTCATTTGATTAGGATGTTCCTTGGTTTAGTTTTCTTTTTGTTATTTGCGCTTTGGGTTCTTTGGTCTTCTTGGATCTGTGGGTGTGTCATTCTCAGCAGATTTGGAAAAAATTTGGCCAGTTTTCTACAAATACTTTTTCTTGCTCATTCCTCCTCCCCTCACCTCCCCTATAGGGATTCTAATTACACATATATTTGGCCTTTTAAAGAAATCCACAACTCATTGATTCTCTGAGTTTTTGTTTTGTTTGTTTTGTTTCATCTATTTGTCTATTTTTTCTGTTTCTTTTTGGATCATTTCTATTGATATGTCTTCAAATTCCCTAATTTTTTCTTCTGCAAATTCTAATCTGCCCTAATCCCATTCAGGATAATATTTATGTCTTCCATGTCTCTGCTTAACATATTATGTCTTTCTTCTAGTTTCTTGAACATATGAAAATAGTTACAATAATTGATTTCGTGTCCTTCACTATTAATTCTGTCATTTGTGTCAGTTCTAGCTCACTTTCAGTTGATTGGCTGTTCACCTTATTGTGGGTCATATTTTCCTGCTTCTTTGAGATGCCAGGCATTATGAATTTTAGCTTGTTTTGGATGTTACATATTTTTGTATTCTTTTTTTTTAATTTATTTATTTTGTTGATTTTTATTTTTGGCTGCATTGGGTCTTGTTGCTGCACACGGGCTTTCTCTAGTTGTGGCGAGCGGGGGCTACTCTTTGTTGCGGTGCACGGGCTTCTCATTGCGGTGGCTTCTCTTGTTGTGGAGCATGGGCTCTAGGTGTGCGGGCTTCAGTAGTTGCGGCACTCGGGCTCAGTGGTTGTGGCGTGCGGGCTGTAGAGCGCAGCTTCCGTAGTTGTGGCACATGGGCTTAGTTGCTCCGCGGCATGTGGGATCTTCCTGGACCAGGGCTCGAACCCGTGTCCCCTGCATTGGCAGACGGATTCTTAACCACAGCACCACCAGGGAAGCCGTTATTTTTGTATTCTTGCACTTTGTTCTGAGCCCCAAATTGCCCTCAGTTGGAAATTGCTGCTAACTGATACCCTGTAAATTATGAAGTTTTGGCATTTGGGAACAGGCACAATTCCGGGCCCGATGTGAGCCTCAGGCACTGTTTCTTCTAATCTTTTTGGCTAACATATCCCCCACCCCCACCCCATAACGCCCCCTCCCCACTTAAAGTAGTTTGTTCACGCATTCGTTAGTTAACACTCAACTGAATACTCAAGGGTGGCTCTGCGCTGTGAACTCTAGCTGCCTTGGTTTCTCCAGATTACCAGCTTTGTTTTTTCAACTCAGAGAGGTCACTTTCCCTGTTCAGAGGCTAAGGCTTAAAACGCTAATCTCTGGCAATCTTAGGACTCATAGAATTTGTTGTCCACCTCCCAGAAGTCACGGTGATTGCCTGTTGTCCAGTGTCTTAAGAGTCTTTCTTACCTGTATTTTGTTCCATTTTGTAATTATGTCAAGGGGAAGGGCAAAACTGGTTCCTGTTACTCCATCTTGGCTGGAAGAGGAAGTTTAGTTTTCTTTGTAAAGTTTTACATTATTTGAAAAGTACCATGTGAGTAATCTCTCCTAACCTATCTGTTTCCTGTTTGATATTTTCTGTGTGGATGTTCATAAAGGATAGCATATCTGAAAAACAAATAAAAACAGCTCTGAATAGAATAAGCTCTTTGATGCAGTCTGAACTTGCTCCAAAAGTTATTTTGTAAGTAATTTTGGAAAACATCAAGCTATTTGTTTACCCACATGTATCCTTATTATTCCTTGAAAGCACGTGCTCTTGCTCTCTTTTGCTCTCACTCTCTTATAACCTTAGTATGAGACTTGTTATTACATTTTTGAAGATTAATGATAATACATATAAAGGTCTTAGCATGTTGCCTGGCACATAATGGTTTTCAAATGTTTAAGGATACATATTCACAAAAGTTAAATAATTTGATCAAAATAAGCTATGGGGCTTCCCTGGTGGCACAGTGGTTGAGAGTCCGCCTGCCGATGCAAGGGACATGGGTTCGTGCCCCGGTCCGGGAAGATCCCACATTCCACAGAGCGGCTGGGCCCGTGAGCCATGGCCTCTGGGCCTGCGCGTCCGGAGCCTGTGCTCCGCAACGGGAGAGGCCACAACAGTGAGAGGCCCGCGTACAGCAAAAAAAAATAAAAAAGCTATGATCCACTGAGGAAATACTTGAACTTCAGTGTTTCTGGTTCCAGCATGAGGTTATATTAAAATGAAATTTCAGAGCTATCCAGAGATGCAAATCTGCCACCATGTGAGTTCTCCATCGTTGGTAATGTTTATGTGTAGACCATGCAACCTGGATGTTGTAGATAAGATGCAGGCATAGTACAGCAGTTGAGCTAGATGATATTTATAAAAATACCTCTCACCCCGACAATGAAATTTTCAGAAGCTTCAATTGGTATTAAGTGTTGAACAGAATTTGGACGAATGGAAATTATAATATTAAGGTAAAGACATTCCAGACTGAGATTGAAACAGTTTTTATGTTAGGCAACAAGAAGAAAGAGAGCAAAGCATGACTTTGTTCGAATCTAAGAAGAGTATTCTACAAAAGATTATGTTCTTTAAAGTGTCAGAAGTACTCTACAGTATAAACTTTTTCTGTATTTAACATATCTCATGGTACTGTGGTTTAAAAAGATTTCCTATTATGAATTTTAAGATTGATCATACTTTTAACTCTTATGCCAAATTAGAATACTGAAAGTTCTGCTTTTAATTATCACTTAGAAAAGTATATTTTTTGTAATGTGGTACCTCAACTTATGTTTTGCAGGCAGAAGCAACAAATTACCCACCTGCATGAAAGAATAAGGGATAATGAATTACGAGCACAACATGCCATGTTAGGACATTACGTAAATTGTGAGGATTCTTATGTGGCTAGTTTGCAGGTAAGATTATAAAGGATTTTGTAGTTGATTTATTAGTAAAACATGTAAATTATATACTAAGCTTGAAAGATTAGGACATTTTTTGGAGTTAATAATCTGTTCACATTGTTCATATTTATATGTGTAGTGAAAGATGTCCAAGTGCTGTTTTCCATCTGTCCAGTTCACACCCTTTCCCCACACAAACAGGAGCTACTATTAACAGTTTCTAGTGTAGCCTTCCAGAGTTGACTTATATCACAACAAACACATATAAATGTATTTTATCCTCCTACCTTCACAAAAAGTATCAAAATAAATACAGTATTCAACACCTTGCTTCTTTCCCTTAATATTATATAAAATTATATAAAATACAGTGATTATTTTCATATCATTACATAGGCAGCATCCCTTTCCTTTGCTGTTACAGCTGCTTGATTTCCCATTTTATGGAGACAGCATAATTTATTCAACCTGTCTCTACTTGTCAAAATGTGGGTTGTTTCTAGTTTGGGACTATTATACATAATCTTATAAAAGTGAAACGCTGTACTCATTAAACAGTAACTCACCATTTCACTTCCCGACCCCTGGCAACTACTATTCTACTTCATGTCTCTATGATTTTTATTACTCCAGGTATCTCATGTTAAGTGGAATTATACAGTATTTGTCTTTTTTGTGACTAGCATATTTCACTTAGCATAATATCCTCAAGGTTCATCCGTGTTGTAACATGTGTCAGAATTTCCTTCCTTTTTAAGGCTGAATAATATCCCATTTTATGTATACCACATTTTGCTTTTCCCTTCATCTTTCAATGGACACTTGGGCTGAATCCACATTTTACCTATAGTGAATAATGCTGCTATGAACATTTTTTATATTATTTATTTGGGTGTACAAATATCTCTTTGAGACCCTGCTTTCATTTCTTTTGAGTATATACCCAGAAATGGAATTGCTGGATCATATGGTAATTCTGTTTAAATTTTTGAGGAACTGTCACACTGTTTTACCACAGTGGAGGTACCATTTTGCATTCCCACCAATAGGGTACAAGTGTTCTAGTTTCTCCACATTGTCACCAACACTTGTTATTTTCTGGGTTTTGATAGTAACCAACCTGATGATATCTCATTATAATTTTGATTTGCATTTTCCTAATGGTTAATGATGTTGAGCATCTTCATGTGCTTATTGGCTACATCTGTATCTTCTTTGGAGAAAGGTCTATTCAAGTCCTTTGCCCATTTTTAAATTGGACTTTTTGGTTTTTTCTTTATTGAGTTTTAGAGATTCTCTATTCTGGATATTAATCCTTCCTCAGATACATGATTTGCAAATATTTTTTCTCATTCTGTGGGTTGCCTTCTTATTCTGTTGATAGTCCTTTGTGTCTTTTCATGCACGAGATTTTTAAATTTTCACAAAGTCCGATTTGTCTACTTTTCTTTTATTGCCTGTGTCTTTGGTGTCGTAACCAAGAAATCATTACCAAATCCAGTGTCATGAAGCTTTTGCCACATATTTTCTTCTAAGAGTTTTATAGTTTTAGGTCTTACATTTAGGTCTTAGATCCCTTACAACTTAATTCTTGTATATGGTGTTAGGTAAGGGTCCAACTTCATTCTTTTTGCATGTGGATATCCAGTTTTCCCAGCATCATTTGTTGAAAAGACAATCTTTTCCCCATTGAATTGTCTTGGTACCTTGTCAAAAGTCATTTGACCATATATGTGAGGGTTTATTTCTGGGTTCTCTATTCTGTTCCATCGGTCTATATATGTCTCTCCTTATGCCAAAACCACACTGTTTTGATTACTGTAGCTTTGTAGAAAGTTTTGAAATCACAGAGTGTAAGTCCTCCTCTGTCCCCCTTTTTCAAGATTGTTTTGGTTATTTGTAGTCCCTTGAGATTCTATATGAATTTTAGGGTGGGTTTTTCTATTTATGCAAAAAATATGTTATTGGGATTTTGATAGGGATTGCATTTGAAACTATAGATCACTTTGAGTAGTATTGACATCTTAACAATATAAGTTTTTCAGTCCATGAGCATGGGCTATATTTCCATTTAGTTGTGTCATCTTCAATTTCTTTCAGCAGTGTTTTTTAGTTTTCATTGTACAGTTCTTTTACTTCTTTGGCTAAATTACATCTTAAGTATTTTATTCTTCTTGATACTATTGTAGATGGAATTGTTTTCATAATTTCCTCTTCAGATCATTTATTATTAGTGTGTATAGAGATGCAATTAAATTTTCTGTATTAACTTTGTATTCTGATACTTTGCTGAATCATTCTTTTTTTTTTTTTTTTAATTTCTCCAGCTCAAACCCAGGAGGGTGGAGATACATTTTTTTTTTTAAATATTTATTTGGTTGCACTGGGTCTTAGTTGCGGCAGGCGGGCTCCTTAGTTGTGCCATGTAAACTCTTAGTTGCAGCATGCACATGGGATCTAGTTCCCTGACCAGGGATCAAACCCAGGGTGCCTGCATTGGGAGCATGGAGTCTTATCCACTGCGCCACCAGGGAAGTCCCTGAATCCATTCTTTATTGCTAAAGAATGTGTATGATCATATCATCTGTGAACAGTGATGATTTTACATCTTCCTTTTCAATTTGGATGCCTTTAATTTCTTTTTCTTGCCTAATTGCTCCAGCTAGAACTTCTAGTACTCTGTTCAGTAGAAGTGTTGTAAGTGGGAATCCTTTTTCCTGATCTTAGAGGAGATGCTCTCAGTCTTTCACCATTGAGTATGATGTTTCCTATGGGTTTTTTCTATATAGCTTTTATTATGTTGAGTAGTTTTCTTCTTTTCCTAGCTTTTTGTGTGTTTTTATCATAAAAGGGTGTCACATTTTACTACATGCTCTTTTCAGCCTCAGTTGAGATGATTGTTTTTCTTTTTTTGCTGTTTTTTTGTGCTGTATAATAGCATTGGTTGATTTTTTTTTTTTTTTTTTGCGGTACGTGGGCCTCTCACTGCCGCGGCCTCTCCTGTTGCAGAGCACAGGCTCCGGACGTGCAGGCTCAGTGGCCATGGCCCACGGGCGCAGCCGCTCCACAGCATGTGGGATCCTCCCGGACCGGGGCATGAACCTGTGTCCCCTGCATCAGCAGGCGGACCCTCAACCACTGTGCCACCAGGGAAGCCCGCATTGATTGATTTTTGAATGTTAAACCAGCCTTACATTCCAGGAATAAATCCCACTTAGTCATGGAGTATAATCCTTTTTATATACTGCTAAATTCAGTTTGCTAATATTTTGTTGAGGATTCTTATATCAGTGTTCAAAAGGGTTGTTGGTCTGTAGTTTTCGTGTAGTGTCTTCATCTGGCTTTGGTATCAGAATAATGCTGACCTCAGAATGGGTTAACAAGTGTTCCATCCTCTTCCAGTTTTTCGAAAAGTTTGAGAAAGATAGATATTAGTTCTTCTTTAAATGTTTGGTAGAATTTGCCAGTGAAGCCATCAGGTTCAGGGCTAGGGCTTTTGTTTGTTTGGAGATTTTTGATTACTGATTCAATCTCCTTACTAGTTGTAGGTCTACTCAGATTTTCTACTTCTTCATGATTTAGTGTTAGTAGGTTTTGCTTCTAGGAATTCGCCATTTCATCTAGTTTTTCCGCGGGCTTCCCTGGTGGCTCAGTGGTTGAGAGTCCGCCTGCTGATGCAGGGGACACGGGTTCGTGCCCGGTCCGGGAAGATCCCACATGCCGTGGAGTGGCTGGGCCCGTGAGCCATGGCCGTTGAGCCTGTGTGTCCGGAGACTGTGCTCCGCAACAGGAGAGGCCACAACAGTGAGAGGCCCACATACTGAAAAAAAAAAAAAAAGAACATCCAGTTTTTCCAATTTGTTGAACAGTTAATTCTTTATACTACTCTTTTATAATCCTTTTTTTGATAGAATTGCTATTGTCTCCATTTAAATTTCTGACTTTAGTAATTTGAGTCTTCTTTTTTTCTTAGGCCATCTAGCAAAAGGTTTGTTAATTTTGTTCTTTTCAAAGAACCAACTTTTGGTTTCATTTATTTTCTCTATTATTTTTCCATTCTTTATTTCATTTATCTCTGCTCTGATCTTTATTTTCTTCCTTCTGATAGCTTTGGATTTAGTTTGTTCTTCTTTTTCCAGTTCCTTATGTTGTAAAGTTATGTTGTTGATTTGAGATCTTTTTCTTGTTTTCTACATGTATTTCTCCTAAGACTGATGTTGCACTTCTTTTTATATATTTAAGACCCATTCATGTTTCTTTTTCTGTGAATTGTTTTTTCGTATTTTTTGCTTGTTTTTTCTGTATTGGTTTTTTTGCTTATGGATTTTATGAACCCTTTAATGGAAAAAAGTTAATTTCTTTTACATATAATTTGATTTGATAATGTATTTTCTGAATTGTCATAATATTTTCATTCTATTTATATCATATTCTTTTCCTTTATCTATTTTTTTCTACCATGAAGTCTCTCTAATTCTGATGAGTATTTTATAAATAAACCATTTTGGAAATGAACCCATTTAACAAACAATTATTAAACATCCACTGTGCTAAATTCTGAGGTCACAAAAGTGAAAAATAGTTCCTGCCTTCATGAATCTCAAACTATAAAGGGAGAGACCATATAGGTAAACACATTTACCCAATCCTTTAAAATTTATTATGATTCCTACAGATTAGGCATTGTCTAGGTGCTAGGAATAGAAATGTGAATGAGATTGGTTTTGTCCTTGAGAGTACAGTCTAATGGGAACACAGACAGGGTCTATGACGCCTCATAACAAAATTTATGTGGCCGGAAGGACTACTTTCTCAAATTATTACTGTTTTTAAGAATTGTCCTTAATATTTGTTTTTATATATTTCTATGTAAACTTTATAATTGGCTTGTTTATTTACAAAAAGAAGAAAAACTATTGGCAAGTTACTTAATGGTGGTATGTACTTCTGTTTGGTCACTTTCATTAACATCTTTATTCCTAGAATTAAAAAAAATCAATTTAAGTGGAATTCTTTCCGCCATTATATTTTCAAACTTGTAGTTTTATTAAAGGCATTGTTATATTAAAATCGGGACATATTAAAGACCAAATAACTATCAGACTTCTTTGAGGCAGAGGCACTTAACAGAGATTCCAGCTTGTTTATCATACTTCAGTTACTAGTGTATCAAATACCTTGTTATTATGTGGCTTCATCTTCAAGTTCCATCACATGATACCAAGGCTCTGTCATACTGAGATTAATAGTGTACAGTTATTCGAAAGTGGTATTTCTATACTACTTAAGTAGTATAAGTTGCTTTGATAAGGGTATTTTAATAGAACCATGCAGTTTCTCCTTATAACTTTATTATTCTGAATAAAGGTTTTACTTGAATTATACAATTATTATTATATTACCAAAAGCATTTAAAACTTACATTATTTGCAAGCTGAAGAAAATGTTTTTTGACACAGCATCAGGCCAGAAGAGGGCTCTCTAAGTCAGTCTGCAAGGACAGATAGAAATATCTGGAAAGGTAAGGAAAATGGGCTGCTAAAAATATTAGAAGAATTTTAAATTATGTGGGGAATTAAAATATTGTTGAGAAATTCATTTTAAAAGAAAAGTACAATTAATAAAAGGAAATACAAGGAAAACCCTAAGTACTAAATGATATGATAAATATATAAGACAAACATTTTTCCAGGAGATTGATACAGAGAATGGATAAAACAGCAAAAGTTTAGGAGAAACAACTAATAAGATAATAAAATTTTCTTTAGTGAAGGAATTATTTTGGCATGTGAATAGTGTTATTTTTCTTCACTTTTTCATTGAACAGATTTGACATGTAATATGGTGTAAGTTTAAGGTGTGTGGCGTGTTACTTTGTTACATTTGTATGTAATATGATTGCTATTGTAGTGGTATTTATCACATTACATAACATATATAGTACGATATAATTGTCTGTATTCATTACACTGTGCATTAGGTTTTTATGGCATATTTACTACTTGTTAAAGTTTTACGCTTAAACACCATCACTCTTATCCCCTGTGGGAGCTCCCCACCGCCCATCCCTGGTAAGGAGGTACTCTTATGTTTTTTACAGGTTTAACTTTTTTAGATTCCACATATAAATGGTATCATACAATACTTGCCTTTCTCTGATTTATCTCACTTAGAATAATGTGCTCAAGGTCTACCCATATTGTCTCAAATGGAAGATATCATCCTTTCTCGTGGCTGAGTAATATTCCATTGTGTGTTACATCTATTGTCGATTCATCTGTTGATGGGCATTGGGCTGTTTCCATACCTTGGCTGTTGTGAATAATGCTGCGATAACCATGGGGGGGGGGATGCATGTATCTTGTAGAAATCCTGTTTTCATTTCCTTTGGGTATATGCCCAGAGATGGAATTGCTGGATCACATGGTAGATTTGTCTTTTATTTTTTTGAGGAGCCTTCGTATTGTTTTCTGTAGTGGCCACACCAATTTACATTCCCACCAACCAAGTTTGTTTTTGTTTTTTTTAAAACATCTTTATTGGAGTATAATTGCTTTACAATGGTGTGTTAGTTTCTGCTTTACAACAAAGTGAATCAGTTATACATATACATATGTTCCCATATCTCTTCCCTCTTGCGTCTCCCTCCCTCCCACCCTCCCTATCCCACCCCTCTAGGTGGTCACAAACCACCTAGGTGATCTCCCTGTGCCATGCGGCTGCTTCCCACTAGCTGTCCACCCTACGTTTGGTAGTGTATATATGTCCATGCCACTCTCTCACTTTGTCACAACTTACCCTTCCCCCTCCCCATATCCTCAAGTCCATGCTCTAGTAGGTCTGTGTCTTTATTCCCGTCCTACCCCTAGGCTCTTCATGACATTTTTTTTTTCTTAGATTCCATATATATGTGTTAACATACAGTATTTGTTTTTCTCCTTCTGACTTACTTCACTTGTATGACAGACTCCAGGTCCATCTACCTCACTATGAATAACTCAATTTCATTTCTTTTTATTGCTGAGTAATATTCCATTGTATATATGTGCCACATCTTCTTTATCCATTTATCTGTTGATGACAATTAGGTTGATTCATGTCCTGGCTATTGTAAATAGAGCTGCAACGAACATATTGGTACATGACTCTTTGTGAATTATGGTTTTCTCAGGGTATGTGCCCAGTAGTGGGATTGCTGGGTCGTATGGTAGTTCTATTTGTAGTTTTTTAAGGAACCTCCATACTGTTCTCCATAGTGGCTGTATCAATTTACATTCCCATCAACAGTGCAAGAGTGTTCCCTTTTCTCCACACCCTCTCCAGCATTTATTGTTTCTCGATTTTTTGATGATGGCCATTCTGACCAGTGTGAGATGATATCTCATTTCATTGTAGTTTTGATTTGCATTTCTCTAATGATTAATAACGTTGAGCATTCTTTCATGTGTTTGTTGGCAATCTATATATGTTCTTTGGAGAAATGTCTATGTAGGTCTTCTGCCCATTTTTGGATTGGGTTGTTTGGTTTTTGTTATTGAGCTGCATGAGCTGCTTGTAAATTTTGGAGATTAATCCTTTGTCAGTTGCTTCATTTGCAAATATTTTCTCCCATTCTGAGGGTTGTCTTTTGGTCTTGTTTATGGTTTCCTTTGCTGTGCAAAAGCTTTAAAGTTTCATTAGGTCCCATTTGTTTATTTTTGTTTTTATTTCCATTACTCTAGGAGGTGGGTCAAAAATGATATTGCTGTGATTTATGTCACAGTGTTCTGCCTATGTTTTCCTCTAGAAGTTTTATAGTGTCTGGCCTTACATTTAGGTCTTTAATCCATTTTGAGCTTATTTTTGTGTATGGTGTTAGGGAGTGTTCTAATTTCATACTTTTACATATACCCGTCCAGTTTTCCCAGCACCAATTATTGAAGAGGTTGTCTTTTCTCCACTGTTTATTCTTGCCTCCTTTATCAAAGATAAGGTGACCATCTGTGCGTGGGTTAATCTCTGGGCTTTCTATCCTGTTCCGTTGATCTATATTTCTGTCTTTCTGCCAGTACCATACTGTCTTGATTACTGTGGCTTTGTAGTATAGTCTGAAGTCAGGGAGCCTGATTCCTCCAACTCCATTTTTCGTTTTCAAGATTGCTTTGGCTGTTCAGGGTCTTTTGTGTTTCCATACAAACCGTGAAGTTTTTGTTCTAGTTCTGTAAAAAATGCCAGTGGTAGTTTGATAGGGATTGCATTGAATCTGTAGATTGCTTTGGGTAGTAGAGTCATTTTCACAGTGTTGATTCTTCCAATCCAAGAACATGGTATATCTCTCCATCTATTTGTATCATCTTTAATTTCTTTCATCAGTGTCTTATAATTTTCTGCATACCTTCTGCAAAGGTCTTTTGTCTCCTTAGGTAGGTTTATTCCTAGATATTTTATTCTTTTTGTTGCAGTGCTAAATGGGAGTGTTTTCTTAATTTCACTTTAGGACTTTTCACCATTAGTGTATAGGAATGCCAGAGATTTCTGTGCATTAATTTTGTATCCTGCTACTTTACCAAATTCATTGATTAGCTCTAGTAGTTTTCTGGTAGCATCTTTAGGATTCTCTACGTATAGTATCATGTCATCTGCAAACAGTGACAGCTTTACTTCTTTTCCAATTTGGATTCCTTTTGTATCTTTTTCTTCTCTGACTGCTGTGGCTAGAACTTCCAAAACTATGTTGAATAAGAGTGGTGAGAGTGGGCAACCTTGTCTTGTTCCTGATCTTAGTGGAAATGGTTTCAGTTTTTCAAGATTGAGGATGGTATTGGCTGTGGATTTGTCATGTATGGCCTTTATTATGTTGAGGAAAGTTCCCTCTATGCCTACTTTCTGGAGGGTTTTTATCATAAATGGGCGTTGAATTTTGTCGAAAGCTTTCTCTGCATCTATTGAGATGATCATATGGTTTTTCTCCTTCAGTTTGTTAATATGGTGTATCCCGTTGATTGATTTGCATATATTGAAGAATCCTTGCATTCCTGGAATAAACCCCACTTGATCATGGTGTGTGATCCTTTTAATGTGCTGTTGGATTCTGTTTGCTAGTATTTTGTTGAGGATTTTTGCATCTGTGTTCATCAGTGATATTGGCCTGTTGTTTTCTTTCTTTGTGACATCTTTGTCTGGTTTTGGTATCAGGGTGATGGTGGCCTCATAGAATGAGTTTGGGAGTGTTCCTCCCTCTGCTATATTTTGGAAGAGTTTGAGAAGGATAGGTATTAGCTCTTCTCTCAGTGATTTGATAGAATTCGCCTGTGAAGCCATCTGGTCCTGGGCTTTTGTTGGAAGATTTTTTTGTTTTTTTTTTGCAGTGCGCGGGCCTCTCACAGTTGTGGCCTCTCCAGCTGCGGAGCATAGGCTCCGGACGTGCAGGCCCAGCGGCCATGGCTCACGGGCCCAGCTGCTCCGCGGCATGTGAAATCTTCCCGGACTGGGGCACAAACCTGTGTCTCGTGCATTAGCAGGCGGACTCCCAACCACTGCGCCACCAGGGAAGCCCTATTGGAAGATTTTTAATCACAGTTTCAATTTCAGTGCTTGTGATTGGTCTGTTCATATTTTCTATTTCTTCCTGGTTGAGTCTCGGCAGGTTGTGCATTTCTAAGAATTTGTCCATTTCTTCCAGGTTGTCCATTTTATTGGCATAGAGTTGCTTGTAGTAGTCTCTCATGATCTTTTGTATTTCTGCAGTGTCACTTGTTACTTCTCCTTTTCATTTCTAATTCTATTGATTTGAGTTTTCTCCCTGTTTTTCTTGATAAGTCTGGCTAATGGTTTATCAATTTTGTTTATCTTCTCAAAGAACCAGCTTTTAGTTTTATTGATCTTTGCTATCGTTTCCTTCATTTCATTTTCATTTATTTCTGATCTGATTTTTATGACTTTTTTCATTCTGCTAAATTTGCGGGGTTTTGTTCGTCTTTCTCTAATTGCTTTAGGTGCAAGGTTAGGTTGTTTGTTTGAAATGCTTCCTGTTTCTTAAGGTAGGATTGTATTGGTATAAACTTCCGTCTTAGAACTGCTTTTGCTGCATCCCATAGGTTTTGGGTCATCGTGTCTCCATTGTCATTTGTTTCTAGGTATTTTTTGATTTCCTCTTTGATTTCTTCAGTGATCACTTCGTTATTAAGTAGTGTATTGTTTAGCTTCCATGTGTTTGTATTTTTTACAGATGTTTTCCTGTAATTGATATCTAGTCTCATAGCTTTGTGGTCGGAAAAGATACTTGATACGATTTCAATTTTCTTAAATTTACCAAGGCTAGATTTGTGATCCAAGGTATGATCTATCTGGAGAATGTTCCATGAGCACTTGAGAAAAATTCTGTATATTCTGTTGTTTTTGTAAAAATTCTGTGTATTCTGTTGTTTTTGGGTGGAATGTCCTATAAATATCAATTAAGTCCATCTTGTTTAATGTGTCATTTAATGCTTGTGTTTCCTTATTTATTTTCATTTTGGATGATCTGTCCATGGGTGAAAGTGGGGTGTTAAAGTCCCCTACTATGAATGTGTTACTGTCGATTTCCCCTTTTATGGCTGTTAGCATTTGTCTTATGTATTGAGGTGCTCCTATGTTGGGTGCATAAATATTTACAATTGTTATATCTTCCTCTTGGATTGGTCCCTTGATCATTGTGTAGTGTCCTTCCTTGTCTCTTGTAACATTCTTTATTTTAATGTCTATTTTATATGATATGAATATTACTACTCCAGCTTTCTTTTGATTTCCATATGCATGGAATATGTTTTTCCATCCCCTCACTCTCAGTCTGTATGTGTCCCTAGGTCTGAAATGGTTCTCTTGTAGACAGCATATATATGCTTGTTTTTGTATCCATTGTTTTTGTATCCATTCATCAAGCCTGTGTCTTTTGGTTGGAGCATTTAACCCCTTCACATTTAAGGTCATTATTGATATGTATGTTCCTATAACCATTTTCTTAATTGTTTTGGGTTTGTTTTTGTTGGTCCTTTTCTTCTCTTGTGTTTCCCACTTAGAGAAGTTCCTTTAGCATTTGTTGTAGAGCTGGTTTGGTGGTGCTGAATTCTCTTAGCTTTTGCTTGTCTGTAAAGTTTTTAATTTCTCCATCGAGTCTGAATGAGATTCTTGCCGGCTAGAGTAATCTTGGTAGTAGGTTCTTCCGTTTCATCACTTTAAATATGTCACGGCACTCCCTTCTGGCTTGTAGAGTTTCTGCTGAGAAATCAGGTGTTAACCTTACAGGAGCTCTCTTGTATGTTATTTGTCATTTTTCCCTTGCTGCTCTCAATAATTTTTCTTTGTCTTTAATTTTTGCCAATGTGATTACTATGTGCCTCAGTGTGTTTCTCTTTGGGTTTATCCTGTATGGGACTCGCCGTGCTTCCTGGACTTAGGTGGCTATTTCCTTTCCCATGTTAGAGAAGTTTTTGACTATAATCTCTTCAGATATTTTCTCGGGTCCTTTCTCTCTCTCTTCTCCTTCTGGGACCCCTGTAATGCAAATGTTGTTGTGTGTAATGTTGTCCCATAGGTCTCTTAGGCTGTTTTCATTCTTTTTTCTTTATTCTGTTCCGCAGCAGTGAATTCCACCATTCTATCTTCCAGGTCACTTATCCGTTCTTCTGCCTCAGTTATTCTGCTATTGATTCCTTCTAGTGTAGTTTTTATTTCAGTTATTGTATTGTTCATCTCTGTTTGTTTCTTCTTTAATTCTTCTAGGTCTTTGTTAAACATTTCTTGCATCTTCTTGATCTTTGCCTCCATTCTTTTTCCAAGGTCCTGGATCATCTTCCCTATCATTATTCTGAATTCTTTTTCTGGAAGGTTGCCTATCTCCACTTCTTTAGTTGTTTTTTGGGGTTTTATCTTGTTCCTTCATCTGGGACATAGCCCTCTGCCTTTTCCTCTTGTCTGTCTTTCTGTGAATGTGGTTTTTGTTGCACAGGCTGCAGGCTTGTAGTTCTTCTTGCTTCTGCTGTCTGCCCTCTGGTGGATGAGGCTATCTAAGAGGCTTGTGCAAGTTTCCTGATAGGAGGGACTGGTGGTTGGTAGAGCTGCCTGTTGCTCTGGTGGGCAGAGCTAAGTAAAACTTTAATCCACTTGTGTGCTGATGGGTGGGGCTGGGTTCCCTCCCTGTTGGTTGTTTGGCCTGAGGCGACCCAACACTGGAGCCCTACTGGGCTCTTTGGTGGGACTAATGGCCGACTCTGGGAGGGCTCATGCCAAGGAGTACTTCCGAGACCCCCCCGCCTCTGCGGGAGACTCTCCAACACTAGCACATAGGTCTGGGTCAGTCTCCTATGGGGTCACTGCTCCTTCCCCTGGGTCCCGATGCGCACACTACTTTGTGTGTGCCCTCCAAGAGTGGAGTCTCTGTTTCCTCCAGTCTTGTCGAAGTCCTGTAATCAAATCCCGCTAGCCTTCAAAGTCTGATTCTCTAGTAATTCCTCCTTCCATTGCCGGACCCCCAGGTTGGGAAGCCTGACATGGGGCTCAGAACCTTCACTCCAGTGGGCAGACTTCTGTGGTATAATGTTCTCCAGTTTGTGAGTCACCTACCCAGCAGTTACGGGATTTGATTTTATTGTGATTGCGCCCCTCCTACCGTGTCATTGTGGCTTCTCCCATGTCTTTGAATGTGGGCTATCTTTTTTGGTGAGTTCCAGTGTCCTCCTGTAGATGATTGTTCAGCAGTTAGTTGTGATTCTGGTGCTCTCACAAGAGGGAGTGAGAGCACGTCCTTCTCTGCCATCTTGAACCAATCTCTAGTTCATTTTTGTGGAGGGTATAAGGTCTGTGTCTAGAATATTTTTTTGTTTTTTTTTTTGCATGTGGATGTTCAGTTGTTCTAGTATCATTTGTTGAAAAGACTGTTTTTGCTCCATTGTACTGCCTTTGTTCTTTTGTCATTAGATTGGTTGACTGTATTCGTGTGGATCTATTTCTGGGCTCTGCATTCTGTTCCATTGACCTGTTTGTTTGTTCTTTCCCCAATACCACACATTCTTGATTACTGTAGCTTTACTGTAAGTCTTGAAGTCAGGGTGTCAGCCCTCCATCTTGGTTGGTTCATCTCCTTAAGTATTATGTTGGCCATTTTGGAGCTTTTGTTTTTCCATATAAACTTTAGAATCAGCTTGTCACTATCCACAAAATAACTTGCTGGGATTTTTATTGAAATTGCATCGAATCTGTAGATCAAGTTTGGAAGAACTTGACGGCTTGACCATACTGAGTCTGTCCATGAACAGGGAATATCTCTTCATTTATTTTGTGCTTCTTTGATATCTTTGATCAGAGTTTTGTAGTATTCCTTGCATAGATCTTGTATATACACATTTTGTTAGATTTATACTATTATGTTTTTGAGGGTGCTAATGTAAATGGTAATGTTTTTAGTTTCAAATTACACCTGTTCATTGCTGTTATATAGGAAAGAAAGTGCCTGACTTTCATATATTTCACTCCACTCTCTTTTTGCTTGCATGGTTTCTGAGAAGTTGTATAAAGCTCTTATCTTTTCCTGTCTATAGGTAAGGTATTTTCTCCTCTGGTTTCTTTCACAATTTTTTTAATCTTTGATTTTCAAAAATTTAAATATGATATGCTTAAGTGTAGTTTGGGGGCATTTATTCTCTGAGCTTCCTGGATCTGAGGTGTGGTATGTGACCTTTTGGGGAAATTCTCAAATCATCTTGTTTAAAATATTGCTGTTTTCTTTCTCTCTTTTCCTTGTGGTGTTCCCATAAGATGTATATTACAAGTTTTGTAGTTATCTCACAACTCTTGGATATTCTCTTCTATTTTTTCCAATCTTTTTCCTCTTTGCTCTTAAGTTTTAGAAGTTTCTGCTGTCATATCCTCAAGCTCAGATTGGTTCCTGCGCCAGGTCCAGTCTACTGATAACCACATCAAAGACATCCTTCGTTTCTGTTTCAGTGTTTTTTGTCTCTAGAGTTTCTTTTATAGTCTTTCCGGCTCTGTTCTTATATTATCCATCTGTTCTTGAATGTTTTCTACTTCATCAGTAAAGCCCTTAAGCATATTAATCATAGACATTTTTAAAAATGTCTGTTCTGATAATTCCAACATCTGTGACATATCTGACTCTAGCTCTGATGCTTGTTCAGTCTCTCCAGATGTACTGATAAAAGGAAGTGTGAAAAAAAAAAAAAAAAAAAAAAAAAGGAAGTGTGGTAGGTAGGCCTTTAGTAATGTCATGGTAGGGTGTGGGGCAGGGGAAGCATTCTCTGGCTCTCTGACTTAGTCTTTGCATGAGCCTGTGCTCCTGGACTGTGAACTTCACCAGTGCTTCTTAGTTTTTTCTTTCCCACCCTTAGGTAGGACAGGATGGCTAGAGGCAACTGAGTTGGATATTAACCCTTCCCCCATGTGGAAGGCTAGAGGGAGCTGGTTTGGGATTTTTTCCTTCTAGGTATGTTAGTTCCCTTCTAGGTAGGTTAGTCTCTGGTAAAGTAGTTTCTCCTGAGGACAGGCCTTGTTAAGAAGAACATGGAGCTCTGGCATTTCAGAATGGTTTCTCTTCTCCTCCCTCTGCTGGAAGCACAGAGGGATTCATTGTGAGGACCTGGTAGAGCTTCTAGTGGTATAATTCAAGGATATTGGGTGTCCCCTATGACTGGGTGCCCCTGGAGATTTTGACTCTCAGACCTTCACTTTGAGCCTCCAACAAATTCATCAATTACAGTTCTGGTTTTCCTACTTCAGCACTGGTTCCCATGGATAATTCTGTTCCAGTAAGTGTGATTTTCTTTATTTGCCTGTTTCTCCAATTTTGGGGGTGGCAGTTTGCCCGATAACCTCACTTCTCTGACAGATCTAAGAAGAGTTGTTGATTTTTCAGTTTGTTCAGCTTTTCACTTGTCGGTAAAACAGGTTGGCAATTTCTGAGCTCATTATATGCCTGACGGGAAATTGTAAATCTGTATTCACTTTTTTACAGTTTCCTAGCCTATCCTGGCCATTTTTCTGGGTTCTAGACCCATCTCTTTGCCTGATGTTCATATATATTTGTATCTTAATATTAAATTGATATTAACTGGCATCTTAATATCAATAGGCTCTAATTGTAATTAAGTACGTTTGCTTAAACCTGTTCTCCCACATGACCTACTTACCTCTGCTCAGAATATGATCTTCCCTGTTACTTAGACTCAGAATTTCGAACCTTTAGTTATCTTTAACATTTCTTGTCCATTCACACCTTAAAAAATAATTTTCTCTAAATCCTCTCATTTCTGCTTCCAGAGCTGCTTCCTTCTGTTCTCAGTATTCTTGTTCAGCTCCTTGGTTTTTTCAGCTAAATAGGTTAGGATAATTTCTTAAAGTGATATATTCATATCCATTCACCATATCCTTTAATTCATCTTGTTCATTACTTCCAACTGTTATAGTTCTCTCTTGTCCTTTTTCTTCTTTTCTTTTCCCTTTAATCTAAAGTTACTAAGAGTTTACACTATGGTAGTTTACGCTAAGTGCTAGGGAATACAGAGATTTACAAAACAGAGTTCACAGACTTCTTAAACATGTTACTTTCTTGTTCTAGAACCATCACCGGATTCCCATTTCCTATGCATTAAGGTTGAATTCTGAACCTTGTGATTCTAAAGTATGGTCTCACGTAGATGTTTTAATTTTCTCTTATATTCCCCCCTCTTGTAACCTAAACTTTATGGGTACTCTGTGCATATATTCCGTCTTTTACCTTTTTAAAATGTTCTTTCTGGAATGCTTTTCTTCCTTTCTCTGTTCCTGCCAGAATCCTCCTTATTTTCAAAGTCTGTTCCAAAAGCCACCTTTCCAGTAAAGCCTTTTCCCTAATTCTCCCCATGCCCTTTTCATTTATCCTCCCACCTTCCAACACTTTGTACTGAAGATGGCTTTTCTTTGGCTGCCATACTATATTGTATCCTGTATATAATTATCTAAGGGTTTCTCTTATGCTTCTGATTAGAATTTGAGTTTGTAAAGGGCAGTGCCTGAGTCGGTTATCTTTGAAATACCATGCACATGATGAATGCTGTTTATATAATCAAAATTTTTTTCCTTCCAGTTTTATGGAGATATAATTGACATACAGCACTGTATAAATTTAAGGTGTATAGCATAATGATTTGACCTTCATGCATCATGAAATGATTACCACAGTAAGTTTAGTGAACATCCACCATCTCATACAAATACAGAATAAACGAAAAAGAAAAAAACATATTTTTTCCTTGTGATGAGAATTCTTAGGATTCACTTTCTTAACAACTTTCATATATAACATACAGCAGTGTTAATTATGTTTATCATGTTGTCCGTTACATCCCTAGTACTGGAGATTTGTACCTTTTGACCCCCTTCATCCACTTCCCCTTCCCCCACCCCTGCCTCTGGTAACCACAGATCTGATCTCTTTTTTTCTATGAGTTTGTTTGTTTTTGAAGTGTAATTGACCTACAATGTTATGTTAGTTCCTGGTGCACAACATATTGATTCAGTATTTCTATACATGACAGAACGATCACCACACTAAGTCTCGTTATCTCCTGTCACCATACAAAGATATTCCAGTATTATTGACCATGTTCCCCACACTGCACATTTCATACCTGTGACTCATTGATTTTGTAACTAGAAGTTTGTACCTCTTCATCTCCCTCATCTGTTTGTTCTCTGTATCTATGACTATTTCTGTTTTGTTATGTTTGTTCATTTGTTTTGTTTTTTAAATTCCGTGTATAAGCAAAATCATATGGTATTTGCTTTCTCTGTCTGACTTAACTTCACTTAGCATAATAATACCCTCTAGGTCCATCCATATTGTCGCAAATAGCAAGATTTCATCTTATATTATAGCTGAGTAATATTCTGTTGGAAGGATAGATAGACAGATAGACATAGATATCACCTCTTCTTTATACATTCATCTATCCATAGGCACTTAGGTTGCTTCCATAGCTTGGCTGTTGTTCACTGCTGCAGTGAACATAGGGTTGCATGTATCTTTTCAAATTAAGTGTTTTTGTTTTCTTCAGATAGATACCCAGGAGTGGAATTGCTTGATCATATAATAGTTCTATTTCTAATTTTTTGAGAAATTGACCTACTGTTTTCCATAGCAGCTGCACCAGTTTGCATTCCCACTAACAGCGCACGAGGGTTCTTTTTCTCTGCATCCTGGCCAACACTTCATTGTTATTTGTTGTCTTTCTGATGATAGCCATTCTGACAGGTGTGAGGTTGTATCTCACTGTGGTTTTGATTTGCATTTCCCCTACGATTAGTGATGTTGAGCATCTTTTCATGTGCCTGTTGGCCATCTGTATGTCTTCTTTGAAAAAATGTTTTTTCAGGTCCTCTGTCCATTTAAAAATTTTTTTTTGATGTTGAATTGTATGAGTCCTTCGTATATTTTGGATATTAACCCCTTATCAGATAAATCATTTGCCATTATCTTCTCTCATTCAGTAGGTGGCCTTTTTGTTGTTGATAGTTTCCTTCATAGTGCAAAGGCTTTTTAGTTTGATTTAGTCCCATTTGTTTATTTTTGCTTTTGTTGCCTTTGCTGGGGAGACATAATCCCCCCAAAATTGCCAAAACTGATATCAAAGAGTGTACTGCCTGTGTTTTCTTCTAGGAGTTTTATGATTTCAGGTCTTACATTTTAAGTCTTTAATCCATTTTGAGTTTATTTTTTATATGGTGTGAGAAAGCATCCAGTTTGATTCTTTTGCATGTAGCTGTCCAGTGTTCCCAGCACCATTTATTGAAGAAGCTGTTTCTTCCCCTGTTGTATATTCTTGCCTCCTATGTCGTAGATTAATTGACCATATAAGTATGGGTTCTTTTCTGGGCTCTCTATTCTGTGCCACTGATTTATGTGTCTGTTTTTGTGCCAGTACCATACCGTGTATATAATTTTTGAATTGCATCTCTACCTTTTGAAAAAGTATGAGTTCTTCAAGGCCTAGTTCAAGTTCACTTCTATAAAGCCATTCTATAGCTACTACACATACAGCTATCTTAGCACTTAGGCAGTCTTTGTTGTCTTTTTGTGTGTGACACTTTATTAAACTGGTGGGACCTTGTTTTATTAACTGTTGACTCCCCAGTACACAATGCCTAACATATGTGCTTAGTAAATAGAAAAGTAATCTGTTTCTTTATTTTCACATTACTTTGTGTCACATTCTTATCACATTCTAATTTGTTTGAGGAAATATTTGTATTTCCTGCCCTCCTCTTCCAGGTTGTAATGCTGCAGGGGGAAGGGGAGGGAAGAGATTTTGTCTGACTCTCCTTCAAAGCCTTGCTCATGAAAAGAATAATACATTTATTCATTAAGCAATTATTTTTTAACATTTATTTTGTGCCAGCCACTGCTCTATGAAATAGGGATATAAGAGCAACTAAGATGGACAGAAATTCCTGATTTCATGGACCTTAGTTTCTAGTTAGGGGAAACACTCTATTAATACTTACTGAGTTTAATATTAGCTAAGAAATGATCACCTGTGAGGAAATATTTCTTTAGTTTTTATTTATTTCCCCTGAGATTTCACTTCTTTATAATGTACTTTTTATACTCTGATACTTTTTAACCAAATAATAACTGCTTTTTAGTAAGCTTCTGCTGTGTGCTAGGGACTTTACATAACTTGTTGGTGGTAAGCAATTTGAATTGATCATGGCACATAACTAGGAAGCAGGAGAGCTGGGATTTATGCCAAGGTCTGTCATTAAAGGCTATTTGTGCTCTTTGTACTGTAGGTACCTCATTTCTAATTTCTTTCCATTTATTCAAGACAGGTAAACTTTTAAAGTCTTACCTATGTTTTTTTTCTTTCTGAATAGCCACAATATGAGAATACTTCCCTCCAGACTCCATTTTCAGACCAGTCAACATCCCATTCCCAGCAAGAGGAGCTTGAGCAAAAGCTTGCATCTACTGAGAAAGAGGTTTTACAGCTCAATCAGTTTCTAAAGCAAAGGATAAGCCAATTTAGTGAAGAGAAGAAGAAACTGGAGGAAAAGGTAGGTATTTTTAATAAAGTTGAATTGGGTCAAGGGCATTCCTTCAACATATGATTTTTTTGTCATCTACTGTATGCCAGGTGTCATACCAGGTTTTATTTACATTGAAGTGATTAGTTTTACAGTAACTTTTGAGAAACCCTGTGCTATCTACAAAAATCCAGGCATTTTTTTTTGAGAGATAAAAATACCACTGTGTATTATATTATGTCTTTCTAAGTAATAGTAAAGCTTTTTTTAAAGTTAGTTGTCTACACTGAGATGTGACACCAATAACTGTTCTCCTTTTCCTTTTGGGGCCCTGTGTCTTTGTAATGTGGGATATGAAGGATTGGTAAATGAAATGAAAGTGGTCCTTCTTTCAGAAGCACATGACTTCACGTTATTTAAGCTGAAGCCCTTGATTCAGAATAAGTAGCTGAAAGCCAGATACCTCTATATACACAAAACATCTGTCCATTTATTTGACCTTTCTGCCTTTATTACAGTATTTTCACAGACTTCATCTCATTCCATTATAGTATCATTAAAGATCAAGTAAGATAAGGATACATGCTAGCCCTGATTTATTGAAGAGGCATAGATCCTTAAGCTACTACTTAGTTGCATAATTGGTTTTAGATTTCTCTTGTTATACCCAGCTTATTATTCTATTAACTAACCTTCCCTTCAAGTGATCTTGAGGCGTCACCATGATTTCTGTAGGCAGGTTTGGAGCTATTAATTGAGAGCTCATTGACATTTTTGAGTCAGTACACACACACACACACGAGCTAAAATTTTTATCTTCCAAAAACTGACAAATTTTACATGGTTTCTCTTTCTCAGCTATATGATGTATTTTATTGTGGCTAACTTGAAAGTACCTTGAAACAGGTACTGTTTCTTGTTTCTTTTGTGTATTTTTGGGGCTTTATCTAATACCACAATCTGGAGGGAGCTATGGAAATATCCATCGGTCATACATAAGTGGGAGGGATTAAAATGTTTTCTCACCTGAAACTTGTTAATTAAAAGACTGTGTGAAAATTGTGAAGATTCAGTGGAGGCAGTTTTTAAAATATATTTTTATGTTTTATCTAAATTTTTCTCATCTTCTATTATTTTTCATGTCTATTGCTTAATAAAATCAGTTTATATGTTACCTACCTATGAGACAGCTCCTAATTGGATGTCTTCAAAATACTTCAGACTTCTCATGTCTAAAATCCGTTCTTAATTTTGCCTTCTGACTGCCCTATTCTCAAACGACATAAAACAACATTTTCTTCAATGTTCATTGCTGTGTATTCAGTTACTCATGCTAGAAACTCTACTAAGTTAATCAAGCCTGTCTTCTAAATCTATACAAAACCTGTCCAACACTACCAGCCTAGTCCAGGTTCTTAGCTCTTGGCAAAGCTTTTGTAATGGCCTCTTCATTGGTGTCTCTGAATTCACCCTTGCCCTGTCTACCTGTTCTCCTCAATCACTTTTGTTGTTGTTGTAATTCTATGTATTTTATTTATTATACTTTTAAAGATTGAAGCATAATTTGCATACAGTCAAGTGTGCAGATCTTGGGTGTTCAGTTTTTATGAATATTGGTAATAGTATACAGTCGACCCTTTAACAGAATGGGTTAACTGTGCAGGTCACTTATACATAGATTTTATTCAGTAGTAAATACTACACAATTTGAGGATCTGAGGATGTGGAGGAAAAAGCAGATACAGAGGGCCGACTGTAAGTTGTATACTGCATGGAGGGTCAGCAACCCAACCCCCTTGTTGTTCAAAGGTCAACTGTATACCCATATAACCACTATCTAAAATGAGATCATAAACATTTCAGTTATCCAAGAAGTTCCCTTGTGCTTCTTTCTAGTCAGTCTTCTTCCCTTCCCTGAAACACTTTTTTTTTAATAAATTTTATTTATTATTTATTTATTTTTGGCTGCATTGGGTTTTCATTGCTGCACGCGGGCTTTCTCTAGCTGCGGCGAGTGGGGACTACTCTTCGTTGTGGTGGGCGGGCTTCTCATTGCAGTGGCTTCTCTTGTTGCGGAGCATGGGCTCTAGGCGCATGGGCTTCAGTAGTTTTGGCATGTGGGCTCAGTAGTCGTGGCTTGCGGGCTCTAGAGCACAGGCTCAGTAGTTGTGGCACACAGGCTTAGTTGCTCTGCGGCATGTGGGATCTTCCCGGACCAGCGCTCAAACCTGTGTCCCCTGCACTGGCAGATGGATTCCTAACCACTGCGCCACCAGGGAGGTCCCCGAAACACTTTTTTATCACTGTAGATTAGTTCTGAGTCTTCTTGGACTTTGTATAAATGGAGTCATACCATATATGTTCTTTTGTGTGTGTTTTCTTTCCCTTAATATCTTTGAGATTTATTTACGTTGTTGCACGTATCAGTAGTCTGTTCCTGTCTATCCTTGAGTTGCCTTCCATTATATAGATCTCTCACAATGTATCTATTGTCCTGTTAGTGGATATTTGGATTGTTTGCAGTTTGGGAAAATTATGAATAAGGCTGCTGTGAACATTATTGTACTAGACTTTATTTGGTATACATAGGTTTTCATTTCTCTTGGAGAAATTCCTAATAGTGGAATTTCTAGGTCATTTGGTTCATAGTGTAGATGTTTAACTTATAAGAAACTACCCCAGTCCTCCCAAGTGTGTGTACCATTTAACACTTCCACTACCAATGAGTGAGAGTTCCAGGTGCTCCACAGCCTTGCAGATCCATTCTTAATAGTATGGAGGAATGAACCTTTTAAAATGAAGATCCAGTCATTTTTCTTACTTGGTTAAAACCCACTTATGCCATCTCATTGTCTTTAAAATAAGAATTTAATATTTTCTATGACCTGAAAGAGCCTGCCTAATTATATAGCCTTGGGCCCTACCAGTCTCCCTCTGGTACACTGTGTCTTGGTATAGTGTCTTACAGTTGTTAAGCGGGTCAGAACTTGTTTCTGGTATAGGTTCTTTACATAAAGTGTCCTCTTTGCCTGATGAATACTTGGCTCTCTTTTCCTGCTCCCCAGTCACCTGTTTATCAATATTTTATCAAGTCTCAACTTAGATATATTTTCCCTCCAACCGCTTCTTATACATGCTTAAAGCATTTTGTTCTCAGCACAAATTTGAATGTTGCTATGTTTTTTATATATCTCTGTAAGTTTTGTGAAGGCAGGGATGTATCTGAATGTGTCACTGTAGCATATGTAGCACCAGCCATGGTCCCTGGCATATTGAATGAATGAATGAACAAATGCTTTCAGGTGATTTTTGCCACAAAGGGAGAGAAGGGAATGAGATAACCCCAACAAAGGACTAGGGAAAGAATAATTAGAGATATCGAAGATGTCAGAATGGGTGCACGATGGACCAAATTCCTAAGGAGAAATAGGAGAATGTTGATAACAGATGCCAAGGTGGAAGAGTTCCTCTTGGAAAAGAAGAGAAATAGCCTCTCTGTGAAGTGAGACAATTAAGAATGGACGTGTCTATACCAGTGGACCTTGAGGAGTGGGGTTAATATAGAGGGTAGACTTTGTGTCAGAGGACATGGAGATGACCTGAGTTCTTGAAGGGAGTGTAGAAGCTAGGAAATTAGACTTATTGATAATGCATCAACTAAACAGCACCCTGGGCCCACATGAGATTAGATTGCATTGTTTTCCTTCTACATTTAGTCTCAGTAACCCTGATCAAGACTGATTCTAAGACAGAAAAACATTTAATGTGGTAAGAATAACAAGGGAAGTTACTCTTTGTTGAACACTTTCTTTTATGTGCCAGATAGTATGTTAATGTACATTAAATGCATTTTCTTATTCAATCCTAGTGTCACAGAAACCCTATGAGGTATATACTGTACCCCATTTTTTTTAAAATGAGGTTACTGAAATTTTGAGAAAAGTTAAGTAATTTGTCCAGTTGCATGTAGATAGAAGTTGTTGAAAAGCTGGAAGTAAAATTCAAGACAATTTAACTCTCCAGCTGATGCCTTGGTTCTAATAATAATTTATAAAAATTTTAGTGGAAAACATTTTCTCCCTAATCTATTTTGTTCTAATAATTGTATTTAAAATGAAGAAAAATAAATCTGTTTGTAAACGTCTTCTGAAATGGGGAATTGCCTTCTAGGAATGATCTCAGTATTGCATAATACCTCCTTGAAATTTTACTTAACTTTTTATAACTAGAATAGGAAAGATTTATTAGTGGTGCCTCATTTACCTGTAGGTAATTACTGGAGTTGAGAATTCAGTAACCTCTGTTGATCTGCTAATCTGCAACAACATAAAACTTGGAAGTTAAAAAAAAAACAGAAAATAAAGAGCTTCTCATCAGTGAGCAGGGCTGGAAAAAATAAACAAAAAAGATCCAGTAATTATGTGTGATCAGCTTGTGGCCACAAATAACAGAGATGGTATCCAAGAGGAGAGTGTTGGCCGAGATTTGTGATCAAGAGCAGCAAGCGTGACATGATAGCAAAGAAGAGAATTGACCAAAGGAAAAGAAGACACCTAGGACACCTTTGCATAGAAGACAGCATGACTAACTTATTCCAGTGGCTGCTTTTTGAGGACACAATTATGTCACTTAAACAATTATGTCACATTTAAGACAC
This sequence comes from Aethalodelphis obliquidens, assembly GCF_003676395.1. Classification (NCBI taxonomy): domain Eukaryota; kingdom Metazoa; phylum Chordata; class Mammalia; order Artiodactyla; family Delphinidae; genus Aethalodelphis; species Aethalodelphis obliquidens. Next base: position 41,575,322 of record NW_020837947.1, read on the forward strand.
AAACAATTAAGTGTAATTTAGGGAGCATGTAGTAAAAATAGGCTGGTAGTTATGTTTGCTTCTGTAATTTACAGGGTCATTTGCTAAGGCAAGAGCAGGATTATATGGCCTTTCAGGTCACGGCCAGGGCCAACAGTCTGTGAGTTCTGATAGATCAAAAGTTAAATTGTCACACCAGCATACTTGATTTTAGTCCTAAGAAAGCCCAAATAAAAGGTTTTGTCTGTTTTACCGTTGTTGCTCCTTACCCAAGGACCTAAGTGAATCCTAACGTTATTGATGGAATGAATAGATGAAATGCGATGTCATTTGTTTCTCCAATTGAAATTGGGGTATTTTTTTCTTTTTTTTTTAACATCTTTATTGGAGTATAATTGCTTTACAATGGTGTGTTAGTTTCTGCTTTATAACAAAGTGAATCAGCTATACACATACATATATCCCCATATCTCTTCCCTCTTGTGTCTCCCTCCCTCCCACCCTCCCTATCCCACCGCTCTAGGTGGTCACAAAGCACCAAGCTGATCTCCCTGTGCTCTGCGGCTGCTTCCCACTAGCTATCGGTTTTACATTTGGTAGTGTATATTTGTTTTGTGTTTTGTTTTTCCAATTGAAATTGTTTTAATAAAAGTTTTTATACATTGGACCTGAAATAAGTTAGATAAGGCATGAAAGAAACTGGATTGTGGACAAGCATTAGCTTTAATAAAATTTGAAAGAGTAATCTATTATACTACTAATTACTCGTACTTATTTCCCTGGTGAATATGAGAAAAGGCTATAAAGATATTTTAGAACCCTGTAAGCTTCTGAAAGAATGTTAAATGTTTGGAAGACTGGTAAATTAAAGTAAATGTGAGTCTGGAGTTTACTTTTTAGGCAACTATTTGTATATACATTGTTTTTAATTGATCTTGATTATGAAAGAGCTTTAGAGATAGTATATCTACAAAATTTAAAGATCGTATGTTTTAGGTGGAAAGGTGAAAAAAAATAGCACATAAAAGTCTGAGGTTCAACCTACAGAAATTGGGATTTACTAAAGATCATGAACTGTATGTATTCCATAGTAGGTGTTCAATTAGCGTATTTCATCAGTCCTAAGATGACATTAATGGTAAGGCACATCTTTATTTTGTATAGTAAGAGAATATAGTACAAGTTCAGTCTGACACAATGCCTTAACAATAGTCTTGCTTGAGGTATGAATTAGTCTCACTAGTCCCATTATTTGTTCCTAAGTATTTGGTAATTTTGGTGAGTGCCCTGGCTTTGATTGCTTTGCTTTAGTGCATGATAAGTGATTCCTTTGTAAGTCTGTAAGTAACAAAACAGCTTTAATTACTTATAGATATCTTCCTTTCTTAATTCACGTAAAACATTGCATATAACTTTGCAATAAATAAGAAATTAAAGTCATCCTTCCAGAGATGAATACTTGCTTCACTGATTTTTCAGTTGTTCCCTGAAACTGTCTTTCTGGGTACCCAATAACATTTTTCAATGCCAAATTATAATGTAATATTTCAAAGGTATTTTAAATATGATTTAAACTCAACACACTTTCAACATGTACATAATACTGTTGAAATGACAAAGATATGAATAGCCTTGACCAAATTTGCACATGTGCAGGCAATAAAAACTACATCATTACTGCTGCCTGACTGCAGTTTATATCATCAATTGTAAAATCAAAGAAAAATTTCAAAACTCTTGATTTCAATGATACAAGAATTTGAAAAAAATGTGAATCTTTGAATCTATGAAATAAGATAAATCATACTTAAGTTGGAAGTGGTGTTAACTATATCTGGAACGGTTGGTGAATTCAGTGATGCCTGAGATTAGAATGTTGGCTTTTATATTACTGTTTTTTGACAAAACCACTGAAGCTTCATAATCTTTTTCTTTAGCTTAAAACCAGAGATAGATACATCAGTAGCCTGAAAAAGAAGTGCCAGAAGGAATCTGAACAGAATAAAGAAAAGCAGAGAAGAATTGAGACCTTAGAAAAGTATCTGGCTGATCTTCCAACTCTTGATGATGTACAGAGTCAGAGTCTACAGGTAACATGAAATAAAATTCTGATCTTTAAATGAGAGGGAAACATATTCTTTTTTAAGTTGACTCTTTAGACATTTCATTTTTATAATTTTTCATTCATTTTGTAAATTTTTATCATTTAAAATTTTAGTTGTATATTTGGCTAATTGTAATTTAAATCTGTGTGCTTAATTGCTGTTTTTAGGATTAACTTTAATTAGAAACTTTGTTCATCTGAGCATGAATAGATCTTTCTTGTTCTTAATTAATATGCGGTTTCCTTCCTAATGAACCTGTCTTAACTCTCTCACTTACTGTTCTACTCTAAAAGGTAGTTTCTAAACCAGTGACACCCCACCGCATGCACACACACTCATGCACCTCAGTTCTGACTTTTCCCAGTATTCTGTGGGATCCACCAAGGCTTAACAGGACCTTTTTTTGACCATCTTTCCAGATACTTGTTTTGTTTTCATCATTCTTCTTAATCTTTCTATAAATTCTTTCTTATACTTTAATCTATGACCTCCATTCACTCCTCTGACTTCTCTTCTGGCCATTTTCCTTTCTTAGCAGTACCTCATCCAAAGTCTTTCTACTAACTCTGGTGAGGCCTATCCTCTTGAAGCCTTATTTGTAAATCCATTAAACCTACTCTTCAGTCTTTTCTCAAAATCTTACTGATCATGGGACTTTCAGTTTTAGCACTCTTGACATTTGAGGTTAGGTAATTTTTTGTTGTAGGATTCTGTCCTGTGCATTAAAGGATGCTTAACAACATTTCTGGCCTCCACCTACTGGTTGCCAATAGTGCTGCTTCTTCCCTTCCCCCTAAACCAAAAATGTCAGCAGACTTTTCCAAATGTCTGCTGGGGTGAGTGGAGGGAGATCACTCCCAGTTGAGAATCATTGATCTAATCCATGGAATATCATTATTCTGTAGACTCTAGACCTATAATACAATTTCTGTTTACATTAATTTATAAATTGTAAAACTAACAGAGGGTGATATCATGAAGGAACTAAAGAAGGACCCACAGGAGCTTGAGCAGGAACAGAGAGGACTATAGATTTTAAAACATGTGTTCATACCACAGTACACCCATTAGGATGGCTAATATCTAAAAAACAGAAGTAACAAGCATTGGTGATGATGTGGAGAAATTATAATCCCTCAGGCACTGTTGGTGGTAATGTAATATGGTGTAGCCACTATTGAAAACCATATGATGGTTCCTCAAAAATATTAAAAATAGAATTACCATATGCTCCACGAATTCCACCTCTGGGTATATGCTAAAAATAATTGAAAGCAGAGTCTCAAACAGGTGTTTATTCACAATGCATGTTCATAACAGCATTATTTGCAATAGCCAAACGGTACCTCAAGTGTCCATCAGTGGGTGAATGGATGAACAAACCGTGATGTATACACACAATATAGCCTTAAAAAGGAAGGACTTTCTGACACATGCTACAACATGGGTGAACCTGTGGACGTTTTGCTAAGTGAAATAAGCCAGTCACAAAGATAAATATTGGGATTGGCATATGTATAAGATGGGTAACTAATAAGAACCTGCTGTATAAAAAATTAAATAAAATAAAATTTTAAAAAAATGATTACAGTAATTATTTTAGGAATTGAAAAGGAGACATTTAATTAAAAAAAAGAAAAAAAGCAAAGATAAATAGATTAAAGATAAAGAAAAATAGGTATGAGATACCTAAAGTAGTCAAATTCGTAGAGACAGAAGGTCAAAGGGTGATTGCCAGGGGTTGAGGGGAGAGGTAGATGGACAGAGAGGTAGATGGGTAGAGAGTTTGTTTTGAAAGATGAGAAGAGTTCTGGTGATTAGTTTACAACAATGTGAATGTACTTAACTCTACTGAACTGTACACTTAAAAATGGTTAGGATGGTGAATTTTGTGTTAGGTATATTTTGCCACAATTAAAATTTTAAAAATATCCCCAAATTGAGATCATTCACTTTTCTCTGTCTTCTAGAAATTTCTGACCCTATTCTCCTCTTCTCCATAATCTCATTCTCTCAGCTCCCTTTACACAAAGGAAGAGATAAAGTGTTAAGTGCTATCCATGAAATGAAGCTAGTGTAATTTTAACCATAAGTCTATTAATTCTTGAGAACCCAGTATCAGTTTCTAGTAGGAACATATTTAATATTCTTTGTGTCATGAACTTTAAAAAATTTCTCTTTAGCTGCAAGTTCTAGAAGAAAAAAACAAGAATTTGCAAGAGACTTTGATGGAAATGGAAAAAAGGCTTGAAGAGTTCAAAAAACAGTGTCAAGAAAATGAGGCACAGCTAATATGCCAGAAAAAGAAAGAAAAGGAGTTGGTAACTACAGTTCAGAGGTAAGAAAACCTTCAGTAATTCTTTTATGTTATTTTTAAGTTATTCCTTATTTGTCATAAAGCATTTCACTTAAAATATGTTAATTTATAATTAGTACTCTATTATTTCTCTTAAAGATGTATTATTGAGAACCAGAAGTATTATGTCATCGAAACAGGTTGTCTCAGTTGTGATTTAACAATGCGATGCAACATACTGACATCTCGGTTTTAGATAAGAGTAGGTTTTAGATGAGAATAGTTTTCTAAAAAAAAAAAAACATCAATTGAAAACTGGAAGCATTAACACAAACCCTTTATCTAATGGCTTTGTCAAAGAATAAGTAAAAATTCTAAGTAACAAAAAGAGGGGCAGCCGGACTGCACTCCTTAATGGGACATGTCAAAGTGGAGTAATTGGCTCCCATTTCACCTGACTGCAGAGTAACAGATGCGGCCGTTTGCCATGCACCTTCCGAGTTTACTCACATATCTCTTGCCTCACAGGTCTCTTCGAATTTAATACAGTTAGAACTGGAGTGAATATTATTTGTTAGTATATTTTGTTAATGTATTTAAGCTGGAAAATTAATGTTGGATTCATGAAAAACCTAGAAAACTATGCTATATATGCATCTACATGTGCACTGTTTTGTAGAACTTAAAAAACCTTAATAAATTGTCAACTATAAGTAGATAACACTATCCTGAAGAAGAAGACAACGAAGCAGCAAAAAACTAAATTTAATGAAGGCACTCTTTATGCTTCTATCAATTATATATAACTCAATGTAACTCACTTTTTTAGTCAAAATCCTCCTGATAATTCCATGTTAATATTGCTTTACTGCTATTTTCAAAGTCTTAAATATGCCTGGTCTACTTTTTTTTCCTTAGATTTCAGTGCAGAAAACCTCTGATTTCTGGGACAATTCAGTCTTCTGTGTTTCTAATCTCAGCTCCAAAAAAAATCCATATACCTTTGACTCTACCTTTATTTTTCTCCTGTTTTCTGCTTTCTCGGTCTTTAATTTCTTTTTATTACTCCACATCTTATATCCTATTCTCTAGTCTCAAAACAGCTTCCTGACCTCCATTAACTCAACCACATATCTTTTTCTTTAATCTTATGACAAAATGAAAAGAGGTAATGCGTTTGTTCTGTTTTATAGGGCATTACAATCATAAACTCAAGCTTTTAAACTCTTATGCTAAAAGCATAGCATAAGAAACTGTTAGGTCAAGGAATAAATATATTGGATTGTTGCTTTTCAAAGAGGAGGCCCCACTCAGCATCCAGTGCAAACTCTGGTCACCACAACACCAATCACACCCATTAGGGCAGCGCACACTGAGGAAAGACGTGGCAGGGCATCCATCCTAAAAACAGCCCTCACATCAAAAACGTTAGACGCACGCAGGCTATACAGGGACACTCCCACAAAAAAGCCCTTCAAGACCACTAGGTAACTGTTTCTTCTAAACTCATACAGTCAGAGAAATATAAGTAAAATGAAGAAGCAGAGGAACCACTCCCAATGAAAAGATCAAGAGAATTCCCTGAAAGAATAAAGAATGAAACTGACCTCTCGTCTACTAGATCCCAAGTTCAAAAAGGAGGTAGTAAAAATGCTGAAGGAAATAAGAAAGGTTATTGATGGAAATGCAGATTACTGTAAAAAGGAACTAGATTGTTCCTCATATTAATGAAGGAGAAGTGTAATTCTGCTGATTTAGTCAACAATTATCTTTACAAACAAACTTTTGTTGCACTCAAAATGCAGGGCAAAGGACGTGTATCCGTATTCTTAGGCTCCCTACCATAATCATCTTAATCAAGGAACTCTCCTTTGGGGGGGAGGGAAAGAACACGGCTTAGATTGCAGAGCTCAGATTAGGGTCATGAAGGACTTCACCAGGGCCTAATGTTGTCACATACTAAGCAGCTCTTGACTCTGGTCTCGTATTTGCTATTTCTGAAAAGATAATCTGCCTGCGTTATATTTCTTATTTGTATGAAATATAGGTACTCAAACTTAGTCATCTGTTGTCTGTAGGCCTTGATTATTGCTTGCTTAAAAAATATTATAGACGCTAAGAAGAGACTTCGTTCATCTACCAAAATCAGCACAGAGAGCTTATTTTCTTCATATAATTATGTCTTTCTAAAACAGTTTGCAGCAAAAAGTAGAAAGATGCCTTGAAGATGGAATTCGCCTTCCCATGTTAGATGCAAAACAGCTTCAGAATGAAAATGATAACCTGAGAAAACAAAATGAGAATGCTAGTAAGGTCAGTATATGTCTTTAATAATGAAATTTGATAGTGAAATCTATACTATATGGATACGTGCATAGATATATAATTTATCTAGTTTGTTTGATTTATATTTTTGTTAATATTTAATTGCTTATGGAATTTTTAGTTTGAATGTTTTTATTAGGAAAGAAAATAGCAGTTTAAGTAACTTTAATTTAAATTTAAATAAAAGCCAAACTAAAGTTATATTATTTCTTAGCAAAAACAAAAGGATATCTTTTTCCATCCTAAATTATTCAAAATCTGTCTCAAACTTATTTTTATAAATTGTAAAGATTAAAGTTTTATCAAGAGCTAGAGTAAGACGTTTGCAGTTTTACACATGTGTGATCCAAATCATACGGCTGTTTAAAGGATACTTTGTATGAATACTTTTGTTAAAAAAAACCCACACACACTTTGATTTAAAAAAAATAAATTCATAATTCCCTGTGCTTTTGTTTTCTTGAAATTTGGTACTTCCAAAAAAGCAATGGAAAAAGAAATTTGATTCAGACTGATATATTTCCTATGTTGTAGATAATAGACCGCCAACAAGATGAGATTGACAGAATGATTTTAGAAATTCAGGTAAGGCATACTTTGTGCTTATTTTAATTTAGCTGTATGCTGATTTACTCTTAGTAATTGCATATCTAAAAAATATCAAAGCATATATGTTTTTGTATGAACATATTAATAACACTTGAGGTGACATTGCAAATTCTTTAATATTAATCTTTCAGTTCTTTAGAATGAAAATGATACTTGGTAAATCAGTTCTTCAAAAACTGTGAAAATTATTCTTCTCTATTCCTTACCTCTCCTCTTTTCAGTTGGGTGCAGTCTGTCTCTACTACTGAGAACACATTTGGTTAAGGTCATCAGTGATCTAAAATTAAAGACAATTAACTGTTTTTAGTCCATTGTAACTCGGCAAGAGCACTCTCCCTCCTAATAATTCTATATATTATTTTTCTGTATTATCAAAGTATGACACTTTGCATATTTGTCTCTGTATCTAGAGCTTAGGGTATCTGACCCAAAATATAAACCAAAATTTGTAGATTAAGTGGATTTTCATTCTTTTATTGATTTGCCAGATATTTACCGAGCCCCTGCATATATGCCAGGCACTGTTCTTAGCACTGGAGATTCATCAGTGAACAAAGCAAGTCCCTGGCCATTCTAGTGGGGTGAGATGGAGAAAATGGAAACATAATGTCAAGTACGGATATGTACTATTATTTAAAAAAAAAAAAAAGGAGGATAGAGGGCAATGACAGATCGTGCTACATTATATGCAGTGGTCATGAAGTTTTCCCTGAAGAAGTAATATTTGAACATAGTTCTGAATGAAGATAAGCAGGGGAAGAACATTCTAGGCAGAGAGCAGCCAGTGCCCTGAATGTGCCTGGTGTGCTCTAAGACAAGCAAGAAGGCTGCTAGTCTGGAGTACAGTGATTGTGAGATATAGTGAGAGGTGACTGATGGTAGACAGTAGCCTGGGGCCAGATCACATAGAGGTATATGTCTTTGTATTTTATTCTTTGTGTGATAGAAAACCATTGGACAAATTTTGCTGAATAAATTATTTTTATATCTCCTAATTTGAGTATTCTCAAAACTGGAAGTAAAAAAGAAAAACGTAATGGTTTGAGTGTCAGAATTTATGGACAATCTGCTTTGTCTTTTGGCCATATTAAGTGATCTATCAGTTTAGTCAAACACTAGTCCAATTCAACAAGTGTGTGGGCTTATTGGATTGATTCACAGAGGTTATACTCTTTAGTGTGTATTCCTTCAGTTGTTCTGCAAGACATTCGAATTACGAGATGGTTAGATTCCCTCAGCCATTATTATCTGACTTCTTATCATAGACCACAATGAAAGGAATTTCTCTTTCATTTGGTAACAATATCCAGGAGATAAATCTAATAAAAGTTATCGCGATACAAATTAAGGACAGTCAACTTTGTCCTTTGGCATTGAAATTTTGGTGGATAAAACATGTAGGATTTATTGTTTTTAATTTGTTTATTTGTAGGATTTATTGCATACTCTCTCTCACATTATAGATGTTTAGTGTATATTTGTATTAATTGAAATGTGCATTTTCCCCATTTGTGGAAGCATCGTAATGCAATTTACTCTTACACATTAACCAAGTCTTTAGTCACATTTAGATAGACTATATATAAATGAATATGTAGAAGAATATATAATTATGTGCCATTCCATTCTTTGTTCTTAAAATGCTTGAGTTAACATTCTTTTATTTCTTCAAATTAATTACAGAATGGAAGTCAAATTAATGAGGTACATTTATTTCCAAATATTTGGGCCCAGACAGTATACTCATTAATTCTATTGTCTACCTTTGGAAGCAAAGCCTATCTTGTTTTGTTTTGTTTTGTTTTTTGTTCTTAGCCATTGTGACCATCTAGGTTTATAGGTCTAGGATATAGTTTCCTCACAGAGAGAGACAGCAAATGTTGATAACTGGCCAACTAAACTCCATGTATTTACCAAGATATTATTTGAAAATATCTTGAAAATTACAGATGGAGACAAATATGCCTCAGATAATGAGAAAATTTTTTGCTTAACATTACTTGTTTAAACTTGTTATTTTGGGGCCCTCACAGTTGAGAAGGCTAGGTTTTTTGTTTCATTTGTTATTTAGTGGTTTGTGATGGATATAAAAAGTGCATAATCTGTAAAAACCTGAAATTTTCAGAATATTGCCTCTTCTGAAAAAATGAATACTAATTATTTACCTAGCATTGGAAACTGCAGAATCCTAAAGAGAACACTCTGGGTTGAAGAAGTATTCTTGTTGCTTTATACTATAGTCAATGGGCATGTCATCAAGTTGAACCACATAATAGAGCAATTCCTGTCAATTACTGATTATTTAAAGCTCCTAGCTTTTCCTTTTGCTTACATCAAGAATGGCCAACCTTAGTCCTATGTAGATGGTGATGTCCTTCCAACATGCTATAACTCTGTTTTATATTACTTCAAATTCCTTGGCATAGCCAAAATAACACAAAATACTTTATAATTAAGAACAACAGAGAACTTCCCAACCAATTTTAACATGAATTATGCATTTTAGCTATTAGTATAGTATTAAACTTATTGTAAAATGTCATTGCCATTGTAGTTTGCGTGTTTTGTTCCTCCACAGTGCTGGGAAGTTGTTCCATTTTTGGGTGTTTAGTAGACAAAGCCAACTTAGTATTATTCGAGTTTCATGTTTCACTGCTTCTTTATGCCCCTGCACACTGTTGAGAATATCAAATTTGTTAGAAGTTCGTTTGGCTGATTTGGAGTACTGCATTGTCTTGGGTAGATGCAGGTTATTCTTATAGCTTAAATTTTATGACACAAAAAATAAAATCCCTTGCCATGTTTATTACGTCCAGTTTATAGGCAGTAAAAATAAGGCATTGTTATAGAGTGAAAATGCTATATTTAAAATACAACTATTGAACTTCCCTGGTGGCTCAGTGGTTAAGAATCCGCCTGCCAATGCAGGGGACACAGATTCGAGCCCTGGTCCAGGAAGATCCACATGCCGCAGAGAAACTAAGCCCGTGCACCACAGCTACTGAGCCTGTGCGCTAAAGCCCGCAAGCCACAACTACTGAAGCTTGCGCACCTAGAGCCCGTGCTTCACAACAAGAGAAGCCACTGCAGTGAGAAGCCCATGCACCACAACAAAGAGTAGCCCCCGGTCGCTGCAACTAGAGAAAGCCCACGTGCAGCAACGAAGACCCAATGCAGCCAAAACCAAATAAATAAATTTTAAAAAAGAAAATAAAATACATGTAGTTTACTACCTTGCACCAGAACTCAAATAAATACTTACCTGGTTTAGGTCAGTGGCAAGTTTATTGATTCACAACTTTGGAGGTTTGGGGAGAAATCAGTCTTCTACTAGTTATATTGTATTTGTTGTTGAATATAGAAAAAGTTTTACTTCATGTAACAGTATATGCTGATTTTGAAATTGAGTTCAGTGTTATAAAAACACAGATTTATCTACTATTTTGTTCAGCCGTCAAGATGATATTGTTAACTGGCATGAATACCTTGATTAGTAATTGATCCTTTAGAAATATTGCCTTTCCTTATATCCACGAAACCAGTGTAGCTAAACTGACTTCTCCTCTTACAGGTTTTTCTTCTGTCAATATATATACTATAAAAAGACATTTTGCAGTAGAATGTTTCCCATCATTTCCATAAACATGGCTACAGTCAGAATGTGAATGAGTTCTTCACTGGGCATTATTACCTTCCTTCCTATTTATCCCTCAAAAGGACATTTCACCCATATAACCTTGTTTCCAGTGAGCTGCTATCTTTATGTTATCATTGTAATCTTTTGGCAGAGGAGATACAAAGTAAAAAAGTTTGTTATGTTTACTTGTTTTCTCTAACATGTTAAAAAGTTTTCTCATTAAAAGAATTTACGCATTTAAATGGCCTTTCTGAATTGACAGCTATCAATGAATGATTATAATATTACAAAGTAAGAATGACACTTTTAAAAGTCTTTAAGACTGTTCACTTTTAATGGCATGGTTGGGACCACCAATCTCAAAACTGTGACAGTATGTCCTATTTATAACGCTTCAAGAGAAGATGTTTCCACAGCCTCAGAAGATTTTATTCCAATTTTTAGCAATCTCTCTTATTAAAGCTTTCATCAAACAGGTTTTTTCAGTAGATATGGTGAGAAAATGGATCATAATCCAATACAATGTCATACAGGCAGAATATAACTTTTCTTTAACCTAAATAAATATTGATTTAATGTTTTTCATTATTATCGTGTGATTTTATCTCCATTTTTTATGTTATCCTAGTTTTGTAATGTGTCCTGACATGAAGTTCTTTCTTCCCAAAGTTTTTTAATTTTTAAAAATTTTACCTATGTGTAAATGCTTTATATAATGCATGAAAAACTGAAAATTTCTCATCAGAAATCAGTACTAATTTTTGAAAATCCTAACAGCCAAAAATATGTATTCTATCAAAGGAAAAGTAGATTTTTAAAAAATAAGCTTTCTCTCTAGTCTTTGTACTTACAAAGAGAAAAAATCTTTAGTGTATAGGCCTTTTGTGTGCACAGTATAGTTGTTAATTAAAATCTTAGAATAAGATATGTAAAAGGTGACTTTTGAAAAGTCAGTTCTTTGTGTCTGAGGTGGGAAGTTGCAGGAAGGGAGTCAGCTCACTTGAATCATGAAAGAGTATTCTTGAGCCTGTGCTATGAGTGGTCACCAAACCTATATGGATATTCAAAGTACTTGGGTTGCTTTCTAAAATACAGATATCTGGGCCCCATTGTGAGTCTGATGAGTCAGTATCTCTGGGGTGAAGCTTGAAATAATGTATTATTAATAAGTTCTCTAGGCAGTTCTTCCTTATAGCCCAGTAGTAGTCCTAGTCCTAGAGCCTTTAGGAAGTATTGTACAATCCTCAGCTTGCTCATGGGACCACAAGTGGGACTTGACTGGAAAGACTGAGATTTAAGTTTAAAAAAAAGGATTTAATTCTGAGACACTAACCTTAGGTGTGTAATGGCACGTTTAAACTCTTTTGGTAGCTCTTGCTTTATAAGCCTGAGAAAATCATGACCTGGAAGAAAAGGAACCCAGGCAAGTGGTGCTTTTTTAATTTTGTGCAGATTTTTTAATAACAGTTTTATTGATATATAGTTCACACACCCTATAGTTCACCCATATAAAGTATACAATTCAGAGGGACTTCCCTGGTGGTCCAGTGGTTAAGACTCCACGCTTCCAACGCAGGGAGCTCAGGTTTGATCCCTAGTCGGGGAGCTAAGATCCTGCAAGCCAAGTGGCCAAAAATAAATATACAATTCAGTTATTTTTAGTATATTCACAGATGTATGGAACCAAGACCACAGTCAATTTTAGAGCATTTTTGTCACCTCCAAAAGTAACACCTTTAGCTGTCACTCTCTTAAACCCCATGCCCTCCTCAGCATAAGCAATCACTAATCTACTTCCTGCATTTATAGATTTGCCTGCTCTTAGACATTTTGTATAAATGTAATCTGTGGTCTTTTGTGACTCTTTCTCTGACCACACCAGTTGTTGAGCTCCATTAATTGCCAACACTCTGCTGTTTTCAGCAATGCCCTGTGGCATAAATTGCTTCATAGACTGGTCCATTCTGGCTCCTTTGAAGGACTAGCTTCCTGGGTTAATGTTTGAGATTTTTACTGTTCCCAGGAGTGTTCTTCCCAGCTGTCTCTTTTACTGTTTCTCTCTTGCAAGCTAGCCAGCCTACAGTAGAGCCTGTTGCTCCAGTGAATCTAACACTGTCCTCCCAACTGCCTTTGCCACAATCTCCCGCTATTTTGAGAGTGCCCTTAGGATTGAACTTTATACTCTGTTGCAAAAGAATTCAGTTCCTTTAGGGAGACCTTCAACGGTCTCTGTTCTGTGGCCTATTTATCCCCAGGCAAAATCTCTGAGCCTAGTCATTGTGGGTGGGAACAATGTCAAGATTCTGAGTGACTCTAGCTGAGTGCTAGTGGAGGGAGGGTGCGCAGCAGCTCTAGGTCTCTCGGCTTGCCTCTTTCAGTGGATACTCCTGCCCCAGAAGCCAACGCAAGGGCAGTCAGGGCCCCAGTATTCTCGTGGCTACACCCCAGGTAAAGCCTTCCTCCCTTGAGGCGGCCTGGGCTCTGAAGAACGGAGCCCCCACCTTTTGGCTGCACTTGCCTGGAACTTAGCATCAGCTACAGATGAGAAGTGCTGACGCCCTGCCCTTCCTAGGAAGACAGCGGTCCAACTACGAGCTGGGGGAGGGGGAGCCCTCTGTTCTTGGCTGTTCCAGTCTGGAGTTTCCATCTTGCTTAGCTGTGAGAGGGTAGGAATCAAGTGGATTTTGTTTCAAATACCACAGACTTCAGCTCTTCTGAGTTTTAATAGCTTTTCTTGTATATGTTTCTTCATTTGCTTGTATGAACCATTTCCAGAAGCTTTAAATGTGTTATTTTATGGTTTTTCAGCAGTTTCCTTGGGGAGCAGGTCTGAGGAGCTCCTCATGCCATCATGCTGAAAGCAGAGCCCTCAGGGAGATTATTTTTAAAATGATATCAGGTAACAAGGTGATAGTTAAGAAAGGAATTTGAGGTGTACACTATCTTCAATTATTATTAAACAGAAACCTAAAAAATTGCAATTTCTATGGTGCTTGCATATTCCTTAGTTTTACAAATATTTTGAAAATTCTCTTTTATCAGTATGGAAGAATGAGGAAAAGGAGTTTAATATTTGTCTACACTTAGGCCAAAGTGAGAAATAGAACCTCTGTTGCCAAATGCAGAGGTGTCAGAGATGATGCTAGTGATGATATTACCTGTTACAGGAGCAGTTCTTTCTGGTTTATGTTTATTATCTCTAAGCCTCAACAGTAATCTTACAAGGTAAGAAAGAGCATATTTTTATACTTGAAGCTGCTGAGATTTAAAAGGTGTGCCCAAGGTCTCGACAGCTGAGATTCTAATTCATGTCTGTCTGACTTCAGAGTTTGTGCCTTGGGTGTTAATCCTGGATGTCTCAAAGTGAAAAGTCCCAAGAAAAAGAAAAAAAGATGTTAGTCTGATTTCTTCCTTGTATAAGCCTTAGGGGAGGGAATTGTTTTAAGGGTCTTTTCCTGGAATGAAAGATATTTAAACTGGAGCACACTGGGAAACTAGTCTTCTGCGGAAAGCATCTTATGCTCAGTTACCTAGAAGCACAATTTGGAAATTTTGTCTCCAAAGTGAAATCTTTTAGTACATTACACTCTACAGTGTGGTGGCATTATTTGCTCCTTGAGATGAATAAAATGCCTTTTTTTTCTGATACATTTATTTCAAGAGCTTTTTGCGGTACGCGGGCCTCTCACTGTTGTGGCCTCTCCCGTTGCGGAGCACAGGCTCCGGACGCGCAGGCTCAGCGGCCATGGCTCACGGCCCCAGCCGCTCCGCGGCATGTGGGATCTTCCTGGACCGGGGCACGAACCCGTGTCCCCTGCATCGGCAGGCGGACTCCCAACCACTGCGCCACCAGAGAAGCCCTCAAGAGCTTTATAATGGGTACACTAAGGTCTTTGAACATTCCTTATCCAGTTCAGCACTTAGCACAGTGCCTTGTGCATAAAAGAGGCTCAGTAACTGTTTTGAATGAGTAAACACAGATTCTTACTTAAACAAAACTAGGTGTTAAATAGTTACTTTTTCATATTTTGTCATTTATTCACCAATTCTGGTCATTTAGTAATTGTTAACTGAGTTTCTACCATGGGCTAGGCACTCTTCTAGGGGATGACTAGTGAAAAGAGACAAAAAAACCTTTTTCCACAAGAAAATTCACCCATAATGCTGAATTTGGAACGGGCTCTTTTTTGTTGTTTTGTGGTGGTGGTGTTGTTGTTTTTAATTTGGGGCCACACTGTGCATCATGTGGGATCTTAGCTCCCCGACCAGAGATTGAACCTGCACTGGTCCACTGGTCTGCCAGGGAAGTCCCTGGAATGGGCTCTTTTTTTCCCCCAGCTTTATTGAAGTATAGCTGACAAATAAAATTGTAAGATATTTAAAGATATCATTTATATCATATATATATATATATATCATGTATATATAGAAGATATTTAAAGATATCATTTTAAGATATCATGGTGATTTGAAATAAGAAATGGGCTTTTAAATATTAGTATAAGAAGAAAGGAATTAGTGTTAGTTGCATAAGTATTTTGTACTAGGTAAAAGTAATTTAGGCTTTTTGATTGTAAGCAACAGAACCAATTCAATTTAGCCTAAGCAAAAATAGTAGAATATACTGTATTACAAGAATGCAGAGATATCTGTGGAATCCATAGGTAGGAATGAAGCCTGGCTTCAGGAAGGAAAAGGCTTTGTTGCTGCTCGCATTCCCCTCTGTTTCAGTTCTTTTCTCTCTCTGCAGACTGACTTCCTTTCCTCCTTAACTCATATGGCAGACCATGGCTGTCCCACAGCCCTGAAGTTCTGTAGTTCATTTCCCGCCACCTGCAGAGACTAACTCATAGACTTTGGGTCTCACTTTCTCAGGTTTGGTCAAGTGTTCATTCAGCCTGACCCGGTGAGCTATAACCCAAGAATATAGAATCCCAGTACAAATATGACTACTTATGTATGATTCATGGGATTTGTGAATAGGCAGGCATCCAAAGGTATTGTCTACATATATACCACATAATTTTCACAGTACTTTACAAGGTTGGAAAATCTTTCTGATGAATTTGGAGCCTAGAAAGGTTGGATAACTCACCCATGATTATACAACACATAAGCTGTGCACCCAAAACCTAATTTTGTCTGACTCCAAAATCTTATCTTGTTACCATTAACTCTATACTCTCTTTCTTTCAAAATGTTATAACATTAGTTTCAGGTGTACAGAATAGTGATTTGATATTTTTATATGTTGCAAAATGATCACCACAGTAAGTCTAATAATTAGCATCCATCACTACTTAGTAAATTTTTTTTCTTGTGATGAGAATGTTTAAGATCTACTCTCAGCAACTCAAATGTACAATACAGTATTGTTAACCATAGCCACCATGCTGTACATTACGTCCCCAGGACTTATTTTAAAACTGGAAGTTTATACCTTTTGACCCCCTTTGCTCATTCCCTCCCCACTCCCACTCCCTCCCCTCTGGCAACCACACATCTGTTCTCTGTTATCTCTGAGTTGTTTTTTTTTTTAATATTTCACATATAAGTGAAATCATACAGTATGTGTTTCTCTAATTTATTTCACTTAGCATTATGTGCTCAAGCTCCATCCATGTTGTTGCAAGTGGCAAGATTTCATTCTTTTTATGGCTGAATAATATTCCATTGTGTGTGTGTGTGTGTGTGTGTGTGTGTGTGTGTGTGTGTGTGTGTATTATATAAAATCACATTTTCCTCATCCATTCATCCATTGAGGGACACTGAGGTTGCTTCCATGTCTTGGCTATTATAGATAATGCTGCAGTGAACAGTGAGGTGCACATATCTTTTCAAGTTAGTGTTTTCATTTCCGTTGGATAAATTCCCAGAACTGGAGTTGCTGGATCACATGGTAGCTCTGTTTTTAGTTTCCTGAGGAACCTCCATGCTGTTCTCCATAGTGGCTACACCAATTTACATTTCCACCAACAGTGGAAGGGTTCCCTTTTTCTCTACATCCTAGCTAACACTTATGTCTTTTTGATAATAACCACCCTGACAGGTGTGAGGTGATCTCATTGTGGTTTTGATGTACATTTCCCTGATGATTAGTGAAGTTGAGCAACTTTTCATGTGCCTGTTGGCCATTTGAATATCTTCTTTGGAAAAATGTCTATTTAAACTTGTACCCATTTTAAATTGGATTTTTTTTTTCAGCTCTTGAGTTGTATAAATTCTTTATATATTTTGGATATTAACCCCTTATCAGATACATTATTGGCAAATATTATCTACAATTCTGTAGGTTGCCTTTTCATTTTGTTGGTGGTTTCCTTTGCTGTGCAGAAGCTTTTTAGTTTGATATAGCACCCTCCCCTTTTTATATTTTTGATGCCACAGTTTATCTTGTCTATCCATTAACAAATTATTGTAGTTATAGTTCTACTACTTTTGCCTTTTAACCTTCATAGTAGCTTTATAAGTGATTAACCTACCACCTTTACAACATTGGATTATTCTGAATTTTACAATATATTTGCCTTTACTAGTGAGATTTATACTTAACCTGTTACTAATTAGTACCCTTTTGTTTCAGCTTAAAGAGTCCCTTTAACATTTCTTGGTGAGGCCAGTCTAGTGGTGATGAACTCCTTCAGCTGTTGCTTGTCTGGAAAACTCTTTATTTCTCCTTCAATTCTGAAGGACAACTTTCCAAGTGGAATGTTACTGGTTGGCAGTTCTTTCCCTCCCCTCCACCCCAGCACTTTGAATATATAGTGCCACATTCTTCTGGCCTGCAAAGTTTCTGCTGAAAAATCTGCTGGTAGCATCATGGGCTTTCCCTTGCATGTAATAAGTTGTTTTTCTCTTGCTGCTTGTAAGATTCTCTCTCTTTAACTGTTGACAGTTTCATTATAATGTGCCTTGCAGTGGGTCTGTTTGGATTCATCTTCTTTGGAACTCTTAGTTTCCTGGATCTGGTTGTCTGTTTCCTTCCCCAGGTTATGGAAGTTTTCAGCCATTACTTCACTTAAGTTCTCTGTCCCTTTCTCTCTTCTTGCTCCTCCTTCTGGAACCCCTATAATGTGAATGTTGGTCTGCCTAATGTCCCATAAGTCCCTCAGACTATCTTCAATCTTTTTTTCTTTTTACTGCTCTCATTGGCTGAGTTTCACTGCCCTGTCTTCAGATGTACTGATCCTTTGTTCTGCCTCATCTAGTCTGCTGTTAAACACCCCCTATTGTATTTTTCAGTTCAGTTATTGTATTCTTCAGCTCTGTGACTTCCATTTGGTACTATCTTATACTGTGTTGAAATTGTCACTTTGTTCTTGCTTTGTTCTCCTTACCTTGGTGAACATCTTTATGACCATTACTTTAAAATGTTTATCCGGTAAACCACTTTTCTCTTTTATTAAGGTCTTTTTCTGTGGTTTTATCTTATTCTTAAATTTGGAACATATTCATTTTCCTTGACTCTCTGTGTTGGCTTCTATGTACTAGATAAAACAGCTATCTCGCCCAGTCTTGAACGAATGGATGGCCTCGTGTAGGAGATGAACTTTTCTTAACTAGTTTTTAAAAAGGTGTTGAGAGAAAAATATTAAATTTTATTAAAAGAATATAGTCTTCTTATTAATGATTTCTAAATGCCATTATCTTGTTAAGTATGCATGCTCTTTATTGATTGCTATTTCTTATGATAGTAGCACTATTATCTTACCTTTTATGTGTAGTTACATATGCTATTGCAAAAATAGTGTGCTTGTATTAATAAAATCATAACAGTTACTATGAAGCCTTTTGACTGTTCTCAGCAATAAACTTAAAGTGACTGACTTATACCTTGTTTCTAGATAATTGAAATATGTACAGTAAAATGACAATCAAAAGAATTCAGAGGAACTTGCTTTTTAAGATTTTTTTGGTTGTTTTTGTTGTTTGATTTAACTAGACACAATGAATTTAAGGTCCGTTGCATAAATCCTATTGTAATGTATAGGCAGGTTAGTAGACTAGTATATAAAAATTGGACATATTACCTTATTAGAAACTTTTCCAGTTTATAATCTAAGGATAAGTTTAGTTTCATTTGTGATATTTATGTTAAGGTTTATTTTGAAGACATGTAAATTACTTTCAAAAATATTGTATCATATTCCAGTGAGCAAGATTAAGAGGTACAAACTTGCAGTTACAAAATAAATGAGTCACAGGAGTGAAATGTACAGTGGGGGGAATATAGTCAGTAATATTATAATAACTTTGTATGGTGGCAGATAATAACTAGATTTATCATGGTGATCATTTTGTCTTGTATAGAAATATCAGATCACTATGTCGTGCGCCTCAAATTAACATAGTGTTGTAGGTCAGTTATACTGCTAAACTGCACACACACACACACACACACACACACAGTGTCATATTTCAAAAAAGGGGTTTGTTTCTTTCCTAGGATTCTCTATTTATACTTCTCTTGGTGATCTTACCCAGTCTTATGGCTTTAAATATAATGTGTGTGCTCACTACTCCCTAATTTTTATCTCCAGGTCAAAGTGCTCCCCTTATCTTACAATTTGTATATCCAATTGCCTTCTCAGTGTCACCACTTGATGTATTAGACATAACATGTTCAAAACTGAATTTCTTATTCCCCTAAGCCAAAAAATAATAAACCTGCTACACCTTCCATATTTCCCATAGCTATTAATGACAGATCTGCCCTTCCATTTGCTCTGTCTGGAAACCTTAAGACTTACTCTTGACTTCTCTTCTGCCTTACATTTTGTGAGCAAATCCTGTTTTCTTCAAAATATATCTAGCATCTGGCACCTTCTCCCGACCTCCACTGTTGTGCCACTGTTGTGCCACCCTAGTTCAAGCATCCTCATTCTTTATCTGGATTATTTCTTTCTGCTGCTACCCTTGCTTGCCCACCGTGTTTTCTCAGCAACCTGAGTGAGCTGTTAAACAAATATCAGATCACATCATATCTTCTTAGTACCCTTCAGTGGTTCCTCATTTTTTCCTGAGTTAAAAAATCAAAGTTTGTGGGCTTCCCTGGTGGCGCAGTGGTTGAGAGTCCGCCTGCCGATGCAGAGGACACAGGTTCGTGCCCCGGTCCGGGAAGATCCCACATGCCGCGGAGCGGCTGGGCCCGTGAGCCATGGCCGCTGAGCCTGCGCGTCCAGAGCCTGTGCTCCGCAACGGGAGAGGCCACAACAGTGAGAGGCCCGTGTATCGCAAAAAAAAAAAAAAAAAAAAAAAATCAAAGTTTGTAACATTGGCTTAGAAGAACTTATGCAATCAATTCCCCACCTCGCCTTCCTTCTCTGACTTGATCTCTTACTCTTTTCTGTCATCCTGGCTCTCTTGCTTTTTCTCAAACAGAAAAGAAACCATCCGCCTCAGAGCCTTTGCACTGACTGAAACATACTCTCTAGATACCTATGGGACACAGTCTCTCACCTCCTTCAAGACTTTACTCAGCTGTCACCTTTTTCCATGAGCCCTTATTCTACCCCATTTGAGATTTTAACCCCCCTGCCTCACCACGCCCTATTTATTCTCCAAAGCACGAGGCAAGTCCCAGTGTGTGATGCTACATAACTTATGTATTTATTATGTTTATTTTCTTTGCTCTTTTCCCTCCTAGTACAAGTTCCACAAGGACCAAGTGTTTTGACTGTTGTGTTCATTGGTGTACCATCCAGTGAACAGATAGTGCTTGGCTGTAATTTCTGCTAAATGAATGATTGTAGGAAGGAATGTGTTTGTGGAACTCTTGTATGGCGTGTGGGGCGGGGTGAGGTTGGTCGCTTGCTGTGTTTCTATGGTAAAACTGCTAACTTCAGTGACTTTCAAAACACTTCCTCCTAAACTGGGTTTGTGGAGTACATAGAATGCGCTGAGTCAGGCACGTTTGGCTTTCCTTCATTGGAGCTGTTTGTATATGCGCCAAAAAATGGTTAGCGTTTCTGGATATTTACATCAAAATAAGAAATGAATTTAAAACCACTTTCAACTGCAAGAATGATTGTGATCAACACCTGTGGATTAGTAACTGAGACTTTAAAAAAATCGTTATTAAACAGGAAATTTAAAGAGAAATTGTAGACATTTAAAAATGATTTCGTTTTTAACTTCAGTAATCCCATTCTAAGCGTAGTAGAGATTCCCCTCACCTTGCTTTTTTCTTAAACTTTAGACATGTGCTTTTTCATACAATTTGGGATAGAGAAGTAATTAATCTTTTAGGTGAAATGTTATTGTCAGACAGCTATAGCACTCACACCTAGTATTATCCTATAAGTTGTACAGCATTTGGTCTTACTAGAATGTGTATGTGAACTCTTTCTTCTATTAAAGGGCTACTTGATTAGTGCCTTTGAACCTAACCAACATAACACGTTAAGCTTAATGAATTTCCCCAATTCAATTTTCCTTCTTATGACAGACAGCAGTACTACCAGACATTTCTGGTTTATTCTGATGGAGATTACCTTTTTCTTCAGTGATTTAAATTTAGTCTTACACAGTAATGTATTAGTCAGATTTATTAGCTACTTATTAGTCACGTTCAATATGATAAAAATAAAAACCACTATAATCTTCTAAAGAATTATATTACAGCATTGTGAAAATACCTCTCTTGGGTTCTGTTTTCACTGTTAAAATATGAGATTTAGAGTAGTTTATTTGTGGTGCCTTTCTTCTACAATTGTAATAAAATAAACAGTCACAAATCTTAAGAAAATTTAGGATGAATTCTGGATTCTAGCCGAATAATCTTGTCATGCCAGTAAGTATGAGTTTTTAGCTAGATAAATAAATCCCAACATATCATTCAATCAAATGGGTTTTGATTCAGTTACAAAGGAATTTCAATATCCAAAAATATATATTATCAGATAGCCCATGTGACTTTGTACTGTGGAATTGATCTTTGTGGAATGTAAAACAAGTTTTCCCTGGAAGAAAATGTACTTGTTATAGAGCTTGATTCATTTGTATCCAACTTTTGAGTAATTAAATATAGTATTTTTACAGAGTTTAGCAGACAAATGAAATTAAAAAGCAACAAGGTTGAATACTGTTACTGAGAAAACTGTTTTATATTTAGAGTCTTATCTCAACCCGTGGTGACAACTATCCTCTCTTATTCCATCCAGAGATAATGTGAGGGAAAAAAAAAAACCTTCACAGTAGATTGTGTGCTATATAGGTCATCAGCATTCTGAAGTATTTTCAGAGTTGAGACTAAATATAGACCTGAAGCAAAAAATAATGAAATTTCTTCTTTAGTCATGTTTATTGATCTTGTGGTTTAAAAGGGGAAAAGTTGATAGAAAAAAAAATCACTGATAAGTACAAGGTTTATGGCAAGTTCTTTGGTGTGTAGCTGAAAATCAGATTTATAAGCTGAAATGACCCAAGCACTCTTAAAATATCCTATATTCTGCTTTGGTATACTCAAGATTATCTCACAATAGTATCATGTCTGAATAATTTTATAATGGAATTAAGAGAGATTAGTTTATCTAAGTCCCATAATAGACCTTTGCCCTGAATTGAACATCATATTCACAGCTTGGAATACTATACACTGAGAGAGGTTGTTTAGCTGTTTCAAATGATAGAAAACAGGGATAGTCTTACGATCTTATTATCTTGTACCTTATTAATCAAAAGAAAAAGGGTTTTTTTAAAGTATAGATTTGCTAATACACTCCCAATATATAAACAAAAGTCAATAAAATAAGAACTGTTTGTAATATAGTTGTTAAACAGCAACATTAGATTTAACATGTTTTACCCAGATTAAAAACTGTCTTGGTAAAGATGATATTTTCTCCTTCCTCCCTCCTCCCCTGCTTTGGAATTATCCACTCTAGAAGTAATATGGGTTGATTGAAAAGTGAAGGCATCATCTTCCAAGGGGTGAGGGAGGTCAGAACATCTAAAGTATTCAGAGCCAGTATTCCTGGTTACCTACCTGATTGCATTTTGCTTTAAGCATTAACATGCTTTGCAATTCTCTTTATTCTAGTCTATGCAAGGGAAGCTTTCTAAAGAAAAATTGACTACTCAAAAGATGATGGAAGAGCTGGAAAAGAAAGACAGAAACCTTCAGAGATTAAGAACATTGCTTGATGTGAGTAAAAGAAATTCAGATAGCTTTCAAGGATGATTCAGTACCTACTTAAGTTAAAGCAAATGCCTATTTTGTACATATTCATAAATCACTTTTTAATTGAAGACTTGATTTGATGTGCCAGTTAATTAAATCCATTAGGTTTCTTACTAAAATTATAATCTAAAATACAAACTTTTATTTTTCTAATGTCTTAGAAACAATTGCACAAACTTAACTATAGCAAAGTCAAATGGTATACAGAGATTAGATCCTAAAGTCATCAAATGATGCATAAGTTGAATATAAACAAAATTACCCTTGAAAATCCTTAAGGGAAGGTGCAATGTAGACACTTCATCACTGGAACAGGTCACACTTTCTTCATTTAATTATGAGATGAAATACTTGGCTTGCATTTAAGGACATGTTATATAAAAAATGCTTATTTTAGTTTTTGAGTTGTCATCATGACATTTTCCTCTAAATACTTAGGAATGCATCTCCAAAACTTAGGGACAGTTTCCTATATAACCATTTCACCATTGTCACACCCAATAAGAATAATAATTTTCCTTGGCGTTTGATAATACCTAGTCTTATGAAAATTACCCCCTTCTTCCCCAAATGTTTTTTTTTTTAACATCTTTATTGGAGTATTATTGCTTTACAATGGTGTGTTAGTTTCCGCTGTATAACAAAGTAAATCAGCTATACATATACATATGTCCCCATATCCCCTCCCTCTTGCTCCCCAAGTGTTTTTTATAGTGGCTGTTGAAACCAGCATTCAAACAAGGACCGTGTGTTGTGTTTCATTTTGTCTTATAAACCTAAAGTTTCTTTCTTCTCCCTGAAGAAACTGGGCATTTTGTCTTACAGACTTGTAAACTTGTCACACCTAGTTTTGTCTGATCATTTCCTCATGGTGTGGTTTATCTTGTTCTCTCCCCCCTGTATTTCTTGTAAGCTAGGAGTTAAAGGTAAAGATATTAGATTCAGTGCAAACATTTTTTGGCACGAATACTTTGTAGGTATTGTTCACATCATCAAATTATACGTGTTTGTTTATCCCACTGTAAGTGTCACAAGTACCCATCTCACTGGGTTAAGGTGGTGACAGACTGATTCTTTCCATTGTAACATTGTAGCCTCTGTAGTCAGCAGTTAATGGGGTTGTTGATACTTAGGCAAGTGTGTGGATGTGCAGTTTGCCAGCAACCTTTCCCTTGATGGTTTTAGCTTACACCAGTGATCATTGTCTGAATCATTAGATGATTAAAACAACAGTAATTTTTTCTAATATCATTCCCTTTACATTTATTAGCTGGCATTTGTCTGTAAAAATTTGTATTTTCCTCATCAACCCAGGCTATTTGGCTTTTCTGAAATACAGTTCCAACTGGAAAGCTAGTTAAACTTACCTTTAATTAGCAGTTTTCAGGATGAGGAGTAAATGGTGATAATTTGGGGAAGAGGTGAGCGTAGCTTTTTCTGAGCATAATAAATCATGAGTTTGTACTGATACTTCCAATTCAAATTTAACAATTCAGAGTTGTTTGGCGTTTTTTTTTTTCCTTTGATTTTATATTTTTATTTCTTTTTCTCTTACACTGAAAAGTTTGGTTCCTGTCAACATTAATATAGTAACATATATACTTTTTTCCCAATGTACAAAAAATAGTTTCAGAGTAACTAAATCACTGTGGCTACTAACAATAAAACTGTAGGATGAGGTTTAAGTTTTCTTTGCAGTTCTTTTTGTTCTTGGGATACATATCATAGCAAAATATATACACAACCAAGGTACTTTTTATGTGAGATCATGAGAGACCCCCTAGAAACTGAGGCTGTTTGAATTCACGTTTCCTCTCTCAGGTTTACTCTAGGCCATCAGATGGCACCGTTTCCACTATTTAAATTCTTTTTCGCTCCCTTTTTATTTTTCCTGCTATATGTATGCAGTTAAATTTGGTTAATGGGCATGTAATATTCCACTGTTTTCTTTATAGAATTGGATGAGGGATTGTTAACCTTTATGGCTTTTGAGTACCTTTCCTCTGTTCTAACAACCAGATTTTTGTTTTCTTTATCCATTGCAGAACCAAAGACAAACAGAAGAGACCTGCTCTTTATTGGATCAGGGCCAGGAAGCAGACCAATCCAGGCAGCAGACCATTCTTTCCAAAAGGCCACTATTTGATTTGAGTGTGATTGATCAGCTGTTCAAGGAAATGTCCTATTGTTTGTTGGACTTGAAGGCATTGTGTAGTATTCTTAATCAGCGTGCTCAGGGCAAAGAGCCTAATCTTTCATTATTACTGGGAATCCGATGTAAGTGGCTAATGACTTGTTCTTACTGTATTGCTTAACAATTAGAAATGTGTTTTCATGAATCGGGAACTTCTGACTGCCTTTTCCCTATTTGTTTTTATCTCCTTTCGTACTTAGATTTATATATTTCTGAATCAATCTGTGGGTCTGAATACCTGTTCCTACTTCATTGCTAGAACTTGCCTCATTATGTTTATAGAAATGAGCAGGGTCGTAGTTGATATGGACTGCCACTCAGAAGAATGCCTATAAATGTGCCTGCTAGGAGATGTTTCCTATGCTGATTCTGTTAATATGTGACTGGAATGGTAGTTGGGTGTGATTTCCTGATTACTCTTCTAAAAGTAATGATTCTCTTTGCTTTCATGTGGCAGTTGTATTAAATTAATGACCCAGCCATCAGTCCACTGGTAAAGTATTTGAGAGAAGGTACTCGTAAGCTTTCTTACGTATGTTCTATGGCAACTGTCTAAAGTAAGTGCCAATGCTGTCACATGAGCCAGTTTTCATGGCCCATAGATCTGTTGCCCTTGTGATGCACACCTGCTGGCTTTGTCCCTTCCAATGTGACACCCACTCATTCTGCCTCAGTTCTGCCTTCCTGAACACATAATGGTGAGAACCACCACAAGAATATCCTAGTGTCTCTTCCCGTCTGTGCTAATTTTGCTGGAACACTCAACTTACATGGCTCTAAATTATTATAATATTGACATGTTGGTCTCTTTTTAATATGGAGGAAATGGACTTCAGTAAAGAGATATGAGTGGAGTAAGACCATAGTGTTTATGTACCAACATGTTTGTATTGAGTAATTGCCTAATAATATGGTTAATATGTGACTGAGTGGAGACTAGTTTTGTTTCCAGTTTCATCAAAAAGATTCTGCCGTCTTGCCTCATAGTAGTTATTTTGGCAAACCAAATAATACTCCTTATCGAAGTATCTCACTTGTTAAATGAAACATGTAACTGTACTCAGAGATGTCAGCAGAATTTTCCCCTCCACTTCATAAATGTGAGAACACATATATGAGTGTGGGTATGTAAAAAACACTTTTTTAAAAATATTGAAGTATAAGTTGATTTACAGTGTTGTGTTTTAGTTTATGGTGTACAGAAAAGCAATACAGTTATACATATAAAATATTCATTCTTTTTCATTTTAGCTTATTATAAGACATTGAATATAGTTCCCAGGAAGACCTTATTGTTTATTTTATATATAGTAGTTTGTATCTGCTAATCCCAGACTCCTAGTTTATCCGCCTCCCCTTTTCCTCTCTGGTAATGAAAGGTCTGTCTTCTATGTCTGTGAGTCTGTTTCTGTTTCATAGATACATTCATTTGTGTCGTATTTTAGATTCCACATATAAGTGATATCATATGGTATTTGTCTTTCTCGTTCTGACTTACTTTGCATAGTATGATAATCTCTAGGTCCATCCATGTTGACGCAAGTGGCATTATTTCATTCTTTTTATGGCAGCTCTATTTTTGGCTTTATGGGGAACCTCCGTACTGTTCTCCATAGTGGCTGTACCAACTTACATTCCCACCAACAGTGCAAGAGGGTTCCCTTTTCTCCACACCCTCTCCAGCATTTATTGTTTGTAGATTTTTTGATGATGGCCATTCTGACTGGTGTGAGGTTATACCTCATTGTGGTTTTGACTTGCATTTCTCTGGTAGTTAGCGACGTTGAGCATCTTTTCATGTGCCTGTTGGCCATCTGTGTGTCTTCTTTGGAGAATTGTCTATTTAGGTTTTCTGCCCATTTTTTGATTGGGTTGTTTCTTTTTGAAAGACACTTCAATGTTTAAGTATATTCACTCACTCAGGAAACATTTATCAGATGCCTTCTATGGTCCAAGCACTAAGGTGCTGATAATGCAGGTAAGTTGAATACAGCCCTTGCTCACACATTAACCAAAATATTACAGCATTGTGGTAAGTACTGTAATTGAAATGTGATCAGAGGGCAGTGGGAGCACAGGGGGAAAACCAACTAAATCTACCTGGGAAGGGCTGTGAAGGCTCCATGGAGTAGCTGGTGTTTGGCTTGAATCTTAAAGGAGGAGAGGTTTGCCAGGTGAACATGGGGTGTTTAGTTAGCAGTGATCTCTTGGAGCAAGAAATAAAAGCTCACACACAAAAGACTGGTTTTCTCCACCATTTTAGAGCTGGTCACCCCTTCAGTTACTTTGTAACCTTCTACATCTGCACTGTCCTGTGTAGCATTTATTACTTTTTCAGTACCAGGATAAGAGCGTGCTCCTAATGTGAACAGAAGGGAGACTCAGCACCTCCCCCACACAGTGTACAGCCCTTCCAGTCTTCAAAGTCTAACCCCAGAGCCCTTACCTTATAGGCTGGCATTTGCAAATTTGACCAGCCAACTAATTTCTCAAAAACAATGGAGGTGTTTTGAACCTTTATCTCATCACACCATCAGTTATCTGTTGATACTGTTCACCCCACCCTTCTTAAATCTGGGCTACCATGGTTTCCATGACATCATTCTCTAGGCTCCACTTCTACTTTTATGACTGCTCAGCCTCAATCTGTGAAATTCTCCACCACTTAAATACTGGCGGTCGCCCAGGAAACTTTTCTTGTTGGTCTTTTTGTTTCTATTTACTTTCTCTGAGTAATCTTGTACATATCCACTTGTTTGCTGTTTTCTCTACACCTTTGACCCATACAGACATTCATCTCTCACTGCCTAGAATGTCCCTTTTGTCCTGATTGTACTCACCTGTATATTAGGACCAGCAGTTTCACAGGTATCACAGACTCAATATGTTTGAAACAGAACCTACTTTTCTTTCCTCCCTACCCTAAACCCGTTCCTCCTCTCAATAAGTAGAACCACTATCCACCTATCACCCCAACCCAGATTTTATCCTCCACCCTACTCGTTCCCCCATCTGTGTCCCGTGTCCAGTCCCTGGCCCCTTTCCAAGCTGATTGATAATCGAACTTCTTCATGTCTATGAGTCCCTTCCTACTTGTGACGTTTATTCCTGCTGCCACATCTCCACTGCACTGTTGCCTTAATTCAAGCTTTTGTAGCCCTTCGTCTGGACTGGTTTCTCTGCCAAGCCTTGTGCCCTCCCCACCCCAGTCCATCTTTACATTGCTGCCAGAGCCATCTGTCTAACCTGTGATTCTGATTTCCTAATACCCTCCCTGAGAATAGAGAAAAAGGTGGCTCCCACCTGCCTCTCCAGCCTTGTTTCTTGGACCTCCCCTCTCTTAATTTGTGTTCTGCTATTTTAGAGCTGGTTTTCTTGATATTTCTCAATTTCTGTCAGACTGTTTTGTTTTCTGCTTCTGTATACCTTTGTTCATTCTGCTTCCTTGTCCCATTCAGTGAACCTGTCCCCTCTCCAGTGAGGCCTTTTTTTTTCTCTTCTTTGTGCTAATGTAGCCTTTGTGTAGTGGCAGGTCACCTGTGGTACCTGACTGAATTTACTTGTTTGTGAAACTGTATGTAAATCATTAAGAATAAGCCACTGTATGCATTATTTTGCTGACCTCAGCACTCAGC
This sequence comes from Aethalodelphis obliquidens, assembly GCF_003676395.1. Lineage (NCBI taxonomy): Eukaryota > Metazoa > Chordata > Mammalia > Artiodactyla > Delphinidae > Aethalodelphis > Aethalodelphis obliquidens. The sequence goes on from NW_020837947.1 coordinate 41,604,283, forward strand.
ATAGTGCCCAGATCATGATTCATGAACAGTAAAACAGTTCAATTAATGTTTGTTATAAATAACAAGTTATCTGACTCTTATGCCTCCAATTAATTAAAAGCTAGCTAACTCAGGGCCTTACCCTCAGTGATTCAGCCACTGGGCAACTAGCTATCAGCCTGATTCAGTTGTTTAGAATCATAGGGTCCCAACCCACACACACACACACACACACACACACACACACACACACACTCGATTGTTAATACTTTGCAATCTGTAAAAATATAAGATAATGCCCCTCACCACACAGTGATTTTCAGATTTTTGTTTCTGAGTTTGAAGAGAGCTGTTAGAGCATGTTCCTTTTTACTTTTGGAATATTGTCATCCATTAAACCTGTTGAATTTGTGTGTTATCACTGTATGAATTTAATGCATTTTAGTTAGCAAAATTTTAAAAGGACCAAGTAGATAAGATGCATTTACTATTGAGTGATGCATAATTTAAACCTGAGCCTGACTTGTATTCAGTATCCAGCATTATATTTACAATGATAATAAGCTGAAAATCCTAAGATGACTTTGTTCCCCAAAAATATGAGATTTTCTCCATGTTTTATTTCCACAGCAATGAACTGTTCAGCTGAAGAGACTGAGAATGACCACAGCCCAGAAACACTCACTAAAAAACTGTCAGATGTATGCCAGTTACGGAGGGACATAGATGAATTACGGACCACGATATCAGACCGCTATGCTCAGGACATGGGAGACAACTGTGTAACCCAGTGACCAGTGTTGGTCCCACAGCAATAACGACCCATTGTTACATGCTGCTGTGCTAGGTTCTTCACATTTCTTTTAGGAGCCATGATAGAAACTTGCAAGTGACATACGACTTGCACATAAGTATTTTTTTCTGTGGATTTGTTCTGTTGGGGAGGAATTGGGATGTGAGGAAGTATCGAAGGGGCTTATCTAATCAGGAAAAAAATTAAATTACCATTTGAAAAATATGATAAAATGTATAAGAAAAAAATTTCTGTATTCTCAAACTACTGATTGTAGGACCAAGCTGTGAAGAGTGCCCTTCAGATAAAGGGATAGGATTTCTTTTAATCCTGTAGTTTTTTTTGTGTGCGTGTGTGTGTGTCTGTATGTGTGTGTGTTCACAAAATTATAAAGATTTCTAGGATCAAAGCAAAGCTTCTAAGAAAGGCACACACTGTATTCTTGTGCTGCTTCTTTGTTCATGGAGAAGCTTGTGTTGTACTTGGGGTTTTCGAGGGCTGGCTGAACGAGAGTTGCCACAGCAGGCAAGTGTTCAAATAGTAGTACAGCAGGCGAAACCATCTGTGTTTGAACAATCCCTGTGCTGAGATGGTGAGGTTGTAGGGTTGGGTTGATTTTAGTACTGTAGATAGGTCAGCTGTTTTTCCAGAGTGCTTGTGAATTGCTGAAGAGATGTGAAATTTTGATGTGATGGTTTTCCCGTTAGCATTGTAACGTATGTATTACAAGGCAATTTAACGTAATCTGAACTAATTTTAACATGTCCCTTACTATTTACAACTTTTTGTTTATATATTTTATCTATCTATCTATATATCTATATATATATATATCAATGTAAACAAAGCCATATATAATTAATGCAAACCTAAGGCCTCAGATCATTATTGTAAAAGAAAGATTAACAAAGTGACTCTGGAACAATAGCTTATTTATCCAAATCTCAAATGTTTACATTTTAACAGTTTTGTGTCTGTTTTAAAGTTGAAACTACTTTAAGAAAAAAAATCAACCTGTATTCTTTATATCTGAATTATCACTAGCATAAAACAAAATCTAAACCCAGGTGATATTGCAATTCCTTTTGTTAGGTAAAGTACATTAAAAACAGGGTTCTTCATAGAATACAAATTTGGCCAGGTTAGTTCTTCTTCTGGGGTACAGGATATCACTATGAAATGCAACTGACTTTTTTGTAGACATATAATCATTTAAGCTTCCAAATGAGTATTTCCCTGTCTTAACTGGTATTTTGGAAGGACTGTATATTCCATTGCCTTCAGAGCGTTTAAATGTACGTTCTTTTTAATGTACTTAGTTACGGCAGTCATTGTCCTTTATAAGTTGTTTTGATTTATCTCTTGATGCAACCCCAGGTCTCATTTAGGTCAAGACTAAATAACAGGTAGAAGGAATGAGGGATGTTAATCAAGCAGGAGAATATTGTTTGAGGCAAGAGCAGATCACATGTCTGTTTTCTTGCCGGGCTTATATACTGGTATAAAGGCTGCTCCTAGAAAAATATGCTCCTAAAGTTTTCAGCAGTGAAAACATATTTGGGATAAGGCCTTCAAGGAAACTACCCAGGAAGACATTCAGTTCAGAAATTGGCTTATATACAGCTCTCAATAGTTATTTTATAGTTATATTTCAACAATCAGTTATAATACATTGTAAGGACATCAGACTTTTCCTTCCATTCAGTGCCTGAGTCCTCCCTGCCCTTTTAAGTCTTAGGATCTCGGCACTAAGAAATCAGTGCATTGTAGTGATTCTGCATCCCAAGGTCCCTAACCTAATAAGGAAGGACTTAGTCACTAGCAAGAATTTAGCTTTCTCATGTGTTCTTTTGTTTTTGAATGTTGGTGGTTTGAAGACAATCAGGGAGTAGTAAATTTGTACCAAAAATCTGATGCAAAGAATTCTGCCTTATAAAAATTAAGATCTGTAAAAACGGCCCTTTACAGTAAAGTAGGTAATGGCATCTGAAATAGATAAGCCACAAGTGTAGCACACAACACTTTTACATCCTCTTTGAGTAGAATCCCCTCCCCCACACCCCAGCCTCCATAATTTTGAAAGTAAAGGTACCCTAAAATAATAGTGATAATGGGCAAATAATCACTGATTTGGGTCACTAGATTTTTAAATGTATATGTTTGGGGGGTTTATGGTTAGTATTGTTGTTTAAACAAACTTTTGATCGTTTGTTTTGATCACTGTAGATACTTTGTTTTCTGGCTTAGTTGGGATTAAGTAATTTATATTTTTTAAAAATAAGTTAGCTTTCTAAAACTTACAGAATTTGACTTAGTTCACATATCTTGAGGTTAAAACAAATTTAACCTAGTAGAAAATTAACTAACTACTGCTGATGTATTTCAGTTTCCAAAATGTATGCTCCACATAAAAAGAGGATTTAAGATGTGATAGTGTAAGTATAACCCTGAAGTACAGAATGTAATCTCTTGGAGTCTGGGTTTTGAAAAGGGGCCTAGATAATAAGTAGACAGACTTGGAGGGAATTTGGGGGGAAATAAAACTAGTAGTATTCTAATTTGTCAGTATTTAATTTTTATTTTTCAGAAAATTCCCCTTTCCCAAGACAACCTTTTGTGTTAGAATAGTAAGAATATCAGTATCTCATTAAAAACAAAGATTTTACTGTTAGGCTAGGTAAGATGGGCAAATAGAAACACTATAGTATCTTGTCCTAGTTTGAACTAAGATATTCTTGGAAGTTATTACAGTGATTGTATGTCTGAGGTGAAAATTAACCTAAGTTTTAAAGTAAATCTATTTGAAATTTTGCTTAAGTATTGACTAGGTAAGCCATGCCTGAATTAAATAAATAAATAAGTGTGGCCCCTTTTTGTATTTGAAATAGGATTCAGTATTTAATGTTAACAGTATTTTATTTTAGTGGAATTTGTTTTTTGGTCATGGCAATTTATTAAACTGAATTAGACTTCTTCCAGTAGCCTGTTAGAGAGAAGCTCAAGAGCTGGAAAGTGTTGCTAAAATGGATATTGTACATTTCTGACTCACTAATGAGCTTCTAAATTAATTCTGTCATAGTTCAAGACTTATTAATAGGATTCTCTTAGAGGGCATTTTTTAAAGGAACTACTTTATTGGGAAAATGTTCTTTCAGTATCACTAATAGTTCATTGAATAATACAGTAGCTGAGAACTTGGACTATATTTTTACATCACACAGTTCAGCTCAGGCACATCTTCAGTTTGGATTATTGGCATTCTCTTATGCAGCTTTCTATCACTGTAGATATGTAATTACAGAAATAAGCAATTCTCATAACCATGCTCACTCAGACTGTGTCATTTGAAACTGCCAGTAGCTAGAGCTCTCAGAGCCAAAGTTAATTCATTTTGTTTCCATTTTTGACAGTTTTTTTTCCAGTGTTCACAAAACATAAAATTTCTAGCTTCACCCCAAAATGTCATGGTGAAAATTGCTGCATGATAATGTTCTACATTTAATCATGAAGAGGGAAAGGTTTTGGATATTTGGATTTTTTTCTTATTTAAAAGAAGTATTGAGTATATAAAGAATGTAGTTTCAAATCAATAAGTCATTAACAACACTGTTACAGCTGCATACAGAGAGAACCTTTTGTGCCTTTTTGCCTGCAGTAAGCATTCATTTCTATTTTACGTGAGCTGTAAGAATGTTGATGATTATTGCACCTTGTTCTTCTGTAAATAGACTTGATTAGATTTTTTTTTTTCCTTTTTTTTAAAGCAAGGAGCAGTTTTTCGTTACTAGGTAGATACCTTAGTAAACATGAGGGGAGGTATCAGATATATGTCTTTGGAGCCCAGCCTTTTCCCTGTTTAGTGAGCAGGAAACTCCTTTGGAGTATAGTCATTTGTGTGTATATGTGTACATATATGTATAAATAGTTATTTAAATATGTAAACATAAAATTCAGCATCACATTGGTGTGATGACAAGAAGTAGTAAGGTGCTAGGTGGTTATATTAAAAGCACAGCAGAGTGTATAATCAGTCACTATGACTGGTGGTTTTTGTAAACTAGGTTCAGTTTTTGAACCACCCAGAATACCTCATGTGTAAATACAACGGTCATGACTTAATTGAAATACAGTTATTGTAAGAAGAATGTGAAGCCACTGGTTGGCTTATGCCTTCTGATCTATCATCCTTGCCTCTTTTTTTATAAAGGGGTTGTTTTTTTGTTTTTGCTTTTTAATAGGGTTTACAGCTAGAATTTTGAATGCCAAAGTTCTATTTATTAAATAAAAGAAGTTTTCAATGTTAATGGCTAAGTATTTTTCCACTGGACTATTGTTTGTTGATGTTGGAATTTGTATTAACAGAGAAATAAATTTTTTTATAAAAGATTTATGTCTACCAAGTGCCTAATGTTATTATAAAAATGTATTTGAAATTTCAGACTCTCTGAATTCTCAATAAGAATATGCTGACTTGACTTTTTAAAGTTTTCTTTAAATACGCAAGAGAAAATCTTACTAGATCGGGGACACTTCTGCCTTCTACGTCTATCTTACAGTTTCTTTGCAGTCATCAAAAAGCTTTTTCTCAGGGCCTTCCCCTGAAGGGCACCAAGATTTTCGGATGGCAGGTGCTGTAAATACAAGGGCATGTCTATGCATTTCAGCTCATAGCACAGCTCATAGCACTGTGTCTGTACTTTGAATTTCTAAAGTACTTATTTGAATCAAGTCTTCTTTCTACTTTTCCAACAGACAAATCAGATTTCAGTTTTTTATATTGCTGAAAGCTTGGGCTGGCAAGTTAAATCTTTTTTATTTTCTCCCTTCTAATCAGAGATTAAAACCTTAACTGAAAAATATACAAATAAGACCTTGTTAGAAGGTTACTCTGCAGAGGCCTTGACATCTCAGCTTTGATGGTCCTTGTTCTAAGTCATACGTGCCTTAGTGTCTCTAGCTGGTTAATATTTGGATTAGCAGCATCTGTTTCTAGTCCAGCTAACTTGGCATTGCTATCAGGAGTTTCAGATGAGGCATCCAATTCAGTTAACAGGAAGAAGAATCATGCATTACAGACCCCTTAGGTTGCAAGCAAATGACTTGGAAATAAAAACAGAATGGATAAAATCCTAGAGTATTTCCAAGGTGATTAATGAAGAGGTTTCTCCTTTATAATGAAAGATATGATTATTTTGATCTGGTTTAAAAAAAAAGTGGAGTCAGCAGAGGACTTACGGGGTACATCCCAGTGATTTTGCCAGTACTTTGAGCTTCTCTTTATGCCAGCTTTCCCAACCAACCAGAGTCATTCTATGTAGAAATGCAGAGGACTCAGTTAAAACGAGGGGTAGAATATGCTGATAGTGATGGTGCAAAATGGCAGCGTGTGGATCCAGTAGAGCAAACCGTTTACAAATGAATAGCGCTCTAACATCATGTCAGTCAAGATGGTCTCCTTGATTTAGAGGAGATTCCAGTTTGAGGACTGAAATTGAGATAAAAGATTTCTTCAATGTTTAAATAAAACTTCTGTCCCTGACAAATTTGGCGCGATCACACACACACAAAAAAAACTTTCCATTTTAGCCAACCCGTTTTTACTTAAACACAGTCTTGCCTGACGATCTCTATTGATTCCCTTATAATAGAAGTTTTAATTAAACATACACCTACCCTGTGACCCGGAAATTCCACTCTAGGTGTTTATTTGAGATAAACACTCATCTAAAAAGAGACTTGTAAATGAATGTTCACAGCAGTTTTATTCATAATAATCAAAAACTGGAAATAGCACAGGCATCTGTCAGTAAGGGTTCTCGGCCTCGAGTTGAAAAACAGCATTCTTTCACGACCTCGGGTTTTAATTGATTGTCGCTTATATGTCAATCCTTTGGGAAAATGGAGTAAAATTTAATAGACCACGAGGCAATGGAGCATCAGAGTTGGAAAACAGACCTCCTTTCTACCAGAGGCACTTTTGTTTACACTTCCCTCTGGAGCATTTTCCTTTGTTATGCTGCCACCTGTGTTCCATGAGTCTCCACACTTGATGTGAAGCACTTGGTTTTACCCTTCTTGAAACAAATTTTTTATACCATTGTTTGGGTGCTGGTCACTCACCAGACTTTGAGCTCTTTTAGAGCAGGCACACTGTCTTATTAAACTTTGTCTTTAATGAGCAAGTAGGAAATACTAACCTCCAGAGATGTGCAAATACCTGTCCTTAGCCCCAGGAAGGAAGAACAATTTCCAGGAAGAAAAGAAGTGATCTTTAAAGCATAATTCATCCTAGGACGGTGTGGTGCTTTTAATGGGACAGGTAAAGTGATAATAAACCCTACTTAGGCAAGTTCCATTTTCCTCCATCTCTTGGACCTCTTGCTAATCTCTCCTGTGACTGTCCTCTTTCTGCCCTTCTGAGGCAGAAAGCCTGCCCTGCAGGCTACAGGATTGGACACAGCTATTTCCCAACCCCAGTGTTCCTGGAGCATAGCAGTCTCATCGGGCTTTAGGCCAGCTGTGTAGGTTTTGTAAGGGCACATCCAAGGTCTTAGAAGAGGAACAAAATGTCAACTTGAACAATGAATGCAGTTTCATCTGTGTGTGTGTGTGTGTGTGTGTGTATGCACAAATCTGGAGAATAATCATTGAAACAGAAATAGTACAGCTGGCATCCCTTCTAAACAAGGAAGCAAGGTAGTTTAATTTACATTTTTTATTCCTACACTGATATTTGGTCATAAACCAAATTAAAGTTGTGTAGTGGCCTGTGATGACTAAAAGCAATACACAGCATGTTTTCTATATCATCATCATTATCATCAACCAACATTTGAGCATAAACTAAGTACAAGAGCCTTGCATAAATTATCCCATTTATTCCTCTGTATAATCGTCTATGAAGTAGGTGCTATTATTATTCCTATTTCAGATGAAAAGATTGAGGCACAGAGAGGTTTACTATCTTGGCCAAGTTGGAATAGCTTGTAAGAACCAGGCCTCTTAGGCTCCAAAGCTTGACTGAACCACTCACTAGAGTTCTTCCTTGTCTCGGTTTTGTGCTCAAAATTAAACTCCTCCTCTCTCCCAAACCTGCCTCCTCATTAGGCTTCTCCAATTCTGTGCATTGCACCTTCATTCCAGGAATCCTTTCCGGCTCGCTCTTTCCCCTACATCCCCATTTATATTAGTTTATAACAACACAGTTTGTTACCTTACAGTTCTAGAGATCAGAAGTCCAAAATGGGTCTTATTGAATTCAAAAGGTGTTGACAGGACTGTGTTTTCTTTCTGGAGGCTCTAAGAGAGGATCTGTTTCCTTGCTCTTTCCAGCTTCTGGAGTTTAACACATTCCTTGACTCATGGCCCCATTCTCTCTTCAAAGCCAGCAATGCCGACCCTAATCCCTCTCACATTGCCACCTCTTTGGTTCTTTTCTGCCTCCCTCTTTCCCTTTTAAGAACTCCATGTAATCACATTGGGCTCGTCCAGATAATGTGATATTCTCCCTATTTTAAGGTTGGCTGGTGTGCAATCTCAGTTCCTCTTCGCCATGTAATCTAATATATTCAGAGGTCCCAAGGGTTATGATGTAGTCATCTTTGGGGGACTGTTCTACTTTCCATACTATCTCATAAGTGAATCAGTTGTCAAATCTTGCAGATTCTGTCTTCTTTGATTCTTTCACATTTGTCTTGGGTACTTCGTTTCCATTTCTTTTGTTCCATCTAATTGAGGCTCAAACTACTGTAAAACAGATGTCAGATACTTGAGCTTAAAAAAAAGAATTAAATTGGAGCCTCCAAAGTCAGCTTTAAAACTATATCATTAATGATTCAGGTGTTTGCTTCACCCAAGAAAAGACATGTAAGACTCCTGATTCAACTTCTCAAAAGAAAAAAATGTGTTTTTTCCTGAGAATTTCTGAATCTTTGTAGCATCATTATTTGTTAATGTCTTATAGAATGTGCCAAAATCTGGATGTCTGATTCTTTCTGATGATTAGATTTAGGGTAGACATTTTGGGCGAAAATGCTACATGAGTAATGTGTGTTTCTCATTCGTCGCATTTGGAAGTTTACGGTAATGGTTTGTACCATTATTAGTGATGCTGAATTAGATCATGCAGTTGTGCTAAATGATCCCCTTTAACATTAATTGTCAAATGAAGGACAGATGACAAAGCCTTGGTCCATATAAGGTAGAGGGTTGGAACTAAGTAAGACCTTTACATAAAGCCAGGATCTCCAAAAGATCACATATTCATTGAAAGTTAGAAATGGAGGAAAATATGCCCTCTAGTAAAAGGAAATTTAGTTTTCAAGGACTCAGCTGAGGGGGATAAAAAATGTCCCCTTGAGAATTTGCAAACACAACGCTACCTTCATATGGAATGAGGTTTGAATTTATGCTACATTTGCGAGCCAAAAAATCCTAAGGCTAGAAGTTGACTTAAAGAGTTCTGGGTTAGCAGCTCCTTGGAATCCTGGACAAAACAAAACAAAACATATCTTCCCTGGAGGGAGGCATTTTGAATTGAGTCCTCACGGAAGTCCCATGGATTTGTCCCTGTGAACATCAGCTCAATATCTAAAATTTTAAAACATAAGGAAAAAATAAAGTCCACAAACCAACAAATAACAGAGTTAGGCCCTAAATGTGAAAGATAATGAAATTATCAGATGTACATTATAATATAGAAATTACTATGTAATTAAATTTATATAAAATTTAAAACTATGCAGAAGTTATGTACAAGATGGTGACTAGAAGAGGCACAAAGGAACTTCTGGGGTTCTGGGCATATTCCATTTACATATTGATCTGGGTGATGTTTACACAGATGTTTTCACTTTATGAAAAGTCATCAAGCTGTACCCTTATAATTTACACACTTTTCTATATGTATGTATAATTCAATTAAAAGTTTACACTAAAAAAATAAACAAGGAACTTTGGGAGAAAAATAGAATTTTTAGAAGTGAAAAATATAATTAAATTTAAAATTAAATGGAGCAATTAAGTAGCATATTAGGTACAAACAAAGAATTCATGAAGATAGCCAAGAAGAAGTCACCCAGATAAGAAGGTTTAGAAACACAAAGGATATAATGAGACAGTCTAATACAAATTTTAATTGGAGTTTTCAAAAGGAGAGATTTGAGAAAAGGGGGAATAGGAAATATTTAAAGAGATCATATTTATTTAACAGGATTGGTGAATTTTTAAGGACAGAGAAAAACATGAATTTAGAGAGTCATGAAATTCAATTAAACTGAAACCAGAAAAATGAAAAAGAAATTCTACCTGGACACATTGTAGAAAAACTCAGAATCTTAAATTTAAAAGGAAGGTTTTTAAAAGAGGTAGAGAATAAAAGGTAGAATAACTTCAAAGAAGCAATTAGACCAGCAGAATTCTCATAAGCAATAACAAAACACAGAAGACAGTAGAATATCTTCCAAAGACAGAAACAAAATAGCTGTCATCATAGAATCATATAAATTATTCACAAGTAAGACCAAAGCAAAGACACTTTTCATAAAAACAAAACTTGGAAAGAGTTTCAAATCAATAGACCTTAGTAAAAGAATTCCCAGAGGGTAAATTTCAGGAAGAAACATTAAATTCAGAAAGGACGATAGAGAAGTAAGAAGGAACAGTGAACAAAAAGCTGGTATAAAAAAACACTGTATAAAATAATAAAGGAAATATTTACTTTTTGGCCTTTATTATGTTGAAGCAGTTTCCTTCTATTCATAGTTTGTTGAAGGTTTTTATCATGAAAGGGTGTCAAATTTTGTCAAATGTTTATTCTGCATCGGTTCATATGGTCACATGGGATTTTTCCTTTGCTCTGTTAATATAGTGTATTACATTGATTTTTGTATGTTGAACCGTTCTTGCCTTCCAGGAACAAATCCCACTTAGTCATGATGTATAATGCTTTTAATATGCTGGTGAATTAAGTTGACTAGTATTTTGTTGTGGCCCCATCTTTGTTTTTTAGTTAAATTTACTGTGATGCACCTGGGAGTGCTTTTGTTTATATTTTCCCTGCTTAGGTTTGATAGGGCTCTTTGAATCTGTGAATTGATGTCTTTCGTGACTTTCAGAAAATCTCAGCCATATTCGTTTGCATATCATTTTTGTCCTGCTTTCTCTCTTTTTTTTTTCCCGCATCTGTACCTCCAGTTATGTGTATCTTCTCTTTTATCCACTATGTGTCTTATGTTCTTTACTCTTTTGTTCCTCTTTTCTTCATTCTGAATATTCTCTTCTGATATATCTTCTAATTTACTATTTCTCCTTTTTGCTATATTTAGTTATCTGTGAAATCAAACCATTGCGTTCTCAATACCAGGTGTTGTGTTTTTCAGTTCTAAAATTTCAATTTGGTTCTTCCTTAGAATTTTCAGTTTTCTGTCAACATTATCAATTTTGTCATTAATTTCTTGAGCTTATTAAGCATAAATATTTTAAAGCCAATTATCTGTATCCCCAGTTGGTTTGTTTCTACTGTCTGTTGTTTCACTTCATTTTTAAAATAAAGTCTTTTTTCCTCATATACCTGATCATTTTTTTATTGAGAGCTGAATATTTTATATGAAAATATTTGAGGCTCTAGATAATGTTATATTACTCCAGATAGGATTTAAATTTGCTTCTGGTAGGGCTAGGGGCACTAATCACCCTAGTCAACTCAGGGCTTCAGCTGATTTAGAACAAGAGTTTGAGCCCTTGAGAGAGCCCCTCTACATCTGGCTCACCTAGCAGAATCCCAACCCAAAGTCAAGGGCACTTGCCAGGGCTTCCCCTCCTAAGAGAGCTATGGATTCCAATTTTTATCTCCTAGTCCAGGGATTAGGTGAGCAATGACCTACAGGCCAAATCTAGCCTAACACTTGGTTTTTGTAAATAAAGCTTTATTGGAATACAATCATGCCCATTCATTTATCTATTACCTAAGGCTACTTTTGTGCTAAAATGGCAGAAGTGAATAGTTGTTAGAGACTACATGACCCTCAAAGCCAAAATTATTTATTATTTGCAAAATTTTGCTGACCCATGTCCTGGGTCCTTAAGTATAAGGAAAGCTCTGTCCAGCTTCTCTGCCTGTGAGCTATCTCTTCCAGAAATGGCAGATATTCCTAAAGGAAAAATAGCCCCATTTTGTCTCTTTCTTGTACTGGATCTTGATCCTGTAATATTTTTTACTGCATCATTAGCTCTCTGATGTCTTCAAGTAGATTATTTTTCCAGCATTTTCTAGTTGTTCTCTGTGGGAGGGTTCATCTGAATTTCTTAGTTTGCCTTTATTGGAAGCAGAAATCTTTATAAGACAGTTTTTTGGGGTTTTTTTGCGGTACGCGGGCCTCTCACTGCTGTGGCCTCTTCTGTTGCAGAACACAGGTTCCGGGCGTGCGGGCTCAGCGACCATGGCTCACGGGCCTAGCCCCTCCGCGGCATTTGGGATCTTCCCAGACCAGGGCACGAACCCGTGTCCCCTGCATCGGCAGGTGGACTCTCAACCACTGCGCCACCAGGGAAGCCCCTAATTTCCTTTTTAATTCAAGTAGCAAGGTAAACCATGTGACTAGTATCTAAGAATTCTAATATTTTAAACATTTAGACCTCTTATTACTTCTCCTAATCTTGAATCTATGGGTAATTTTATGAGAGCATTTTCAAGAATAGACTCAAGTTAGTTAATTTAGGAATCCAGAGGAAGATGTATGGAAGGTTGGCTTGAAAGGATATGGGTTTTTTTTGTTGTTGTTGTTAGTTTCAGCTTCACAACAAAATGAATCAGTTATATATATACATATGTTCCCATATCTCTTCCCGCTTGCGTCTCTCTCCCTCCCACCCTCCCTATCCCACCCCTCCAGGCGGTCACAAAGCACCGAGCTGATCTCCCTGTGCTATGCGGCTGCTTCCCACTAGCTAGCTACCTACGTTTGGTAGTGTATATATGTCCATGCCTCTTTCTCGCTTTGTCACCGTTTACCCTTCCCCCTCCCCATAGCCTCAAGTCCATTCTCTAGTAAGTCTGTGTCTTTATTCCTGTTTCACCCCTAGGTTTATCATGACATTTTTTTTTCTTAAATTCCATATATATGTGTTAGCATACAGTATTTGTCTCTCTCTTTCTGACTTACTTCACTCTGTATGACAGACTCTAGGTCTATCCACCTCATTACAAATAGCTCAATTTCATTTCTTTTTATGGCTGAGTAATATTCCATTGTATATATGTGCCACATCTTCTTTATCCATTCATCCGATGATGGACACTTAGGTTGTTTCCATCTCTGGGCTATTGTAAATAGAGCTGCAATGAACATTTTGGTACATGACTCTTTTTGAATTATGGTTTTCTCAGGGTATATGCCCAGTAGTGGGATTGCTGGGTCATATGGTAGTTCTATTTGTAGCTTTTTAAGGAACCTCCATACTGTTCTCCACAGTGGCTGTATCAATTTACATTCCCACCAACAGTGTAAGAGGGTTCCCTTTTCTCCACACCCTCTCCAGCATTTATTGTTTCTAGATTTTTTGATGATGGCCATTCTGACTGGTGTGAGATGATATCTCATTGTAGTTTTGATTTGCATTTCTCTAATGATTAGTGATGTTGAGCATTCTTTCATGTGTTTGTTGGCACTCTGTATATCTTCTTTGGAGAAATGTCTATTTAGGTCTTCTGCCCATATTTGGATTGGGTTGTTTGTTTTTTTGTTATTAAGCTGCATGAGCTGCTTATAAATTTTGGAGATTAATCCTTTGTCAGTTGCTTCATTTGCAAATATTTTCTCCCATTCTGAGGGTTGTCTTTTGGTCTTCTTTATGGTTTCCTTTGCTGCGCAAAAGCTTTTAAGTTTCATTAGGTCCCATTTGTTTACTTTTGTTTTTATTTCCATTTCTCTAGGAGGTGGGTCAAAAAGGACCTTGCTGTGATTTATGTCATAGAGTGTCCTGCCTATGTTTTCCTCTAAGAGTTTGATAGTGTCTGGCCTTACATTTAGGTCTTTAATCCATTTTGAGCTTATTTTTGTGTATGGTGTTAGGGAGTGATCTAATCTCGTACTTTTACATGTAGCTGTCCAGTTTTCCCAGCACCACTTATTGAATAGGCTGTCCTTTCTCCACTATACATTCCTGCCTCCTTTGTCAAAGATAAGGTGACCATATGTGCGTGGGTTTATCTCTGGGCTTTCTATCCTGATCCATTGATCTATATTTCTGTTTTTGTGCCAGTACCATACTGTCTTGATTACTGTAGCTTTGTAGTATAGTCTGAAGTCAGGAAGCCTGATTCCTCCAGCTCCGTTTTTCGTTCTCAAGATTGCTTTGGCCATTCGGGATCTCTTGTGTTTCCATACAAATTGTGAAATTTTTTGTTCTAGTTCTGTGAAAAATGCCAGTGGTAGTTTGATAGGGATTGCATTGAATCTGTAGATTGCTTTGGGTAGTAGAGTCATTTTCACAATGTTGATTCTTCCAATCCAGGAACATGGTATATCTCTCCATCTATTTGTATCATCTTTAATTTCTTTCATCAGTGTCTTATAATTTTCTGCATACAGGTCTTTTGTCTCCTTAGGTAGGTTTATTCCTAGATATTTTATTCTTTTTGTTGCAATGGTAAATGGGACTGTTTTCTTGATTTCACTTTCAGAGTTTTCATCCTTAGTGTATAGGAATGCCAGAGATTTCTGTGCATTAATTTTGTATGCTGCTACTTTACCAAATTCATTGATTAGCTCTAGTAGTTTTCTGGTAGCATCTTTAGGATTCTGTATGTATAGTAACATGTCATCTGCAAACAGTGACAGCTTTACTTCTTCTTTTCCCATTTGGATTCCTTTTATTTCCTTTTCTTCTCTGATTGCTGTGGCTAAAACTTCCAAAACTATGTTGAATAAGAGTGGTGAGAGTGGGCAACCTTGTCTTGCTCCTGATCTTAGTGGAAATGCTTTCAGTTTTTCACCATTGAGGACGATGTTGGCTGTGGGTTTGTCATATATGGCCTTTATTATGTTGAGGAAAGTTCCCTCTATGCCTACTTTCTGGAGGGTTTTTATCATAAATGGGTGTTGAATTTTGTCAAAAGCTTTCTCTGCATCTATTGAGATGATCACATGGTTTTTCTCCTTCAATTTGTTAATATGGTGTATCACGTTGATTGATTTGCGTATATTGAAGAATCCTTGCATATCTGGAATAAACCCCACTTGATCATGGTGTATGATCCGTTTAATGTGCTGTTGGATTCTGTTTGCTAGTATTTTGTTGAGGATCTTTGCATCTATGTTCATCAGTGATATTGGCCTGTAGTTTTCTTTCTTTGTGACATCCTTGTCTGGTTTTGGTATCAAGGTGATGGTGGCCTCATAGAATGAGTTTGGGAGTGTTCCTCCCTCTGCTATATTTTGGAAGAGTCTGAGAAGGATAGGTGATAGCTCTTCTCTAAATGTTTGATAGAATTCGCCTGTGAAGCCATCTGGTCCTGGGCTTTTGCTTGTTGGAAGATTTTAATCACAGTTTCAATTTCAGTGCTTGTGATTGGTCTGTTCATATTTTCTATTTCTTCCTGATTCAGTCTTGGCAGGTTGTGCCTTTCTAAGAATTTGTCCATTTCTTCCAGGTTGTCCATTATATTGGCATAGAGTTGCTTGTAGTAATCTCTCATGATCTTTTGTATTTCTGCAGTGTCAGTTGTTACTTCTCCTTTTTCATTTCTAATTCTATTGATTTGAGTCTTCTCCCTTTTTTTCTTGATGAGTCTGGCTAATGGTTTATCAATTTTGTTTATCCTTTCAAAGAACCAGCTTTTAGTTTCATTGATCTTTGCTATCGTTTCCTTCATTTCTTTTTCATTTATTTCTGATCTGATTTTTATGATTTCTTTCCTTCTGCTAACTTTGGGGTTTTTTTGTTCTTCTTTCTCTAATTGCTTTAGGTGCAAGGTTAGGTTGTTTATTTGAGATGTTTCCTGTTTCTTAAGGTAGGATTGTATTGCTATAAACTTCCTTCTTAGAACTGCTTTTGCTGCATCCCATAGATTTTGAGTCGTCGTGTCTCCATTGTCATTTGTTTCTGGGTATTTTTTGATTTCCTCTTTGATTTCTTCAGTGATCACTTCGCTTTAAGTAGTGTATTGTTTAGCCTCCATGTGTTTGTATTTTTTACAGATCTTTTCCTGTAATTGATATCGAGTCTCATAGCGTTGTGGTCAGAAAAGATACTTGATACAATTTCAATTTTCTTAAATTTACCAAGGCTTGATTTGTGACCCAAGATATGACCTATCCTGGAGAATGTTCCATGAGCACTTGAGAAAAATGTGTATTCTGTTGTTTTTGGATGGAATGTCCTATAAATATAAATTAAGTCCATCTCATTTAATGTATCATTTAAAGCTTGTGTTTCCTTATTTATTTTCATTTTGGATGATCTGTCCATTGGTGAAAGTGGGGTGTTAAAGTCCCCTACTATGAATGTGTTACTGTCAATTTCCCCTTTTATGGCTGTCAGTATTTGCCTTATGTATTGAGGTGCTCCTATGTTGGGTGCATAAATATTTACAATTGTTATATCTTCTTCTTGGATCGATCCCTTGATCATTATGTAGTGTCCTTCTTTGTCTCTTCTAATAGTCTTTGTTTTAAAGTCTATTTTGTGTGATATGAGAATTGCTACTCCAGCTTTCTTTTGGTTTCCATTTGCATGAAATACCTTTTTCCATCCCCTTACTTTCAGTCGGTATGTGTCTCTAGGTCTGAAGTGGGTCTCTTGTAGACAGCAAATATATGCGTCTTGTTTTTGTATCCATTCAGCCAATCTGTGTCTTTTGGTGGGAGCATTTAGTCCATTTACATTTAAGGTAATTATCGATATGTGTGTTCCCATTCCCATTTTCTTAATTGTTTTGGGTTCGTTATTGTAGGTCTTTTCCTTCTTTTGTGTTTCTTGCCTAAAGAAGTTTCTTTAGCAGTTGTTGTAGAGCTGGTTTGGTGGTGCTGAACTCTCTCAGCTTTTGCTTGTCTGTAAAGGTTTTAATTTCTCCATCAAATCTGAATGAGATCCTTGCTGGGTAGAGTAATCTTGGTTGCAGGTTTTTCTCCTTCAACACTTTCAATATGTCCTGCCACTCCCTTCTGGCTTGCAGAGTTTCTGCTGAAAGATCAGCTGTTAACCTTATGGGGATTCCCTTGTGTGTTATTTGTTGTTTTTCCCTTGCTGCTTTTAATATGCTTTCTTTGTATTTAATTTTTGACAGTTTGATTAATATGTGTCTTGGCGTATTTCTCCTTGGATTTATCCTGTATGGGACTCTCTGTGCTTCCTGGACTTGATTAACTTTTTCCTTTCCCATATTAGGGAAGTTTTCAACTATAATCTCTTCAAATATTTTCTCAGTCCCTTTATTTTTCTATTCTTCTTCTGGAACCCCTATAATTCGAATGTTGGTGCGTTTAATGTTGTCCCAGAGGTCTCTGAGACTGTTCTCAGTTCTTTTCATTCTTTTTTCTTTATTCTGCTCTGCAGTAGTTATTTCCACTATTTCATCTTCCAGGTCACTTATCCGTTCTTCTGCCTCAGTTATTCTGCTATTGATCCCATCTAGAGTCTTTTTCATTTCATTTATTGTGTTGTTCATCATTGTTTGTTTCATCTTTAGTTCTTCTAGGTCCTTGTTAACTGATTCTTGCATTTTGTCTATTCTATTTACAAGATTTTGGATCATCTTTACTATCATTATTCTGAATTCTTTTTTAGGTAGACTGCCTATTTCCTCTTCATTTGTTAGGTCTGGTGGGTTTTTATCTTGCTCCTTCATCTGCTGTGTTTTTTTCTGTCTTTTCATTTTGCTTATCTTACTGTGTTTGGGGTCTCCTTTTTGCAGGCTGAACGTTCGTAGTTCCTGTTGTTTTTTGTGTCTGTCCCCAGTGGCTAAGGTTGGTTCAGTGGGTTGTATAGGCTTCCTGGTGGAGGGTACTAGTGCCTGTGTTCTGGTGGATGAGGCTGGATCTTGTCTTTCTGGTGGGCAGGTCCACGTCTGGTGGTGTGTTTTGGGGTGTCTGTAGACTTATTATGATTTTGGGCAGTCTCTCTGCTAATGGGTGGGGTTGTGTTCCTGTCTTGCTAGTTGTTTGGCATAGGATGTCCAGCACTGTAGCTTGCTGGTCGTTGAGTGAAGCTGGGTGCTGGTGTTAAGATGGAGGTCTCTGGGAGATTTTCGCTGTTTGATATTATGTGCAGCTGGGAGGCCTCTTGTGGACCAGTGTCCTGAAGTTGGCTCTCCCACCTCAGAGGCACAGCACTGACTCCTGGCTGCAGCACCAAGAGCCTTTCATCCACAGGGCTCCTTAATTTGGGATGATTCATTGTCTATTCATGTATTCCACAGATGCAGGGTACATCAAGTTGATTGTGGAGCTTTAATCCGCTGCTTCTGAGGCTGCTGGGAGAGATTTCCCTTTCTCTTCTTTGTTCTCACAGTTCCCAGGGGCTCTGCTTTGGATTTGGCCCCGCCTGTGCGTGTAGGTCGCCGGAGGGCATCTGTTAGTTGCTCAGACAGGACGGGATTAAAGGAGCCGCTGATTCGGAGGCTCTGGCTCACTCAGGCTGGGGGGTAGGGAGGGTCACGGAGTGTGGGGCGGGCCTGCGGCGGCAGAGGCCGGCGTGACGTTGCACCAGCCTGAGGCGCGCCGCGTGACGGGGCACCAGCCTGAGGCGCGCCGTGCGTTCTCCCGGGGGAGTTGTCCCTGGATCCCGGGACCCTGGCAGTGGCGGGCTGCACAGGCTCCCCGGAAGGGGGTGTGGATAGTGACCTGTGTTCGCACACAGGCCTCTTGGTGGCGGCAGCAGCAGCCTTAGCGTCTCATTCCCGTCTCTGGGGTCCGCGCTTTTAGCCGCGGCTTGCACCCGTCTCTGGAGCTCCTTTAAGCAGCGTTCTTAATCACCTCTCCTCACGCACCAGGAAACAAAGAGGTAAGAAAAAGTCTCTTGCCTCTTCGGCAGGTCCAGACTTTTCCCCAGACTCCCTCCCGGCTAGCCGCGGTGCACTAACGCCCTGCAGGCTGTGTTCACGCCGCCAACCTCAGTCCTCTCCCGGCGCTCCGACGGAAGCCGGAGCCTCAGCTCCCAGCCCCGCCCGCCCCGGCGGGTGAGCAGACAAGCCTCTCGGCTGGTGAGTGCCGGTCGGCCCGATCCTCTGCGCTGGAATCTCTCCGCTTTGCCCTCCGCACCCCTGTTGCTGTGCTCTCCTCCGCGGCTCCCAAGCTCCCCCACTCCGCCACCCGAAGTCTCCGCCCGCGAAGGGGCTTCCTAGTGTGTGGATACTTTTCCTCCTTCACAGCTCTCTCCCGCTGGTGCAGGACCCGTCCCTATCCTTTTGTCTCTGTTTAGTTTTTTCTTTTGCCCTAACCAGGTACGTGGGGGGTTCCTTGCCTTTTGGGAGGTCTGAGGTCTTCTGCCAGCGTTCAGTAGGTGCTCCGTAGGAGTTGTTCCACGCGTGGATGTATTTCTGGTGTATCTGTGGGGAGGAAGGTGATGTCCGCGTCTAGGGATATGGGTTTTAAAATTTTTGAGCTAGATTAAAATGTCCAATTTCCTAATGTAGGTAAAGTGGGGTAATTTTGTTAATCCTTTTCATAAATAACCTTTGTGTAGTATTTGAACCTGTGATAAAAAAAATACTTGTATTTGTATCTTTCAACAATTGCCCTCAATAGCTCTAAGTCGTGTTGGAAAGTGGCAAGTAGTAAACAGAGGAATAACCATAAGGTCAGAGCTAGAGGAGGTGCCTAGAGTAAACACTGTAGTGGAGAAGGAAAGGTGGTGGAACAGAGCACCGACGCTGATGAGGGCACCAAAGATTGGTAAACTTGGTGTGATAGCAAGTGTTTTTATCTGGCTTTTGAGTTCAGAATGAAAGTGATGGTAACTTTTTTTTTTTTGGAGGTACGCGGGCCTCTCGCTGTTGTGGCCTCTCCCGTTGCGGAGCACAGGCTCCGGACACGCAGGCTCAGCGGCCATAGCTCACGGGCCCAGCCGCTCCGCGGCATGTGGGATCTTCCCGGACCGGGGCACGAACCCGTGTCCCCTGCGTCGGCAGGCGGACTCTCAACCACTGCGCCACCAGGGAAGCCCAATAGTAACTTTTATGTGCAAAAAGTGTGGCCAAATGTGTAAGGATTTATGATTCGATGCTAATATTTTCCCATCAATGAATCTGGGGCAGAAGCAGAAAAAAAGAATGAATCTGACTTAGAAAGAACGCAGTAAAATCCCTCTCTGGTATACTCAGGAAGGCCACATTATTGGTAGAGAGGAGGAGTGCTTGCCTCTGTTTTATGTGAATGAAGCGACGTAGTGGGGATTGCTTATTCCAAAACATCTGCCAACATTTCACGAGTGATTCACACTTTTGTGTTAAACATTTCACTCAGCTTGAATTTCTCTTTTAATAGATTTTGTTTTTAGAGAAACGTTAGGTTTACAGAAAAATTGCACTGAAAATATACCCACTCTCATTCCACTGCTGCCACACACAATTTTTCCTATTGTTAATGTCTTCCATTAGTGTGATACATTTCTTATAAGTGACCAACCAATACTGATACATTATTTTTACTAAAGCCTATAGTTTATAATTGGGTTCACTGTTGTTTGAACAGTGCTATGCATTTTGGCGAATACATAGTGTCAGGTATACACCATCGCAGTACAGTATTAAACAGGATAGTCTGACCACCTTAAAAATACTCTGTGCTCCATTTATTCCTCCCTCCCCTCAAACTCCTGGCAACCACTGATCTTTTTTGCTGTCTCTATAGTATTACCTTTTCCAAAATGTCATATAGTTGTGATTATATAGCATTGTAACCTTTTTAGATTGGCTTCAACCACTTAGCAGTATGCATGTAAGATTCTTTCATATGGCTTGATAGCTTATTTCCATGGCTCGAAGGCTTAGTTCTTCTTATCACTGAATATTCCATTGTATAGATATACCACAGTTTATACTTTCACTTACTGAAGGACAGTTGGTTGTTTCCAGATTTTGGCAATTATGAATAAGGCTTCTGTAAACTTCCGCATACTGGTTTTTCGTGTGGACATGTTTTCAACGTTTTGGAATAAATACCTAGGAGTGTAATTGCTGGGTTATATGGTATATTTAGCTTTATAAAACACTGCCAAGCAGTCTTCCAGAATGACTTACCATTTTGCATTCTCACCAGCAATGAATGAGATTTCTTACTGCATTTGGTGTTGTCACTGTTTTGGACTTTATTCTAACAGGTGTGGAGTGGCATCTCATTAGTGTTTTGATTTGCATTTCCCTGATGATACACAATGTTGAGCATCTTTTCATATTATTATTCGCCATTTCTATGTCTTCTTTGGTGAAGTGTCTGTTCAGATGTTTTGCCCATTTTTTAAATTGAGTTGTTTGGTTTCTTATTGTTGAATTTTAAGAGTTCTTTGCACATTTTGGACAGAAGTCCTTTATCAGGTATGGCCATGGTTTACATTTTCCAGTCTATGGCTCATAGTTCATTCTCTTAAAAGTGTCTTTCTCAAAACAGAAATTTTAACTTTAAACGAAGTCCAACTTTTAAATTTTTTCTTTGATGGATTATGTTTTTGATGGGGTATCGAAAAAGCCATGACCAAACCCCAAGGTCACATAGATTTTTTTTCCTATGTTATCTTCTAGGTGTTTTGTAGTTTTCATTTTATATTTAGGTCTTGACCCATTTTGAGTTAATTTTTGTGAAAGCTCTAAGTTCTGTGTCTAGATTCACTTTTTTTGCATGTGTATATCATGTTTTTCCAGTACCATTTGCTGAAAAAACTATCCTTTCTCCATTAAATTGCCTTTGCTCGTTGTCAAAGATCAGCTAACTGTATATGTGGGAGTTGCCATTCTCTTTTAAAATAAAGCTCCTTCTGGGAAAGGAAAGATGTTGAAAGTTATTAATATTTTAGTGTGAAAGAGTTATTCAAAATCTTCTCTTGACAGCAGAGACTGGGCTAGAGAATACTGGCTGTTGAGGTAGTCATAGTAGGTTGGCAGAAATTGGCAACTAAAATGTACCAAAGACATACTCTAATTTCTTCTCAACTTGGTCTAGGGCCTGAGTGTGTGGGGATGAGGGGTTACCTGAAGTCAGAACGTCAGTCTTGTGGGTCCTCATCCTCTAGGTAAAGGATGGGCAGCTCACTTACCTGTTCCTTTTTCACTTACTCTGTGACATGTAAATTGTCAAGTTGTTTGAATGTAGTAGCTATGGCATTGTTATCAAGCAGTTAATTATTTTTAGAATTACATTGCTGTCAATCTCAGCTTTAATGTATGTCATAATTCACAAAGCAAGCCAAATGAATTCACATTTCCTATGGCTGTATCCCAGTTTTTCCTTAGCTCTGGAGCAGAGCTGGTCTAGAAAACTTTCCAGGCAGAAGTGATAAAAAATGAGGACACTATGGAAAAACAGTACCTTTAATAACCTTGAACTGTCAGTCCATCTATGCAGGGATTAATGCTTTCATACAAGAGTGCTATTCCAGGAATATATAACAGGAATATATAAATTCACTTAAATTTAATCTAATGGATAGATTTAATTTTCAGTAAACATTGAAGACTTCTTTTCAGTCTGAAAGTGGTGGCATGTTTTGTTCCATAAATCTGTAAAAGGATAACTTTTTAAAGTAATATGACTCATATGAATATAAAGTGAACATGCATCAAAGATTTCATTTAACTCATTAATTAATTGCAGGAACTGGAAAAGCTATTACAAGTAATTCAAAAGAGAAGCCAAAAAACAAACACATTTATAAATTAGGAATACTGAAATGAATTTGCAAGTGGTTGCAAAACGCTTTTCCTTTGTGGGGAAGGGAAGTCAGCAGAACCTCCGCTAGCCAGAATTTATCACATATTGATAAATAAGAATTGTCAGTAGACAGTTATTTTACCTTATTATCAGTTATCTACAACTTATAAGAGTTGTAAAATAGCTTCAAGGCAATGACAGGCTTAAATCAGATAACCTGGAAGACCGTGCTCTAAATGATGCCTAGCTTTCTGTTGAAGATACTCAGTAACCAGTTTTTCTTATTGCAAATTTCCTTACAAATTTTTCTGTGCTTCTATTTTTCTTTAGATTATGGGACATTTGTATTACTTCAAAGATTGTTGAGGCTTGTGGCTATAGATGATGTTTATAAATTCTTCCTGAACCCAATCCAGATGTGCAATGTTTCCTTAGCAGGCTACCTTGGGCAAAGCAACACAGCACTGAAACAGACAGCCATAAGTATATTCTGTTAAAATATGTTTATTTAGAAAAGAAATCTTCACTTGGCTTTCATTTTCTATTTTTTGGAAGCACACTTTTCTGTTTCTCTCATTATTGACTGGATAGTTTTGTAGCTTACAACCCACTTGTTTCAGCTTGTATATCTGATACTTAGGCAATGGGTGTGTGTGTGATTGCCTGATCTCTACACTTTGAAGAGATAACATTAATGTATTAACAAGCATTTGTTATTTCCTCTGGATTCTTTCTTCATACAGGTCTAGATATTTAGGAAGGGTATTCCTAAAGAATCCCACAGAAAGAGGTCAGCAGTAATTTTGTGTGAATTTTCTCCTTTCAATGTCCCAGAGTCCCAGAGACTATTGTCAACAAGAAGGAGATTGCGGTTGGGGACAGGAGATGGATGTAAATCATGGTATTCTAGAGGGAACTTGCTGAAAGGAACATCCAAAGGCAGATTTGGGGGAGAGCTCTGTTTATAATTATTTTTCTACCTACATTAGGAATGTTGGCAACAGCTGGTTTGAAGATCATGTAAGATATTATCAGTGGGTTCCAACCCCACGCGAGGTAATCTTTGACCTTGAATGACCTCATCTAGTGAAAAAGCTTATTTTTAAAATAAATAAAAAATCTCCTGTCAGCTGTGTACTAATCCAAATCATAAGAAATCCTCTTTTCACCTTGATAATTCTTCATATTTAGAATATTAGAAGAAGCAATAGAGCCAAAAGGAGGTATAGCTGCTGTACTATACTATACTATATACAGGTTGAATAGGGTCCCCCCCAAATTGATGTCCACCTGGAACCTCAGACCTTATTTGGAAGTAGAGTCTTTGCAGATGTAATTAGTTAAAATGAGATCATATTAGATTAGGATGCGCCCTAATCCAATGACTGGTGTCCTTATAAAGAGAGAAAACAGAAACACAGACAGAGAGGGAAGAATACCATGTAAAACAGGGACAGATATTGGAGTGGTGCATCGCCAGGCCAAGGAGTACCAAGCACTGCCGATGACCACCAGAGGCGAGGAAGAGGCAAGGAAGGACTTTTCCCTAAAATTCTCAGAGAGGCCTTGTCAACACCTTGGCTTTGGACTTCTAGCCACAGTGTCACCGAACCAGGTTCCTTTGCCCAACATGCAGCAAGCCAAATGCTGAGAAGCTAAGGTTTGCAGCAGAGAAAAAGTTTATTCATGAGGCAGCCAAATGAGGAGACAGGAAAACAAAGCTCAGCTCTGCCTCCCTGAAGGTGGGGAACTTGGGAGAGCGACAGGTGAAGAGCATAGGGTGGTCGGAGGTGCAAGGGAAAGTGATGGAGGCAGGAAAAGGTGATGTAATCATCTTCCTGTGCAGGTGCTGCTGAGCTACATGCTTCTTCCTGGGATGCATGTGCAAATCCGGGGGGAATTAGTGTGAAATGTGGGGAGATTTGGGGCTGTGACATCAAAAGGTCATCTATTAAACAAGCAGGTCTATTCTGTGCAGACACGGCTCAGTCATGTTGGTTCCATCTGGTTTCAGCCAGATTTGTTGTGTTACAGGCAGAGGGTTTTTTTTTTTTAACAAGCTGTTCCCTTATCTGCTGTTCTGTAAGATAAGTCCAAGAGCTTCTGTTAGCCACCAGTTTTTATTAACCCTATGGAGCATGGTTTCAGGGTTTTTTTTTTTTTTGGCTTAAAAAAGAAACATACATTTATTTTTCACAGTTCTAGAGACCAGAAGTCCAAGATTAGAGTGCCAGCATGGTCTGGCTTCTTCTCTTTTTTTTTTTGCGGTACACGGGCCTCTCACTGTTGTGGCCTCTCCCGTTGCGGAGCACAGGCTCCGGACGCGCAGGCTCAGCGGCCGTGCGTGGCTCACGGGCCCAGCCGCTCCGCGACATGTGGGATCTTCCCGGACCGGGGCACGAACCCATGTCCCTTGCATCGGCAGGCGGACTCTCAACCACTGCGCCACCAGGGAAGCCCAACCCTCTTTTTTTTTTTTTTTTTTTTTAACATCTTTATTGGAGTATAATTGCTTTACAGTTGTGTGTTAGTTTCCGCTCTATTGAAAAGTGTATCAGCTAAACGTATACATATATCTCCATAGCCCCTCCTTCTTGCGTCTCCCTCCCATGGGGCACAGTTTCAGGGAGAGAATACATTTTGCTGTTTTCAGCTACCCAGTTCGTGGTCCTTTGTTATGCTAGCCCTAGGAAAATAACACAGTGCCCTTAAGCAAAATGGTGATGAGGCATGAGTGGCTTCTTTGTCCCTGGCAACCCTCCTTCTCACTCTTGCTTACATATTCTTTAATGGGTTTTCATTCCAATGTTTTAAATGGCACCTTGAAAGGCATGTTACAAAGGAATGAAAGACTGTGAGGTCGTGTCAGATGCTGCAGCACCTGGGCTAGGAAGGCTTTCAGGGCAAGTGGAAACTTCCCAGAAGCTTTGGCAGAACTATCTCCCTTTCCCTCCAGGGTAAGGGCTTTCAAACAAACAGGAGCCACAGTTCCCCTCCTGTCTGCAAACAAGTCCCTCTCAGCTCAGAGGGTCCCTGACACTCGGATGCATCCAGATATTTGCTCATTTGCTACATTCCTTTGTCGTCACTTCCTGTGTTGCCCATGGGTCTCCTGAGTATTTCTCCCAGGAAACAGGCCCTTCAGACTCACAGCTGTGGTATATAGTGCAGTGACCACACAGCTGAAACTTGCTGCTAAAGCTTTACTCAGAATATTCTCAACAAACATCCAGGCTCCTGATCTTTGCGTAGAACTCTGTTGAGGGAATATTGCCTCCTTAACCTGCCTATGGTAAACACACAAAATAAGTACAAATCAACTTATTTCACCAACCTAGGGTACAAATATGGCTATCTTTTCCCTATTAATGGCTAAATTTTAGGAGAGTATAACATCTTCCATTTGAGTTCTCCTCTCCCTTTTGATTGGCCTAGAAACGTGGCAGCTACTTCAGTTCAGAGAGGGTGAGTTCTGCCTTTGTAAAAAGGAGACCCTGGCAGCTTGGCCAGGCGAGGGCACTTGCAGCTGCAGGCACGTGCCCTGCTGGACCCTGCTCTCTCACACGCCCACCTGTGGCCTTCATCCCTGTGCTGCAGGTGAAGTCCCCTTTGGGGTCCGGGCTGTCCTCTCTGGCCAGAGGACTTGGGTCTGAGCCATTCTGGTCCACTCTGTCAGCTAGAAAATAACTGGGGGTGTTAGGAAGGGCGTTTGGAATTGGGCTTTCCCTTCCGGGAGTATACAAATTATCATGACGCTTCCCAGAGCTCTGAGGGGAGAGGCGACCTTTTCTAAGTCACATAAGGTAAAAAGGTCCAGTTATACAGTTTTCCCAGGGTAATGGGTACTAACTCGGTTTTCTGAAATAAAAAAGATGATTGACTGCCTCCTCCTTTAGCTAAAAAAGAAGCAGTTTTAAAAATTTCACCTCATTTCATAAACAGTGACTGTACTAAGTCAATTGTCATCAACAAATCATTTATTTTATTTAAAAAGTACTTTTAAATATATGAAAACAGTATGTGCCTATTCTAGAACATATGAAAAAGATCATGTATTTCAAAGTGAAAAAAGCTGGGTGACACTGGTCAGTCTGACTTCCAAACTACTTACCAGGACAACGTCACTCACTTTTCTATTTGGACTGAGCCCGTGTAGGGGAATCATCCAACATCTTAAAATGTCCAAACTTAGAAAGAAACCCTGCTCTCATCTAAAAAGGAGAAAATCAAGCCCTTAATAGCCCCCTTGATGGTAAGAGAGAGGACAGAGAAGCAGAAACTAAGGAAGTACATGGCTAATGAAATCATCAACCTAATAGAAAAGTCATGACTCTTGCAGACAATAATAATTGTAAAACTCCAGGTGGTAGAAATCTTTGATTATGGCAGGCATTCTTATAAATTTCAACCTCCACATGACTCTCGCTGATAAGGATTCAGTGAACATGAAGAATTATGGCCCATCTACCCTATCCATTTCTTCCTTCTGTGAAAAAAGGACTTGATGATCACAGTTAAATGTCACCAGCCCAGCAGAATTTGATAAGAGATTCAGTAAATCTACTTTAGGATTGGTGCTGATGATGCTCATGGAAATATATGATTTGCTCCAAGTTCTTATGTACAATTTTTCTTTAATCCAATTGAGGGAGGGACAAGTCTGTCATCCGTGACTTTTCGTCACATTGCTGCTGGTCACCAGTTAATCGGTTCTAATTACACTAAACTGATAGCTGGAAATGGGATGTGAATGATTCATAATTGAATCTCAAATGCCTGCGTGTCTGAGAGTCTAGCTAATGGAAATGTGTAGGCCTAAAATACCAGTGGGGCAAACATACATAACTACCCACCCTTGGATTCACACAACAGACCACAATTACATTGATAATTAAGCTAAGCTAATATCAATTTACATTTAAAAGGCAAGAATAGCAGCATTGCAAACAACAATAAGCAGCTTAAGAAAACACTAAGTGATGAAAAGTGTGTTTTTTTTTTAAAGTGTAGGAATTCTAACTATGTGTGTGTCTTGTTTTGTTTACAATACTTTTCTTATTAAAATATGAGCTTCATGAGAGCAGGGAGTTTCCTGTTGTTTGTTTTGTTCAGAGGTACTCCCAGTGCCTAGACAAGTGCCTGGCACAGGGCACCGCTCACCAGTAGTTGTTAGGCGAATGAATGCACTTTACATAATTACAGTCACACCACACGACAACCAAATCTCCCAGTAGGAACCTCCACCACTAAGCAGCACTTATTAGAATATAAAAATTAAAGTCTGTGGAATTATACTTTATCTGCCCCATAAAGTTAGCCCTCAGCCCACTATGGCCCTCCCTCCTCATGTCTGACTGTGAGCCCTACTTTGAAAATCACAGATCTAGACTCTATGGCCTACTACAGTTGTCCCACGGTATCCATGGGATTGGTTCCAAGACCTCTATGGATACCAAACTTCTTGGATGCTCAAGCCCCTTATATAAAAGGGTGTAATGTACAGTTGGCCTCTGAGCGGTGGGTTCCACATCCTCACGTTTGGTTGCATCCGCAGATGCCGAACCCAGGGATATGGAGGATGGACTGTACTGTGCTTTAAGTTCTTGCTATTCAAAGTCTGGCTGGGGAAGCAACTACATCCACATCACAGGGAACTTGATAGAAATGCAGAATCTCAGGCCCCCCCACGCGGACCTACTAAACCCAAATCCACTTTTTAACAAGATTCCCAGGTGATACATATGTGTATTCGAGTTTGAGAAGCTCTGCTTTAAGGACTGCAGTCAGTACAGTGTGGTGGCTGTAGTTAACAACACTGTATTGTATACTTGAAAGTTACTAAGAGAGTCGATCTCAAGTGTTCTCAGCACACACGCACACAATCTATGTGCCATGATGGTTGTGGTAAATAACCTTATTGAGGTAATCATTTTTCAAGATATACATATATCAACTTGTCCCATACATCTTGAACACACACAATTGTTGTAAGTCAAGTGTATCTCAGTAAAACTGGGGGAAAGATACTGCAGTCACTGCCGTAACAACAGTCAGCTCTGATCCTTGGGCCCTGCACCCAGCCAGCTCCAAACAGAGGCAAACAGAACATCTAAGTGATTAGAGTGGATCTCTAGTTAGTCCATCAATCAAGACATGTCTATTGGGCATCTCCAAGGTGCCAGTCACTCTAGGTGCCATGCCTTTAGCCCCCGTGTGTCTCCCTGAAATACTATTAGTCACATGGAGTGACTAATAGTTCTCACTAGTCACTAACAAATTCTCACTATTAGTCACTTGGAGGGTCGAGCCGTGAGGCACCTCGGAGAAGACCTCATCCAACCCCTTTATTTTGCCTGTAAGGAAACCAAGGTTGTGTGTGACCCGGGACATACAGAACAAACTAAAATCCAGGTTTTTGTTTATTACATCACACTTTATTCTTCCTCCATATGTAAAACTCAAGAGAGATATGGTTAGATTTGACCCCTACACATTCTGAGGTAGGGATAGCTTGTCCCCAGACGGCCCAAGGGAAAGTGACATGTGTCACTTGGGAATGAACTTCTTACATTCACCTTCTATCATGGATGAGAGGGCATTTAAAGAGAGGGATAAAGTGCGGGTCACATTTTGACCAGAGGAAAAGGGTACAAGGGAGAGTCTTCCAGGCACCAAGATCTTCCCAGAGATGAGGCAATAGAGGTCATGTGTGGAGACCACAAAAGGGTCAGTTTGGCAGGAGGTCAGGAGACTAGACTGTGGTGGAGTTGGGGTCACATCTTGGAGAATGTCAGCTCTAAGCTAGGGACGGAAAAGCACTGAATTTGCAAATAATCTTTAAACCCCTCCCCAATTGTTTTTTCCAAAGCCAAACTCTCATCTTTGGCTCAGAGCTTGACAAGGAAAGTCACTTTCTGCTTCTAAGTGTGGTTGGTCTCTCCCTCCCAATTGCTCTTCCACACGTCTACCAGCTGTTTTTAAATGCCACTTGGCTGTGCTGCCTACTGCTCAAAATATTTTGAAAACTTAAAATAGAGGACAAAGTAAGGCTGTTAAGCCTGGCATTCGGTGCTCCCTGCAACCTGACCCCCACTTTCGTCTCAGGTTTTATTTCCTGTGACCTGCTCTAGAGCTTCCTGCCCTCGCCAAGCTGGAGAATCCACTGCTTCACAGTAAATTAAATGCATTTCTGCCTTATGGCCACAGCCCCAGCTGGAACAGCATTTCCCTTCTCTCTAGGTCCATGAATCTCATCTTCCTTCTGCATCTAGCTCCTCTAAGATTTCCCTGACTCAGCCCACTATCACCATCAGCTACCCTCTCTTCCCAAAATCCTTTGCAATTTCCCCTCTTATTCAAACAGCAACTGGCTCATTCTTTCATTCAGCTGAAATTTGTTGGATGCCTGCTGTGTGTCAGGTCCTAAGAAGAGAAGTGTCTCAATCCCAGCATTGGAAGAGCTGACAATCTAGTGGGGGAAATATTCACTGTTACAGTGGAATATGATAGATGCAGCCATAGCAGTAAAACTGAGTGACGTGAAAGCACCCAGCACAAAGTAATGGGAGGGACAAAGGGTGGGAGGCAAGGAGACAGGGGAAAAGGCAGGGACGGGGGAAAGGGGAGAGAGAGGGAATGTGATGGCTTTTTGGTAACTGATTTCTCAGTTTAGCTTTGAAGGATGAGTCGTAGTCAGAAAAGGATGATGTGATGGGGAAGGATGAGTCTGTGTGAGGTCTTCAGGGGACAGTGGCAAATTTGAGAAATCACTTAAGCTAACTTAGTGGGTACTTATTGTTGATGATGCTCGTGGAAATATGTGATTTGCTCCATGCTTTTAGAAACAATTTTTCTTTAATCCAGTCGAGGGGCAGCTGCATTATCTGTGACATTTTGTCGCATGGCTGCAGGTCCCCCAGTTAATCAGCTATAGTTAGACTGAGCTGATAGTTGGAAAAATATTTCAAAAATCAGTAAATATTAAAATTCTTCCATGAAACAAGATCTTTTAAAACAGAACCTGTGTCTTTTCTTCACTAAACTACCGATGATTATGATAATAAATTACTGGGGACATTTTACACCTCTTCAATCAATAACTCAGACTATTATAATAAAATTCTATCCTTTCAGCAAATACTTTTTGAGTACTATGTTAGACTCCTCTTATGTACCACTTCCCATCCTTTCTTCCTCTGCGCGAGCTCTTTCCAACTTACCCCCGGTGCAACTAGCCCACATGGCCTGCTCACAGCTTTTCTGTTGACCACGAGGTGTGGGACTCTGGGGGGTCCCATACATGCACAACTCAGAAACGTAAGGGAGACCAGTGGGAGATGGGGGCCAAGGGATGCATTCTTCTCTCTTCCTCTCCCAGAGGATTGTTTTGAGATGCAGTTTCTACACTTAGCAAAGGATGGTCTTAAAAGATCAAATGAAACATTTGCTCTCAGAACCCCTTTCCCTCACTTTTGCTCTTCTGGGATTTCTTCCACCAGCAAAGTGGTTGAATTTAAAGCCTTTGTCTCAGGCTCTGCTTTCTCGGGACTCCAGGTTAAGACAAGCATTTACTATGTGCCAGGAACTGTTCTAGACTCTTGGGCTATAGAAGGAACAACTACTGAAGTTTATCACCAACAAGCTGTTTTTATGATCTTGATGAGGAAAGTGAAAACACAAATTGTATTATTTGCGTAAATGCAGATATTTTATTTTATTTTTTAGATGTTGGAGGTAGGAGTTTTTATTAATTAATTAATTTATTTTTGCTGTGTTGGGTCTTCGTTTCTGTGCAAGGGCTTTCTCTAGTTGTGGCAAGCGGGGGCCACTCTTCATCGCGGTGCGCCAGCCTCTCACTATCGCGGCCTCTCTTGTTGCGGAGCATAGGCTCCAGAAGCACAGGCTCAGTAGTTGTGGCTCACGGGCCCAGTTGCTCCGCGGCATGTGGGATCCTCCCAGACCAGGGCTCGAACCCGTGTGCCCTGCATTAGCAGGCAGATTCTCAACCACTGAACCACCAGGGAAGCCCATAAATTTTCTTTTAAGCATAGGAAATTGACAAAGAAGAAACTGTTTTCATTACTGAAGGCTTTGGAAATATGTCGGAGGGAAGATAGTTAACTTTCATGTCATTAGTCATTTTAAATTATTCCACAATGAAGTAGGTGACATCATTCCTACTTTCCCTGAAGGATCACCTAAGCCTGCATACCTATTTTGATCTCCTGAACGTTTTTTTTTTTTTTGCGGTATGTGGGCCTCTCACTGTTGTGGCCTCTCCCGTTGCGGAGCACAGGCTCCGGACACGCAGGCTTAGTGGCCATGGCTCACGGGCCCAGCCGCTCTGCGGCATATAGGATCTTCACGGACCGGGGCACGAACCTGTGTCCCCTGCATCAGCAGGCGGACTTTCAACAACTGCGCCACCAGGGAAGACCCTCCTGAATGTTTTAAAAACACAACATCCCACCTCCCCTGCCCCTACCATCTCCACCTTTAAATTTCTCCCCTCAAAAAAGAACTTTTCCACATCCTCCTGGTGAGTCTCTACCTGACCATGGCCCGTCATGTGGAGCTCCATGTAATTTCATCAGCCTCAGGTCCATTTGTCACTATGAAAAAGAACACCATAGACATGCCACTTAACTGGGCTGCTCTTGGGGGAAGCAGACCCTGGTGACTGTTCCAAATAATTGCCAATACCATCACCCAATCTTGCACTCACAGAGGCAGGTGAAAAGTCATGAATAGGAGGTATTTATGCAACCAGACTTCCTTAATTTTTTCTCAGGCAAACGTGGTATTGATGTACCAAAAATTTGAATGGCTCATCTTTAGATAAAATAACCAGTGTTACTTTCTTCTCCCTAGCCTCAAGTTGGCTGGGTTTTGATGCCAGTTTTAAATTCCAGCTCTTCTCAAAAAAAAAAAAAAATATCAATCGTCTTGCAGACAGAAGTTCTTCTGTTTCTTAGAAAATAGCAGGAGGCTCTATTTATAAAGGGAGAGATTTCTAAAAGACTAAATTGTGGTTGCCACCTTTAAGTAGGATTTAGCACTTAATACAATAATTTTTGGCAAGAGTTTGACTGGTTTCTTTCCTGCCCAGAACTATTTGCTGCGCCTGCTTTATTCTTAGCCTCCTTTTCAAAGCGGAGCACCTGTTGGTTTCTGCGTCTCTTGGAAGGCAGGGGTCCTATTCTTTCAGCGTCTTGAACTGAACTGGAATTTGTGGTTTGGTACCAGGAGATGTATTTTCTGTAAATTTTTTCTTTCTGGAAAGTATAAAAATGAAATGAAAGTTAAAGTCTTAGTTGATCTTTAATAACCACATGAACATTAACCAAGATTAATTATCCAAGGCTTATCGTTCCATAAATGACATATTTTTGCACAACTGCAACTTCAGGGCGAACTTGCCTAAAGGTTCACATTTCTAGGGAGTTGGGATGATTGGGGAATAGCTGTCTATTTTTCACCTAATAAAGGTTGGAGACACTTTAGGAAATCTCTACTTATGGACTGAGGATGGCTTTGGAATTACTTCTTTTGCCCTAAATACTGTAAGTTCTCACCCTATGTATCCATGTGTCATTTGAACCTTCCCTTTCCTAATGACCTCCACGTTTGTACATTTTGTATCCCAAGTCAGGCTTTGGTTCCTGATTGACACCTACTTCCCTCCTGGGACAGGAGCTCTAGTAGAGTGGAAGTCACTTGTCAGGACCAGAACCCTCCTGGATTTGCCATCCTCTCCTGCCTTTGTGTTCCTGACTACTGTTTCCCCCCATGTCAAGCACATGAAGCCTGTCATTTCAGCTAAGCCAAATCCTACGCTTTCATCCAGACTCTTATTAGGAGTCTTGTTTCCGCATAGGGGGGCATCTGTCCCCTTTTCTTGTCAGGGTAAGTGCAAGGATTGGAAATGTTGCCTCTCTCCATCTTCTTATTCTGCTCTTCCCCAAGGGAGAAGGAGTGGCAATGCGGCTCAGACTTGACATCTATTGAGTTTGAGCCAAGTCAGCTGGTGGGTGAGTAACTGGGCCCCTGAAGCCGGGTTCAGTCTCCATCCATTTGTCTTTTTTCACTCTGTTCAGGGGCAGGGGGTTTCTCCTCTCCTCTTCTGGATCCAGGCATGGGGGGTGCTCCTCTGCTTTCTGTCCTCAAGCAGGAAGCACACCTGGATGGGGCCCAGGTCCATTGCAGATGGTCCTCTCTACAGTGGTTGAGAGGACAGGATTCAAAATCTGCCCTTTAAATGTACTTAATTGCCAGAGACAGTGTGGCCATGGTTACTATGGTGAACAGCTGAGCGGAAGTCGTCATTAGAATAGTCTGACCCGCAGAAATCTTTGGCATTGGGGATTGATTGTGGTGTCCTTAGAATGAAAGTAGGTGTACATCCCACTAAAGTCTTATTCGAGTTGTGTAAATAGAAAAGCCCTAAGTCTGATGAACAGAGGTCCTTGAATCACCATAATAGAGTCACATTCTCTCAACCAGCCTTGAGCCTCTTGACAAATATAGAGCCCCTTGGATGAAGGATGCCTTAAAGGAGGGACCCTTAATACCTGTATTTCAAAGACGTAAGAATATTCCTATGGCTGTAGTCCACGTGCATTCTTTGGCGTCCAAGAATTCATTGCATTTATTTACCTGCTATTTGGCTATTTTAAAAAAATATTTTAAAGTGATGAAACATGGGGTTTCAGTGGACGTTTCTTCTTTAATTTAAAGAACCAGGAATGTCATGACTGCACTGAAAATATACTTTCTTTATAACCTGTAAAAAATAAAAATAAAAAAATAGAGGAGGGATCCTTGAATACTGAATTCTCTAAAGGGAAAACCCTGCTACACAGGCAAAGTTCATACGGTAACATTCCTCATAGTCTTCCCAAAAGGGACCTGTGGGTATTTCCCAGGGTGACTGTGCAGTGGGGAAAGGAGACTGATCAGATGTTATGACTCTGGCTCTGAATTGACACTATCTCCTGGAGACACAAAATGCTACTGTGGTCCACCAGTCAGAGTGGGGTTAAATGATGTCAAGTGATCAAAGAACTTCTGGCTCGTGTTAATGTAACAGTGTATCCGGTAAGTTCCTGAACCCACCCTTCAATTCTAGACTGCTCTGTTAGAACAGACGTGTTCAGCAACTGGCAGAAGGCCCAGACTGGTTCTGTGAAATGAGAGCTGTTGTAGTAGGGGGAGCAAATGGACGCCGTTAAAGCTTACCCAATTAGTAAACCAGGAGTAACGCTGCAGTCTTAGAGGTACTGCAGAGATTAGCACCACCATCAAGGATTTGGAAGGTTTAGGTGTTGATTTCAACCAAATCTGCATTTGCTATTTGGCTGATGAAGAAGACAGACGGATCATAGAGAATGATAGTGGATTACTGTGAACTTAATCAGACGGTGACTCAGATTATAGTTGCTGTTCCTGTTACGGCTTCAATGCTAGAGCAAATCAGCAGATCCCCTGCTGGCTCGGCAACCCCTGATAAACAGTGTTAGATGGTTGAGCTTAGGCTGAAGCGGAGGCCACAATTTCCTCCTTTCCTCCCAATCTGGGCCTTGTTCCTTACCTGTAGGGAGAGCTCTTTCTGCAGAGCGCACGTTTTCTCCAGCCAACCCCACAAAGAATCATGGCTGTTTACTAACCTGATGTCTGGCAGAACAGAGGCCCAGCTGAAGGGGAGACAGATGTGCTACTGGCCTTTCAGTGCTGTGCCTCATCCCCACCCTGGTCAGCTTGGTAAACGTGTGCCAGATTATTCTCTGTCTCTTCAGACAGACCTGTTTTTATTCTAATGAGGAAAAATGAGTAAAGGGACAAAGAGAAGATCCAGAAGTATTCATTCCAACATTGCTCCTTCATCTCTGTGGAAACGTAGAAGGGGAGGCAGGTGTTCCCCCAAAAGATTCTAACTGGGATGCAGACACTGCTCTTGTTTTGACAAGAGCATTCTTTTTTATGTATTTATTTATTTAAATTTTATTGAAGTATAGTTGATTTACAATGTTGTGTTGATTTCTTTTGTACAACAAAGTGACTTAGTTATATATATATATATTTTTTCATAGTCTTTTGCATTATGGTTTGTCACAGGATATTGAATATAGTTCCCTGTGCTGTACAGTAGGACCTTGTTATTTATCCATACTACATATTATAGTTTGCCTACGCTAATCCCAAACTTCCAATCCTTCCCTCCCCGTTGGCAACCTCAGTTCTGTTCTGACAAAAGCATTCTCGTTGGATGTTGCTGTGGGTGGGTATGAGATATACCAGAAAAAAATGTTTAAATTTTGAAAGCTTAGTTATAGCTTTAAATTACTTTTAATTTAAAATAGCTAATTTAATTTAAATTAGCTATTTGCTAATCTGCGAATAGCCAACGGCTTAACCTTTTTTGCTTGTTATAAAGCAGGGTAGGGTATTTCTCTTCTCTGGCTTGGTTCCCTTGAGCCCAGAGACTCAGAAATGGGAAATCTGGCTTATACAGAAACAACTTCAACTCTCAAGGTCAAAGAGCATACTGATGAGCTCGAATTTCTTTATTTATAGAATCTGCTTACTCTGCCTCACATCAAACAGTGTAGTCCATATGCCTTTCTACAAAGAAAGCTGTGGGGTATTGCATAAAACTGCTGAATCATCATCATGGTACAGATGAATGCAGCGCCTTCAGGAGACAGGCTTTCTCTCAAACGGTATTTCCTGAGTACTTTCTTATTATATTGTATGTGATGCTGGCATAAGTCCTGGGGATGTGATGATAGACTTTGCATTGTCCTTATCTTTCATGAACTTCAAAGAATCAAGCAAATACAATATTTAGTATTTTAAATAGAATCTCATAAATTTACACAAAATCCTGGTTGATAAATACAATAAGACTGTGTGTAAAGAATATTTTATTGGTCTACAAATCTGGTCACAATATAGATCAAATTGCAACCCCCTCTATGCATCTCTGTCCCTGTAGCCCAAGAAGAGAGTTCTCCGTACGATATTATATGGCATTTTATCAGAGTTACTCAAGATAAAAAAAAAAGCCTATTGGTCATGCAAGAAAGGGAATATATTGGCTCAGGTAACGGGGAAGTCTAAGGCGCATCGGGCTTGAAACAAATTTCAAATAATGTCATCAGGGTCCTGCTTCCCCTTATGTATCATTACACGTGGCAAAGATGGCTAATGGTGGCTTCAAGCCTACATATGCTGTTCTTAATCCCAGCCAGCATCTATCGATTACATTTCAAGGAGGACTCTGTTCCAGTTTGGCTCAAATGTTCGTGCCTGAACCAATCGCTGTGGCCAGTGCCTTGCAGTACTATGACTCAAGTCACCCCTGATGACAGGGAGAGCTGGGGTCTTTGTGTCTCCACTCTTTGGCCCAACTGCACGGAATAAGAAAGAGGTAACTCCACAGAGAAAGGAATAATGCTAAACGATGAAGAGGGAAAGAATGCTGTATAGTAAAAAACAAAGCACATTTAGAGCAATCAACCGTCCAGAACAGGCCCTTCAGATCTACTCACGCTCTGAAACGGCAAGATTCTTACGCTGTTTGGTAGTAGAGTGCTGGTAAATGTTTGAAACAACTGGAGGTCTGGTGAAAAGCCCTGCTTTGTACGATTTGTCAAATTTCATGGTGTAAATACTCCAGCAAAGCTATTTTCAAGCTACCAATCTCACATCACTGGACATGGAGCTGGGAAGAGATGTGCAGTAAGGCTCCATCATGTGCTATTTCTACCACACAGATACAATCCATGAAAATTACCTCAAGCCCACAGATACTAGCAAATGTAGTAATGTAAGTAGGAAGCAGTGGGGTTTGAGTATTTATTACATTTGGTTTTGATATATTTAATTGCAAGTTTATGTCTTACAGGTTTTAAAATTATTTTATTGAAGTATAGCTGATTTACAATATTGTGTTAGTTTCAGGTGTATAGCAAAGTGATTCAGTAATAGATATATAGTATATTTATATATAATATATATTATATATACATTATAATGGTTTTAATCTGCTCGCTCATTTTGCCTCACTCTTCTGATTTCAAATCTACACTCACCAGTCACACCTTACCTTGGAAATTTTACGTATTTACCTGTCTGGATTCAAAAGGCCTCCATCAAGAACTTGCTTCTCCAAGTTCTGTTTTTGATACAACTAAGTGCTTTTTCCCTCTTTTCTATTTTAAAACACAAAGTAAAAGCTGTGTTCTGAGCTCACAACAACTCATTTTGTTTGGCTACCAGTAAGCTTAGTTACACTGAAGTAGGAGAGAAATTTGTTCATCATTTAGTTATCTTCTTTTAGAAGAACATTTAAAAATCCATGCAAAACCTATTTCCACGGAGAGTAGATCAAACACAAGCTACATCACGTTAAATGAATAAAATACAGTCTTAGAGAAAAAAAAACAGTTAAAACCAAGAACTCGATATCAGAACGTCAACTAAACAAAAATCAAAGCCACTTGCTGCAGAACTCCTCTTCGAAATTCAAGGAAAGATGACGCAAAAGTTCAAAGACGTGCTAACAAGCAACTCCTATTCTTTTTCCAAGGAGGAGGCCAGAAAGAGGTCAGGAAGATTTCGTTTCTTGTTTTGAACCAGCTCTGAGATAACTTGCTTTGCGGGTGCTGTGGCCCAAATAGACAGGCTGGAAGCACTCAGAGAGCCACTGACAGAACTCAGAGAAGAGACTGTATTGCCAAGCGAGTTATTTATGACGAACATGTGTTGGGATGAAGGGTGGGCAGGGAAGCTGACACCAGGTGAAAGAGAACTCTGTCCTAGAAGAGAATTCTCACCTCTGACATTCCAGTTGCATCCACATAAATTGCAAGTTACACCAAATCATTTTCACAGGCCAACTAGAAAGTGGGGAACTTCTCCCTGTCCATAACCAGTAGTTTCTTCAGGAAGAAAATATATAAATCACCATCTCACTTTGGGAGTCATTGCTATTATCTGGCACATTTATTCTCTAAGCTGCAGAATGATGCCAAAGGCAACAGAAATATTTCTCTTTAATTAATTTTCACCGTGGTCACTTTTGACCACGATGGTAGACCATTGTTTAATCCAATTTCCCTACCAGTTGCATGGGTTTGAATTTCCCTAATGTTCCGTTTATAGCTGCTCAGTGTGTTGCTCGGAAAATAATGATGAAATTATAAAGATAGCTCAGTGACTTCACCCAAGACAGGAGGAAAGGAATAGGTGGCTCATGAGTTAGAAAGTCCTTTTTAAAGGCAGAAGCCCTTTTAGAAATGGGTAACAATGGCAACCCCATAAACAAGCTGCTCCCTTATCACAAGGGGACAATTACCTTGTTCAAATGAATTTGATTCAAGATGATATGTTATAAATACCCCTCATCTCTGTAAACTCCCTCGATATATATTAAAAATCCCCATGGTTCGCTGTAAAAAATTTAAATTCTATAAAAAGAAAAAAAAAAAAAAAAAAGACTGTTTCTGAGACCAAAAATCAGCTTTGTATATCCCAGTGCATCCTCATTCAGAAGAGTGTATCTGAATGGGGGTATTTTTTATTTCTCGGCTCTGGGTGAGGTATTGTTGAACAAAACTCCACTGAAGTCTGTGAGATGTCAGTTCTGGAAACACTGCAAGGCTGACGAAAGGATGCCTCTTGCCAACTTTAGGTAGGGGTTTTACTTTCTGATGAGCTCAGAACTGGCCTTTGCAGTTTCTGGGCATCAAAAGAGTACAGGCTGGACAAAGCAAAGAATGAAGTGGGGCCATATGAGGAAAGGGGGCAGGGCTGTCATTTGATAGAGGAGCTTCATACTCTATGAATTCAAGGGCAAGGAAGAAAATCTAAGCCGAGTAGAGGAAGTAGGGAGATGTCAAGCTGAGGAAGAGGCATTAGTGCTTGGAGGTGACCCAAGATAGATCCCCGAATTCAGTTTTGCAATCTTGCTTTCTGTTCCCCCAGGTTAGAGAGACCAGTGGTCAAGTAGACTGGTTTCCTTCTTCCTTCTCATTTCTTCCTCAGGTTTGCTAAGGATGCCAGTCTAGGGAAGTCTCTCATCAGAGGCCCCTGGACCTCTAGGTCCCGTGAATCCGGCAATGAAACCCTGCATATCGGAGGCCATTTGTGCAAGATTAGGGTTTGACTCTGTCTTAGAAAAGACACAAAGATGGGGCCATATGTAGAGGTTTTAGAATGGATGGGCTAAGACACTGTAAATCACCATAGTAAGGGTGCTGTATGATACCACTATGGGATTGGGCTTTGACTCTAGTCATGCCTGCCATAGGCCTGATGACACAGCAATAAATGGGAAACAAAAGTGCATACATACGATACAGCAAGAATTTTTCATGAGTTAATGGAGTGAATCCTTGACTACTGGCAGCAAAAAGGGCTATGACCTAATGAAGTCCTTTCTCCACAGATGTTAAAGTTCATATAGATCTACAGGTGGGCCTCAGTGAGGGATGAGGGTGATGTCAGGAACCACTTCCACTCGCCTGTATCAGTTCATTCATAGATTTAACAAATATTTGT
Organism: Aethalodelphis obliquidens; assembly: GCF_003676395.1. Taxonomy (NCBI): domain Eukaryota; kingdom Metazoa; phylum Chordata; class Mammalia; order Artiodactyla; family Delphinidae; genus Aethalodelphis; species Aethalodelphis obliquidens. The sequence goes on from NW_020837947.1 coordinate 41,644,477, forward strand.
GACACCTGCTGTGTGTCAGGCACCAGAAATACAGAAGTAAACAAAACAGACAAAAATCTCTGCCCTCTGAGAACTTATATCTGTCAGAGGGAGAGAGACAACAAACAAAATAAATAATTCTAGTTGAAAGGTAAGCAATTACAATCTTTTTTTGTTCAGGGATACGTGTACCTGTGGTAAAACCACTGAGAAGAGCAAGAGAATACTAAACATAAAATAGCTGGCCTGGTAGTAAACTGAAGTGACCACAGACCCTTCTGGAGGTCACTCTCAAGCTTTCTCAGGTTGAGGCCAGCTCAGAAGCATTTCTGTTCTGTACAGTTCTTCACACCTGATCAGCCCAGAGAAGGACTGTGATAGGATTTTGATAATTTGAAAAAATGCTCCTAGTTAGACAATTTGTGTGTGCAGGAGCTGGGAATAGACAAATGTCTCTGAATAGTCCAACGGTCCAACCTCTGACCTGGGTGCCCATGATAAGTATCCTGTTCCTGCGGACCATTCTCCTGCTGGCGTGTTCAGGGGGGCCCATGTCCTGGGCACTTTTGCTTTCACCACCTGTTCTCCGAATCCTTGCTCGTATAGCTGCCAAGTGCTATATGCGGCAGTTAGAACAGTGTCTCCACAAACAAGCAAGCTAAAGCTGACCCTTTCTCATGTCACTTGCATCTTCTCCTTTATTATAGAAATTCATCGATCTGCTACTGGACTTCTTTTTAAAATGGGGATTTATTAGCTGTTTTTCTTTTTTTAAACTTTCGTATTGGACCATAGCTCCTCGGAATTGGATTAATCACATTTCTGGTTCATGACACTCTTAACATTGCTCCATGAATGGTCTCTTTTATTTACTTCTTTGCTGGTTGGTTTCCTTTAATAATGTCATCAGCAAGTGACGTTTAATAATCATCACATTAAAAAGCTTCTGCACAGCAAAAGAAATGATCAACAAAATGAAGAGGCAACCTACTGAATGGAAGAAAATATTTGTAAATCATATATCTGATAAGGGGTTAATATCCAAACTATAAAAAGATGTCATACAACTCAAGAGCAAAAAACCCAATTTAAATACGGGCAAATTTCTAAATAGACATTTTTCCAAAGAGGACATTCAAATGGCCAACAGGCATATGAAAAGGTACTTATCATCACTAATAATCAGAGAAACACAAATTAAAACCACAATGAGATACCATCTCACATCTGTTAGAACGGCTATTATCCAAAAGACAATAGATAACAAATGTTAGTGAGGTTGTGGAGAAAAGGCAACGCTGTGCAGTGTCGGGGGGAATGTAAATCAGTGCAGCCATTATGGAAAAAAAACATGGTGGTTCCTCAGAAAAGTAAAGAGAACTACCTCATGATTCAGCAAGTCCAATGCTGGGAATTTATCTTAAGAAAATGAAAACACTAACTTCAAAAGATATCTGCACCTTCATATTCACTGCAGCATTATTTACAATAGCTGAGACATGGAAGCAACCTAAACATCCATCAATGGATGAATGGATAACAAAAGTATGTCATATATATATATATATTCCATAATATGTATAATTAAATGTGCCACTATATATATAATGAAATATTACTCAGCCATGAGAAAGAAGAGCATCTGCCATTTGCTACAACATGCAGGACCTTGAGGGCATTATGCTAAGTGAAATAAGTCATACAGAGAATGACAAAAACTGTATAATTTCATTTACATATGGAATTTAGAAAAAAAACAAATTTATAGTGACCAGGAGCCAATTGGTGGCTGCCAGGGGCAGGGTGTAGGGGTGGCGGAAATGGGTGAAGGTGGTCAAGAGATACAAACTTCTAGTTATAAGAGAAATAAGTCCTGGGGAAGTAAGGTGCAGCATGGTGACTGTAGTTAACAATGCTATGTTGTGTATTCGAAAGTTGCTGAGAGAGTAGATCTTAAAAGTTCTCATCACAAGGAAAAAATTGTAACTGTGCAATGTGATGGATGTTAACTAGACTTACAGTGGTGATCATTTTGCAACATATACATGTAACAAATCATTCCATTGTACACCTTAAACTTATACAATGGTATGTCAATTACATCTCAAAAAAATTGGGAGAAAATAATGTCACTCGTGAATATACCACTCAGTAAACAAAACAAAACAAAGAAACCTAGAACTAAGATGATAACCTGCATGTTTATTGGTCCTTCTCCACCACTCCCCTGTGCCTCCCCCAACATAAGGTAACCTCCATTCTGCATCAGTGTTCATTTCTCCCTGTTCTATTTTTCATTAGAATTATTTTTAACTTTACCAAAATGAGTCTCATATTGTATGTTATCTTCTAGGACTTAACTTTTTTCGCCTAATGTCATATTGCTAAGAGTCACTTATAATATTGTGTAACTGTAATTCATTTTGGCTGCTGTACTCTTTGATGTGAACATACTAATGTTTATTCATTGATCTCCTGACATGAGCTCTTGGGTTGTTTATAAGTTTTGTTATTGTGAACGATGGTGTTAAGTATCGCTCCTCTTAGAACTGCTGTTCACAGGGGGCGTCGGTGTTCACCTTTATAATATGAAACTGTTTTCCGAATGGTTTTAACACTTTTCATTCCCTTCAGCTATGTATAAGAGATCCTGTGGAATCACATTCTCCAAAATACTTGGTATTGTCAAACTTTAAACATTTTTTGTTATTTGAAAGAATATAATATGCTATCACAACTTGTTCTCAATTTGTGTTTCCTCTGTCACTAATACAGCTGAATATCATTTCAGTATTTATTTGCCATGCATGTTTCCTCTTCTATGAAATGCATGGATGAAATGATGTTTGGAAAAAGGTGAAATTAGAACATTTCATATACAAAATCAACTTCAGATTGATTAAGGACTTAAATATAAAAAAGGAAACTTTGTGCTCTTGTTAGAATATATAAGTGATTATGTTTTAGACCTTGGTGTAGGGGAAGGCTTCCTAAGCAAGACATAAAAATTACACCTCTATGAATATTGATATATTTGACCATACTGAAGTTGAGAAGTTTTATTTATCGAAGGACACATTCAAGACAGTGAAAGGACAAGTTAGAAACTGGAAGAAAATATTTACAATACACACCATCAATATAAGATTAGACTCAAAATAATATTTATATTGAGAATATCTGTAGACCTTTAAGAAGGACAGAAAAAACAGAAAAATAAGCAAAAGAAGTGGATGCATATTTTTTTATTTCTCATTATATACTAACTTATTTTTACATTTGGATACAGTAAGGTAAAATGATTAAGAATATGAATTCTGGATTTAAAGAAAGAAGCCCGAGCTCAAATCCTTGCCCTGGCACGTATTAATTATACAATCTCTGGCAAGTTTCTTTAAACTTTCTAAGTCTCAGTATCCTCAACAGTAAAATGTTATTGTCCCATCAGCTGACGAATGGATAAACGCAATGTGGTGCCTCCATACAATGGAATATTATTCAGCCATAAAAATGACTGGAGTACTGACACCTGCTATGACATGGATGAACCTTGAATACATTATGCAAAAAGAGAGGAGCCGGACACAAAAGGCCACATATTGTATGATTCCATTTGTAGGCAAATCCATAGAGACAGAAAGTAGATTAGTGGTTACCAGGGACTGGGGAGAGAGGGATGGGGAAGGACTGCTAATGGGTGTGGAGTTTCTTTTTGTGGTGATACAATTCTGGAATTAAATAATGGTTGCATAACCTTGTGAGTATACAAAAAACAAGTGAACTGTACAATTTTAAATGGTGAGTTTATGGTGTGTGAATTTTAAAAAAGAAAAAACGTTATTTTGAGTATCGAATGGGATAACTTGTAGACATGTCTCAGTATATTGCCTGGCACATAATAACCATGCAAAAATGGTAGGCAGTTTTAAAAAATGCTCTTTTATTATCTTTTGCTTCATTTTTCCCCTAGTTATAAATATCTCTCTCCAGAAGGTATGTCATTTGACCCAGGTTTCAAAAACGGAACAAAAGTACTATGATGGCTGTTCATGAAAATAATAGCGATCACTTACTGACTGCTTGGTAGGCATCAACCCCAATATTAGATGTTTTCTAAAAAATTTTCTTGGTAAATCTGCAGAACAATCCTACGAGCTATCCCTATATTACATTTGAGAAAACTGAGGCTCTCTTGCCCAAGATCAAACAACCAGTGGATCTGGAGATAAAACAAAGAAATTTTAAACCCGAAAATCCACTTCTCTGTGCTATCCTACAGTAGACAAAGGTATAAATTTCTGTGGGGAAATGCTGAAGAATATCAAAGAATGTTATGAAGTACTTTAATCCAATTATATGTTCATATCTTTTGAAAATAAAGCTGTCTGTATAGAAGCAGGATTTTTTTCTTTGAACAGGAAAGATATTGTTTTATAAAGAGACTGCTGCTAAAGGTGGTGGCTTTGCTCCTGAAATTCTCCAAATCTCCTTCCATATACAATACAAAAGTATGGATGAACTTATAGAATGGAAGAGGAACCAAATTTGTCATTTAAATGTCAGTGCTGTGAATGTCATTTTAATCAAAGCATTTGAAATCCCTTTATCATGACTCTTCACAGCATCTTTCTTAATTAGAAAGAGCTTTGAGCCAATACTATGGTGTTAGAAAAATTTGCAATTGACAGCATATAACTGAAATATCATCAGTGAAAATACCAGACTGTGAAATCATTGAGAAATGCTGCCTTCTAGCAAGTTGGCTTCTACGAACAAATCTCCATAGAGGTTCTATTTTTACCCCAGGCTTTATTTGATCTACTGGAAACCACAGGACTTTGAGCTAGGGCTGAAGGCATCACAAGAATAGTTTCTTTCATAAGACGATCTTCTCATCATTGTACCGAATTCTCACAGACAGTTCTTCATTAGAAGTGTGGTGCTTGAGGTCACCATGCTATCAGAGGAAGCCCCAGAATGAAGCTAAGGTGTTTGAATGGAAAGCAAAATTTTCTCTTTCCACTTTGACAAACTGTGTTTCATATAGAAGAGCCGGTGTTTCATATAGAAGAGCCGGTGTTTCAGGGAGAACTTTTTTTTTTCTCATGTATAGCAGAAAGCAGGCATTCCACATCGCCACTGAGTCTCCTGCTTTAAGGAGAAGCTAACCTTTTTAGGCACAGTCTGTGGGATGGATACTATACTATTTATCCTCCATACTCTGTCTCATTCATCCAATATCACTGTTCCTCTCCTACAGCCAGGAATTGAAGCCTAAGGCTGTTAAGTAACATACACAGCTAGTAGGTGGAGGGGTCAAGATGAGAACTGAGGGCTTCCCTGGTGTTGCAGTGGTTGAGAGTCCGTCTGCCGATGCAGGGAACGCGTGTTCGTGCCCCGGTCCGGGAGGATCCCACATGCTGCGGAGCAGCTGGGCCCGTAAGCCATGGCCGCTGAGCCTGCGCGTCCGGAGCCTGTGCTCCACAACGGGAGTGGCCACAACAGTGAGAGGCCCGTGTACCACAAAAAAAAAAAAAAAAAAAAAAAAAGATTAGAACTGAATTCAGTCTGACCCCCAAATCTAGGCTGGTTTTATAACGTTATGTTGCCTCTCAGAGAAATACATTGGCTAAGCAAGGAAGAATATTCTGAGCATAAGAATGACCTAGTTCCTGTTATACAATGCACTGTAAAATGGGATTTTTAAAGATATGTGATGAATAATTATTCTAGTCTAAAATTAAAGCTATTCCTATTTGTACAGTTTAATAATCTTGATTGTTAAGGGAAAAAAATCTTATTCGTCATTCTTTATGTTTCCAGGGGAAAACTGCTAGCTCCTTTTCCCACCGTGTTCTCATTCTTCCCCAAGGGAGGAGGGCGGCCACTGGAGGACTGCCAGGAGTGTCACATCCAGTGACCCCCCTCCCAATAGCCCGCTGGGTGTGACGCAGGCCCTTCCTCATCTCAAGTCCTTGCCTGCTGATCCCTCTGCCTGGAACACGCTTTCTCCAGACATTCTGGATCCAACTCCCCAACCCGCAGTGTTCTTTGCTCAAATATTGCCTTCTCATAAGGTCCACCTGACCAGCCTATTCAAAAGCACAAACTGCTCACACCCCTGCCCCCCAGTCTTCCTCTCTGCCACTGTTTTGTTTTCATAGCGCTTACTATTTTCTAACATACATAATTTACTTATTACATTTATTGCTTATTGTATTTCTCACCAACTGGAATATAAGTTCTTACATTTATTGCTTATTGTATTTCTCACCAACTGGAATATAAGTTCTTTGTGTGTTTAGTTCATGGATGTATTCCAAGCGCCTGGGACATATTTGTTTAATGAATAAACAAATGATTGAGTGTGCAACTACACATTTCTGTACTTCTATTTCCTTCAATTTCTACTTTCAAGTCAATCATTTATTTACTGCCTTCTGATTTTTTTTTTTTTTTTTTGGAAAGCCATGCTAAAGATGGCAATGGGCAGGCAGCAAACACAAACTTTCAGCTCTGTTCAAGTACTTTTCCTGTACTACTGACGCAATAGGTTTGTTATTGCAGATGAATGTTTTGCATGGTCTACAAATGTCTCCAGCTTTCCAGCTTATAATATCTATTTCCTTCTCTATATATTATAGTAGAATGAGGAATCTTAAGTTTTCTATGAAAAATTGCTCAACGGTGCCTTATTTTTGGTGATGCCTGTACAGGCTAATGCCAGAGCAAGAAAAACAGCTCTAGAAAGGACTTGGAGAAACAGTCACCTGGTACAGTCCTCTAAAACATTTCCCCCAGGAAATAAGAATCACACCTTCTTTTAAGGTTATCTAGACAAAGAAGCTCTATCGTCCTCTTCAATAGCTCATTTCTCCCCAATCCTTCCTTCACGTCTAATTTCTGATGGCCGTGTTTAAGTGGTTCTGTTTCCCCTTGTAGTGTAAAATCCTCATTCTGCATTTGAAATCTGCTTCATTTGTCATTTGTTCCCAGACGTAGAGTGCATTGTGGATGTTCTCCACTGTGTACTCGTACACTGAAGATGGCGATGAAAACAACGGAAAGTTGGCCTAAAGACCCCAGTGCTCTTGGATATCTTGTTTCTTTTCCCTTTATTCTCACATCAGTAAGATCGATGTTGCTAAGGTTCCTCCTGTTTTGCAGATGAGGAAACACCACTTTAGAGAGGTTAAATGATTCACCTAAGTGTACCAGAGCTATTGAATTGCTGCGCATGAGTCAAACTTTGTTGGCCTGAGCCCAAGTGCAACGCATCCATTCATACAGCAGAGATTTCCCAGCACTCACCCCAAGTCCACTCCTCCTGTTATCCACTCACTGTATTAGAAGTGCCAAGCGAGCCTGTCACTGTCTGGGGTGAACATACCTCTCAGCCTCCGTCGCAGTTAGTTATGGCCAGTGCAGTGGGGGCAGGGTGGTGACTTCCCCTGGGTGGTTCTTCATGCTGTTTCCTCTTTCCAGGACACTGGATGGTGACATTCAGGACAAGTCTGGAATACTAGAATAGTCATCTACCTGAGTCCCTGAATACCTGCTCTGGGCTGTTACACGAGGAAAGAAAAAACACACTAAAAAAGCTTTTTTCTTTTCTTTTTTTTCTTTTGGGCTGTGCTGAGTGGCTTGCAGGATCTTAGTTCCCCGACCAGGGATCGAACCTGTGCCCCCTGCAGTGGAAGCGTGGAGTCCTAATCACTGGGCCACCAGGGAATTCCCAAAACCTTGTTCTTTAAGTCACTGAATCTTTTGGCTGTATTTGTTGTTTCAGCTTAGGTTTCTCTAATTTATACAAACCAGATCACCATTTTGAATGAAGTGCTGGCAGGTTTACTACTTTTCAAGGCAGTAAAGGTTAACTCTTTTTTTATGTTGAGTCAAAATATCTTTTTTCCTATTTCTTCTAGTTTTTCCCTTTGAAGTAAGCAGAATTTCAGTACATTTCTTCAGAACAAGCCTGCAATATTTGACTACAGCTTAAAGGCAACCAAGTGGTCTCTTATTCAGAGCTTGCATATAAGCGTTTGTGCTTTGTAAACACAAAATAATCACTAAAACTAAAAGCTACCTCTCTCCTAAAATGTGCTATATTGTATGGCATTCAGTATCACTTTTTTCTCCTGCTGCTTCTTTTAAGGCCAGGGAGAGCAAAGTCATGCAAGAAATTCTCCTCAGAGAATTTTGGTTCAGCCCTCTCCCTGATTTAATCTTGCTGTCTAAACGGACTCAGAAAAATCTGATGAAATGGGAGTATTTGGGGATCACAGGATCTAAGCTGACTTTATATTACAGGTGATCCCTTGAAGAGAGAAGAGAATGAGTAAAGGATGGTGAGCACATGACCCCGCGTGTCCATGTGTGAAATGCAAGCTTCACAGAGATCTGTGAGGAGAGAAGGTGGTGAGGGGTTGAAAAGGCAGCAAATGGTTGGAAAGGTCTAGAGTCACTCCTTCCAAGGAGGCAGTCAATGCCTTCCCTGCTCCGTGTTTCCCTAATACCACTAGGGAGAGCCCACCACTCTCAGCAGGACCCTGTTTACCTGCCAGGTGACCTTTCCCCTATCAATTTGCAAACACAGCCCCTCACCAGGACATCCGCCTGTCTCCACAGCTGGGGTGTACCCACCGAAACATGGCAGCCCAATATTCAGCCAATTGTTCGTTGTCTTCCAATTTTTAACACTTCACTTAAACGCCTTTCATGGGATCTGATCTAAATGTGTCCCCGGACTGGCCCAGTCAGCTCAGAGATGTTCTCACTTGCTTGATTCCTATCCTGAAACAATTGCTAAGTACAATGAGGGGCTGAGGTACTTAAACACAGGATATTAGCGTAGAGGGTAGTCAGCACAAATCACCTCTGAGACTCCTTACGGAAAAGGATGGGGCGGGGGACAGGTGAGACAGTGAAGAGAGTGAGCTGGACTCTGCCCGGCTGACCTCACCCCAAACGATCAGTTCAATGTCTGAAGGTGAAAATATTGGACAGGGCTTATGGCTCCACTGGCTGAGAAGAATGACTGCTTCTTGCTTGATTTCATCAGTCTTCCATCCCCATAAACTCGCCTTGTTCATCCTGCTTTGACTTGCTTTCCTTCTGACTGACAAGTTAGTTCCTTGTCCGGATGCTCCAGAGGACACAAACAGTTGAGAGTAGCTGAGGCCACTCTGTCCATTGGAACTGTCTGGCTTGAAATGAGGATGCAATTTCCTGGGCACAGTGCCGTCCATGTCCTGTAACGGTCTCTCCTGTTTTCATTAGTGACAACAAAAGGGCACTTTGTGACTGGAAAGTACATGGGGTTCGCGCACACACACACACACACACACACACACACACAAATGTGAAAGAAATGCTAGAATATGTTTCCCAACAAAAACCTGGGGCTGATACAAGCCAGTGTTTTTATTCAAAAGGTCAGTAACTGAAAGCAGAATGTTGTCACTGGCCTCCGCTGTGTCTGAAGTCATCTTCAAAGATGATATCGACTTCCTTCCGCCTGCCTGCCTCGTGAGATCTCCAATAATATCTTGGTCTTCATCGGGGTCCTAACAAGAGGTCAGCAGGCAGTGAGAAAAGGATGCAGAATTTGATCCCCTTTCAGGAAATCAGTTTGTCCCCAGGTGTACCGTCTCCTTCCTTGTAAATCACAGCTATAGATGCAGGGAAGCCTTCCCAGATGTGGGAATTAAACCTCCCGGAGGCTGCAGGTTTCTTTCTTTGCAGGACTTTGCTCCTCTCGGTCACTCAGGTAACAGATTGAATTAACATCTGCCCCCTCCTTCACACCCTTGTCAACAACCAGTCCTCTCCTGCTCCAACTTAATTTCTGTTTTCAGGCCTATGTAGAAAATTCCTTTCAACTCATGTTAAACCCACTCTTGCTGTCAGCGGTGTCCCTCAGTAGTATATGCCTCCAATATGCACTTTGAAAACTTCCTCCTGACTTCTCCCATTTGCACTCTCAGAGGGAATTCCCATTTGCCTTTCAATGTCCAATTTTTCCTTTCCTGAGAAAATAAAAGTAAAAAGGAAGGTAGGCGGCTATGATTAAGTGGAGTGAATACTGCAGAGAGTTTGGAGTTCAAGCTGGAAGGGGTGACTGGGAAAATTTTTCCATTGGAAGTTGTACATAATGGTTATTTATAGCCTATCTTTTTTTCTCTCCCCATCTCTCCAGAGACATCTATAAAGGCTCTTATTCTGATCAGAAAAAAAAGGGGTGGGAAGGAGGATACAGGGGAGAAAGAAAAGAGACAAGATGGCTTAGCAATAAAATGGAGAAGCCAAGGACTTCTAAGGAGAGAGATGAAGATTATTTAGCTTTAAAGTTGCTGTGCTATAAACTTCCCATCATTTCCCCTAGACCTTCAGTAAAGTTGCCTTCACATCCAAAGACTGGGTGAGTAGTTTGTTTGGCAACTCTGTGAAAGTGGCAGGCAACCACGGCTGGTTTCACGTGGTACGGACCAGATTCCTCACATGCAGGGCAGTGACTGTAAACAAAACAGTCTAGCTGAAGCAGGAGATCAGATAAAGAAGCGACCATATTTACCTAATACCTTCAGAAATTCAGATCACTCTTGACAAGGGCATTGGACTTTCCATAAATTATGGAGTCAGTATATTTGATTGGGTAGATCAAACACAAGAAGATCCTAGCATCATATGTAGAATAAATATTTTTTTAAAAATACATGCACATCCCCAGAGTGTGTGCGTATGTGTATGTAATGTAGGCTTTTTCTATGTAGACTAGTTTCTTGATCCCCTACCCCCCAAATAATGAAACAACTAAGTGAAAATTCTGGCTGGTTACTTCTGGAAACTTTGTACCAGAGCAATACACGTTGTTTGGCTGTTTTCTTGAGGACAGGATGTGGGAATGAAAAGACAGGAAAGAGTGATGACAGGCTACCTTATTCAGCCCCACACCCTAAAAGCCAGGAGCAGAAAGCCACCCTGGAAAAGACTTTTCTCTACCTGGAAAATCACCACAACATTATCAGCCAATATACTCTTTTAAGACCTGCCATGCTTACAACTGTATGTATCTGTCATATACAGTGTAAGCCACAGCACGCAACTCATTTCATGGAGAGGCACAGGTGCCTCGATCTATCAATGAAAAGGGTTCCTGAGGATCGGAGCTGGAGGAGATTATCCTCTTTTTCTTTTTTTTTAAACATCTTTATTGGAGTATAATTGCTTTACAATGGTGTGTTAGTTTCTGCTTTATAACAAAGTGAATCAGCTATACATATACATATATCCCCATATCCCCTCCCTCTTGCGTCTCCCTCCCAACCTCCCTATCCCATCCCTCTACGTGGTCACAAAGCACCGAGCTGATTTCCCTGTGCTATGCGGCTGCTTCCCACTAGCTAAGTATTTTACATTTGGTAGTATATGTATGTCCATGCCACTCTCTCACTTCATCCCAGCTTACCCTTCCCCCTCTCCATGTCTCAAGTCCATTCTCTACGTCTGCGTCTTTATTTCTTTCCTGCCCCTAGATTCTTCAGAACGTTTTTTTTTTAGATTTCATATATTTGTGTTAGCATATGGTATTTGTTTTTCTCTTTCTGACTTACTTCACTCTGTATGACAAACTCTAGGTCCATGTGCCTCACTACAAATAACTCAATTTCATTTCTGTTTATGGCTGCGTAATATTCATTGTATATATGTGCCACATCTTTTTAATCCATTCATCTGTCAATGGACACATAGGTTGCTTCCATATCCTGGTTATTGTAAATAGAGCTGCAATGAACATTGTGGTACATGACTCTTTTTGAATTATGTTTTTCTCGGGGCATATGCCCAGGAGTGGGATTGCTGGGTCGCATGGTAGTTCTATTTTTACTTTTATAAGGAACATCCATACTGTCCTCCATAGTGGCTGCATCAGTTTACATTGCCATCAATAGTGCAAGAGTGTTCCCTTTTCTCCACACCCTCTCTAGAAATTATTGTTTGTAGATTTTTTGATGATGGCCATTCTGACCAGTGTGAGGTGATACCTCATTGTAGTTTTGATTTGCATTTCTCTAATGATTAGTGATGTTGACCATCCTTTCATGTGTTTGTTGGCAAACTCTATATCTTCTTTGGAGAAATGTCTATTTAGGTCTTCTGCCCATTTTTGGATTGGGTTGTTTGTATTTTGATATTGAGCTGCATGAGCTATTGTAAATTTTGGAGATTAATCCCTTGTCAGTTGCTTCATTTGCAAATATTTTCTCCCATTCTGAGGGTTGTCTTTTCATCTTGTTTATGGTTTCCTTTGATGTGCAAAAGCTTTTAAGTTTCATTAGGTCCCATTTGTTTATTTTTGTTTTTATTGCCATTTCTCTAGGAGGTGGGTCAAAAGGGATCTTGCTGTGATTTATGTCATAGAGTGTTCTGCCAATGTTTTCCTCTAAGAGTTTGATAGTGTCTGGCCTTACATTTAGGTCTTTAATCCATTTTGAGTTTATTTTTGTATATGGTGTTATGGAGTGTTCTAATTTCATTCTTTTACAGGTAGCTGTCCAGTTTTCCCAGCACTGCTTATTGAAGAGGCTGTCTTTTCTCCATTGTATACCCTTGCCTCCTTTATCAAAAGTAAGGTGACCATATGTGCATGGGTTTATCTCAGGGGTTTCTATCCTGTTCCATTAATCTATATTTCTGTTTTTGTGCCAGTACCATACTGCCTTGATTACTGTAGCTTTGTAGTATAGTCTGAAGTCTGGGAGCCTGATTCCTCTAGCTCCATTTTTCTTTCTCAAGACTGCTTTGGCTATTCGGGGTCTTTTTTGTTTCCATACAAATTGTGAATTTTTTGTTCTAGTTCTATGGAAAATGCCATTGGTAGTTTGATAGGGATTGCAATGAATCTGTAGATTGCTTTGGGTAGTAGAGTCATTTTCACAATGTTTATTCTTCCAATCCAAGAACATGGTATATCTCTCCATCTGTTTGTACCATCTTTAATTTCTTTCATCAGTGTCTTATAATTTTCTGCATACAGGTCCTTTGTCTCCTTAGGTAGGTTTATTCCTAGGTATTTTATTCTTTCTGTTGCAGTGGTAAATGGGAGTGTTTCCTTAATTTCTCTTTCAGATTTTTCATCATTAGTGTATAGGAATGCAAGAGATTTCTGTGCGTTAATTTTTTTATCCTGCTACTTTACCAAATTCATTGACTAGCTCTAGTAATTTTCCGGTAGCATCTTTAGGATTCTCTATGTATAGTATCATGTCATCTGCAAACAGTGACAGCTTTACTTCTTTTCTGATTTGGATTCCTTTTATTTCTTTTTCTCATCTGATTGCTATGGCTAAAACTTCCAAAAGTATGTTGAATAATAGTGGTGAGAGTGGACAACCTTGTCTTGTTCCTGATCTTAGAGGAAATGGTTTCACTTTTTCACCATTGAGAAAAATGTTGGCTGTGAGTTTGTCATGTATGGCCTTTATTATGTTGACGTAAGTTCCCCCTATACCTACTTTCTGGAGGGGTTTATCATAAATGGGTGTTGAATTTTGACAGAAGCTTTTTCGGCATCTATTGAGATGATCACATGGTTTTTCTCCTTCAATTTGTTAATATGGTTTATCACATTGATTGATTTGCATATATTGAAGAATCCTTGCATTCCTGGGATAAACCCCACTTGATCATGGTGTACTATCCTTTTAATGTGCTGTTGGATTCTGTTTGCTAGTATTTTGTTGAGAATTTTGCATCTATGTTCATGAGTGATATTGGCCTGTAGTTTTCTTTCTTTGAGACATCTCTGTCTGGTTTTGGTATCAGGGTGATGGTGGTCTCATAGAATGAGTTTGGGAGTGTTCCTCCCTCTGCTATATGTTGGAAGTGTTTGAGAAGGACAGGTTAGCTCTTCTGTAAATGTTTCATAGAATTTGCCTGTGAAGCCATCTGGTCCTGGGCTTTTGTTTGTTACAAGATTTTTAATCACAGTTTCAATTTCAGTCCTTGTGATTGGTCTGTTTATATTTTCTATTTCTTCCTGGTTCAGGCTTGGAAGGTTGTGCTTTAATAAAAATTTGTCCGTTTCTTCCAGGTTGTCCATTTTATTGGCATATAGTTGCTTATAGTAATCTCTCATGATCCTATGTATTTCTGCAGTGTCAGTTGTTACTTCTTTTTCATTTCTAATTCTATTGATTTGAGTCTTCTTTTTTTTCTTGACGAATCTGGCTAATGGTTTATCAATTTTGTTTATCTTCTCAAAGAACCAGTTTTTAGTTTTATTAATCTTTGCTACTGTTTCCTTCATTTCTTTTTCATTTATTTCTGATCTGATCTTTATGATTCTTTCCTTTTGCTATCTTTGGGGATTTTTTGTTCTTCTTTCTCTAATTGCTTTAGGTGTAAGGTTAGGTTATTTATTTGAGATGTTCCTTGTTTCCTGAGGTAGGATTTTATTGCTATAAACTTCCTTCTTAGAACTGCTTTTGCTGCATCCCATAGGCTTTGGGTCATCATGTTTTCATTGTCATTTGTTTCTAGGTATTTTTTGATTTCCTCTTTGATGTCTTCAGTGATCTCTTGGTTATTTGCTAGTGTAATGTTTACCCTCCATGTGTTTGTATTTTTTACAGATCTTCTCCTGTAATTGATATCTAGTCTCATGGTGTTGTAGTCGGAAAAGATACTTGATACAATTTCAATTTTCTTAAATTTACCAAGGCTTGATTTGTGACCCAAGGTATGATCTATCCTGGAGAATGTTCCATGAGCACTTGGGAAAAATGTGTATTTTGTTGTTTTTGGATGGAATGTCCTATAAATATCAATTAAGTCCATCTTGTTTAATGTATCATTTAAAGCTTGTGTTTCCTTATTTATTTTCATTTTGGATGATCTGTCCATTGGTGAAAGTGGGGTGTTAAAGTCCCCTACTATGATTGTGTTACTGTCGATTTCCCCTTTTATGGCTGTTAGCATTTGCCTTATGTATTGAGTTGCTCCTAGGTTGGGTGCATAAATATTTAGAATCGTTATATATTCTTCTTGGATTGATCCCTTGATCATTATGTAGGGTCCTTCTTTGTCTCTTGTAATAGTCTTTATTTTTAAATCTATTTTGTCTGATATGAAAATTGCTACTCCAGCTTTCTTTTGATTTCCATTTACATGGAATATCTTTTTCCATCCCCTCACTTTCAGTCTGTAGGTGTCCCTAGGTGTGAAGTGGGTCTCTTGTAGACAGCATATATACGGGTCTTTGTTTTGTATCCATTCAGCCAGTCTATGTCTTTTGGTTGGAGCATTTAATCCATTTACATTTAAGGTAGTTATCGATATGTATGTTGCTATTACCATTTTCTTAATTGTTTGGGGTTTCTTATTGTAGGTCTTTTCCTTCTCTTATGTTTCCTGCCTAGAGAAGTTCCTTTCACATTTGCTGTAAAGCTGGGCTGGTGGTGCTGAATTCTCTTAGCTTTTGCTTGTCAGTAAAGGTTTTAATTTCTCTGTCGAATCTGAACGAGATCCTTGCTGGGTAGAGTAGTCTTGGCTGTAGTTTCTTCCCTTTCATCACTTTAAATATGTCCTGCCACTTCCTTCTGTCTTGCAGAGTTTCTGCTGAAAGATCTGCTGTTGACCTTATGGGGATTCCCTTGTATGTTATTTGTTGTTTTTCTCTTGCTGCTTTTAATGTTTTCTTTGTATTTAATTTTTGATAGTTTGATTAATATGTGTCTTAGCATGTTTCTCCTTGGATTTATCCTGTATGGGATTGTCTGTGCTTCCTGGACTTGATTATTTCCTTTCCCATATTAGGGAAGTTTTCAACCATAATCTCTTCAAATATTTTCTCAGTCCCTTTCTTTTTCTCTTCTTTTTCTGGGACCCCTATAATTCGAATGTTGGTGCGTTTAATATTGTCCCAGAGGTCTCTGAGACTGTCCTCAATTCTTTTGATTATTTTTTTTTTTTATTCTGCTCTGCAGTAGTTATTTCCACTATTTTATCTTCCAGGTCACTTATCCGTTCTTCTGCCTCAGTTATTCTTCTACTTATTCCTTTCAGAGAATTTTAAATTTCATTTATTGTGTTGTTCATCATTGTTTATTTGCTCTTTAGTTCTTCTAGGTCCTTGTTAAATGTTTCTTGCATTTTGTCTATTCTATTTCCAAGATTTTGGATCACCTTTTTGTGATTACCCTGAATTCTTTCCAGGTAGACGGCCTATTTCCTCTTCATTTGTTTGGTCTGGTGGGTTTTTACCTTGCTCCTTCATCTGCTGTGTGTTTCTCTGTCTTCTCATTTTGCTTAACTTACTGTGTTTGGGGTCTCCTTTTTACAGGCTACAGGTTCGTGGTTCCTGTTGTTTTTGGTGTCTGCCCCCAGTGGGTAAAGTTGGTTCAGTGGGTTGTGTAGGCTTCCTTCTGGAGTGGACTGGTGCCTGTGTTCTGGTTGATGAGGCTGGATCTTGTCTTTCTGGTGGGCAGGACTATGTCCAGTGGTGTGTTTTGGGGTGTCTGTGATCTTAGTATGATTTTAGGCAGCCTCTCTGTTAATGAGTGGGGTTGTATTCCTGTCTTGCTAGTTGTTTGGCATAGGGGGTCCAGCACTGTAGCTTGCTGGTCGTTGAGTGGAGCTGGATCTTAGTGTTGAGATGGTGATCTCTGAGGGAGCTTTTGCTGTTTGATATTATGTGGAGCTGGGAGGTCTCTGGTGGTCCAATGTCCTGAACTCAGCTCTCCGACCTCAGAGGCACAGGCCTGACACCCAGTTGGAGCACCAAGACCCTGTCAGCCACATGGCTTAGAAGAAAAGGGACGAAAAAAGAAAGAAAGAAAGAAAGAAAGAAAGAATGAAAAGAAAAGAAAGTTATTAAAATAAAAAATAAAAAATTATTAAAAATAAAAAAGTAAAGAAAAAAAGAAAGAAAAAAGAGCAACCAATCAAAAAACAAATCCACCATTGATAACAAGTGCTAAAAACTATACTAAAAAAAAAGAACCCTAGGACAAATGGTAAAAGCAAAGCTATACAGAGAATATCACACCAAGAAGCATACACATACACACTCACAAAAAGAGAAAAAGGAAAAATATATATACATCTATATATAAAAAGAAAAAAGGAAGGGAGCAACCAAATCAATAAACAAATCTACCAATGATAATAAGCTCTAAATACTAAACTAAGTTAAACATAAAAGCCGAAACCAGTCAGTCGCATACAGCAAACCCCAAATCTACAGTTGCTCCCAAAATCCACCACCTCAATTTTGGGATGATTCGTTGTCTATTCAGGTATTCCACAGATGCAGGGTATATCAAGTTGATTGTGGAGCTTTAATCCGCTGCTCCTGAGGCTGCTGGAGAGATTTCCCTTTCTCTTCTTTGTTCTCACAGCTGCTGAAGTTCAGCTTTGGATTTGGCCCCGCCTCTGCGTGTAGGTCGCCTGAGGGCGTCTGTTCTTCGCTCATACAGGACGGGGTTAAAGGCGCAGCTGATTCGGAGGCTCTGGCTCACTCAGGCCGCGGGGAGGGAGGGGCACGGCGTGCGGGGCGGGCGTGCGGGGCGGGCCTGCGGCGGCAGAGGCCGGCGGGACGTTGCACCAGCCTGAGGCGCGCCGTGCGTTCTCCCAGGTAAGTTGTCCCTGGATCACGGGACCCTGTTAGTGGCGGGCTGCACAGGCTCCCGGGAGGGGTGGTGTGGACAGTGACCTGTGCTCGCACACAGGCTTCTTGGTGGCGGCAGCAGCAGCCTTAGCGTCTCATGCCCGTCTCTGGGGTCCGCGCTTTTAGCCGCGGCTCGCTCCCGTCTCTGGAGCTCCTTTAAGCAGCGCTCTTAATCCCCTCTCCTCGAGCACCAGGAAACAAAGAGGGAAGAAAAAGTCTCTTGCCTCCTCGGCAGCTCCAGACTTTTCCCGGACTCCCTCCCGGCTAGCCGTGGTGCACTAGCCCCCTTCAGGCTGTGTTCACGCCGCCAGCCCCAGTCCTCTCCCTGCGCTCTGACCGAAGCCCGAGCCTCAGCTCCGCGCCCCGCCCGCCCCGGCGGGTGAGCAGACGAGCCTCTCGGGCTGGTGAGTGCCGGTCGGCCCTGTTCCTCTGTGCGGGAATCTCGCCGCTTTACCCTCCACACCCCTGTGGCTGCGCTATCCTCCGCGGCTCCGAAGCTTTCCCCCTCCGCCACCCGCAGTCTCCGCCCGCGAATGGGCTTCCTAGTGTTTGGAAACCTTTCCTTCTTCACAGCTCCCTCCCACTGGTGTGGGTCCCGTCCCTATTCTTTGTCTCTGTTTTTTCTTTTGCCCTAACCAGGTACGCGGGGTGTTTCTTGCCTTTTGGGAGGTCTGAGGTCTTCTGCCAGCGTTCAGTAGGTGTTCTGTAGGAGTTGTTCCAGATGTAGATGTATTTCTGATGTATTTGTGGGGAGGAAGGTGATCTCCGCGTCTTACTCTTCTGCCATCCTGAAGGTCTCCTCCTGGAGATTATCCTCTTTTATAACCCTAGGTGTTTCCCTTTCCCTTCAGTTTCAACACACACACACACACACACACACACATCACAATGAACAAAGTTTTAATAGATTATCCTTTATACAGTTTGTCTAAATCTTAACACTTTGACAAAATTTGATAAACATTTGCAGATGCTCTAAAATATCCAAAGTAAAAACATTTCTTTTGTGACTCGTGGAGGCTAAGCCTGGACAGAAATCTCACATTTTCAGGGTGGTCTTAAGTGAAAAAGGAGTGGTTCACCTTTCACGTGATCTGATCTGGGGGAGATCAGACCAATGCTCTGTACAGGCTTGTGATCCTGATGCATTTCCACCAAATGAGATGAATTTCTCTGAGTTGAAGCATCATTCCCGGTCAAAGTCTCCTGGTGGGGAGTAACCCCTTAGGAAGCTCATCATGGACCCCTCTCTGAATGAAAGCTTGCTAGTGGCTCTCCATCTTCTCAGATGGAGGCAAAGTTCTTTCCCGGGTGTGCCTGGGCTTTTGCTGCCCGCTCCCGCAGCGGCTCGTCCTGTTCTCAGCAACTGGAGACAACCCTCTGAAGGGCACCCTTTCAAGCCCAGGTCAGCTCCTGGCACCTGTCTGTCCCTCCCTGCCAGCAGGGCCACTTCCTCTGCTGCCAGGAGATTAACTGCAACTCAGCAGAGCCCAGCGGCCACGGGGCACGGACGTGTGTGTCTTTACTCCTGCTGCCTGTGTTTGTTCCCTCTTCTTTTATGGGGTAGCATAGCAACTGGCACATCCTGCCTTCCACACACTCCGCCCACGATTTCCTCTTCATCCTGCTGTTAACAGTCGCCTTCCCCTACATGGCCCGGACTCCGTGGGTCCCAGGATGAGCCCTGTCCTCCCTGCCCCTGTGCATTTGTGCATGTTTCCTTTGCCTAAAATGCCCTTGTCTGTCTGCAAAACTCAAACTCAACCCTAAGGACTCAGCTCAAACACTATCTCTGGCCTTCCTGGGTGTAGTTGATTATGTCTGCTTCTGTGTTTTCATTAGCACCATGAACAAACTCTTAACAACATTTTTAGTACCATAGGTTTTTGTTCTTATTCTTTGGTCTCCTTCTCTAGATTTAGTTACTAGAATAAGGACCGTAGTGATTTTTATATCCCCCAGAACCTATAATGGTGCCCGGTGCTTAATAAGTAGATATGGGTCGAATCCATAAAATATAATAGTTACTAACACTCTAGTGAGAAATGCTTTGTTACAGCCTTTATGGGTGACAATGAGCTATAATTAAGCTCTTTACTTCAAAATTAAAGTTGGAAACTACCCAATCCAGTATTTCCTCTAAACTCCACATTCCTAAGTCCAATCGTGTTTATTAATATCACTCTTAACTGTCTTTTAGGGTGTTCAAACAATATGCCCAAACGAAACAAATTTTATCCCTCAGTTGCATCTTTCCGGTTTTGCCCATTTTAGTTAGTGGCAACTGCATTCTTTCAGTTGCTGAAGTCAAATATTCTGGAGTTGTCCCCGACTCATTGCTTCCTTCTACATTCACATCACTGCATTAGCTGATCCTGTTGGCTCTTCCTTGAAAACATCATTCATTCCACTCCTACGCTGGTACAAGCCACCATGCTCGCTCACCTTCATTGCAACAGCCTCCTAACTGGTTTTCATGCTTCACCGTCGCCCACATCCCACCCCTGCCTCATGGTCTATTTTCAACATGGTGACTAGAGTGGTCCTTCAAAATTGTATCCTATCCCTTGTCTGCTCAAAACTCTCCAATGGCCCTTTTGTCCCCTGCTTTCCCCCCAGCACCTGAACAGGCAGGTAATAACTATTAGCCGATTGAATAAATTAATGTTCAAGCCTTAGTATAAAAACAGATGCCAAGACACTGCAATTTATTACTGTCTGATCACCTGGTAAAGTATATAATATGAATTTACTACATTTTGGATATAGTCATGTTTTTTTTGTTTGTTTTTTGTTTGTTTTTTTCTTCGCGGTACGCGGGCCTCTCACTGTTGTGGCCTCTCCTGTCGCGAGCACAGGCTCCGGACGCACAGGCCCAGCGGCCATGGCTCACGGGCGCAGCCGCTCCACGGCATGTGGGATCTTCCCGGACCGGGTCACGAACCCGTGTCCCCTGCATCGGCAGGCGGACTCTCAACCACTGCGCCACCAGGGAAGCCCTAGTCATGTTTTTAATATCACCAAAATGTTCCAGAAATATCTGGGTACCGAAGATGATCTCTTCCTGCCTACAAAAGAGCCATGTGGTTCTGGTCAGTCACATAGCTCTCAGGGAGTTGGTTTCTTCAGCTTTTAAAGGAGGGAATTGAATTCAAAGATTTTTTTTTTTTGGCCGTGCTCCACAGCCTGCGGGATCTTAGTTCCCAACCAGGGATCAAACCTATGCCCCCTGCAGTGGAAGCCTAGAGTCTTAACCACTGGACCTCCAGGAAAGTCCCTGAATTCAAAGATTTTCATAATCTCTTGCAATTTAAAATGCCTATGATTTTTGTGTGAACTTCAGCTCTTTCCCTTTCTCAAAACACGGACAGACTTGCTCTTCCTGGATAGTTCTTTATTTGATCTGGCTTTCAGATCAGGAGTTTGGTATCGACGTGTCCACACTGCTATATTTAAAATAGATAACCAACAAGGACCTCCTGTATAGCACAGGGAACTCTGCTCAATACTCTGTAATAAGCTAAATGGGAAAAGAATTTGAAAAAGAATAGATACATGTATATGTATAACTAAATCATTTTCCTGTACACCTGAAACTAACACAACATTGTTAATCAACTATATTCCAATATAAAATAAAAAATTTTTAAATGTTATAGTTAACTTCACAGAAGAAACCTTCAGAGACGCTGGGAGAAGAATTCAGGCCTGGTGGGTGGGGCGGGAGAGTGGACCCAAATGAGATGGAACCAACTTCCTGGGCCAAATGGGGCAGAGGAGAGAGTGTGAGAGCCGGATTCTGAGGACAAACCTTGTCCCTGCCACTATGTTCTCTTTTCCTCTCTTGAGATCTGGGACAGGGGGCTTAGTGAAGTGTCCTTGACTTTGGAAAGTAATGACAAGCAATGAAATTTCAAGTGCAGCTCATTCACACTTGTTTGAGAGATTGTGTTTGTACCGAAAGCTGTTTTAACATCAAGTTGTCTGCAGTAATTTGTTCAGTGGTATATTTAGACAGGAAACTAATATAAGATGAAGTCATTGCTGTCGACTCTAACAGGTTTTTAAGTGATTGGGTGTAAAGGTGGTTCACCCAGCCTTTGGGTGTAAAATTCTGAAAACAAATCAAATTGGAAGTTTATTTAAAAACTTCACCTTTCAGTATTTTAAAATTAAATTGAATTCACTTTTCAAAATATTTATTGTGTAGGTTTCAGATGCAACTCCTTATAACCTGCAATTACTTGTGTGTGACTCAAATTCATCATTTGAGAATGGGAAAATTGCCGGCTTATGTAATTTTAAACTTTAATAATCTCAGCTCTCACTCGCAATCAGAAGATAGAAAATGGCATACAAAAGCAAGGCAGTTCAAGTTGCTCAGCTTCAGCCCGGCCACTAACCCTCATCACGAATTGTTCAGAACCATTTTCCAACTCATTGACGACGCTCTCCAGTTTCTGCTGAGTAATTCTGCAAATTACTGCCATCACCCCTGCTCCAAGTCCCTCCAAACAATGTGCCTTCAATGAGTAAACATTCACCGCTTGCTTCTATCACGCCCAAACCCCACGTTAATATAACTTGAGTGTGCACTTGAGCTTGTAAAGACCAGACCTAGAGAGAATGGCTTATAGACTGCTTATGTGGTTTTTTTAAAAATTTATTTATTTTTTTTTACGGTACACGGGCCTCTCACTGTTGTGACCTCAAGACCCAACACAGAAAAAATAAATTAACAAACTCCTACCCCCAACATCTTCTTAAAAAAAAAAAAAGAAAAAAAAATCCTGATGCCAAACAGACTGACAGATATAGAGAGCAAACTGGTGGTTACCAGTGGGGAGAGGGAAGGGGGGGAGGGGCAGGAAGGGTAAGGGGATTAAGAGATATAAGCTACTATGTATAAAATAAATCAGCCACAAGGATATATTGTACAACACAAGGAATATAGCCAATATTTTGTAATAACTATAAATGGAGTATAACCTTTAAAAATAGTGAATCAGGGGCTTCCCTGGTGGTGCAGTGGTTGAGAGTCCGCCTGCCGATGCAGGGGACACGGGTTCGTGCCCCAGTCCGGGAAGATCCCACATGCCGCGGAGCGGCTGGGCCCATGAGCCATGGCCGCTGAGCCTGCATGTCCGGAGCCTGTGCTCCACAATGGGAGAGGCCACAACAGTGAGAGGCCCGTGTATCGCAAAAAAAAAAAATAGTGAATCACTATGTTGTACACCTGTAACTTATAAAATGTACATCAACTGTATCTCGGTAATAATAATAATAATAATAAAAGACTGATGCCATTGGGTTTCTGAGAAGGCCTGAGGTTTCCGCCTGCCCAGAGTCCAGTCAGAACCTCGGGGTCAGTTCATTCCACCCAGGCTTCTCATCCTTGTCACTCAGACGCAACCCCCAATGCAAGCCCTCTGCTCACCCAGGCTTCATGCTCTTTCTCTCATTCCCTCCTTGCATGGCTGTCCCCACACTCAGCTCTTTCCATGGCTCCTCTTGCACCGGATGAATGGGCATCAGAGTCCTCTGATGATGGGGGTCAGGAGTCCCTCCATCTCCTCACAGAGCAATTCCTCCCACTTCCTTCATACTGATGCCTGACTACCTGAAGCAAGAGTCATAAACCTGTAGTCTTTTCAAGGGTCAGTGGAGGCTGCTCCTCTATCTTCATCTTCCCCGTTTCTGAGCTTGGGTCTGAAAATGGAATGAGGAAGAAGAGATCAGAAGTGAGAGGAGAGGTGGCATTCCAAATACTATTTGTGTTCTCCACTGTATGGGCCACTATCATGGGGCTAAACCATTTGCTTCTCGACCTCGTTACTCTCAGCTTCTAAAGTCTTGGTCAGTCCTCCAGATCGACGGGAAGTTTTGGTTCCTGTGCACATCATAACCTTAAGTCCCACCTTCATCCTGGGAGGCTCCACTCACAATGTGGGGACTCAGGGAACACAGGGTCTTATAGGCTTGACCTCCTCCACTTCAGGGATCGTCACCCCCCCTCCCCATTTCCATCACCCTCAGCCATGCACACCCACTCCCATCGGTAGGAATCCCCCCTCCGAGATCTGCAGCTCCTACATCTCACTCTCCTCCCGGGTCTCTCACTCCCTCAAGCCCAGCTCACCTGCTTTGCAGCCTCATCGAGATCCTCACACGAGTCTGGAACCTCGGCCTCATCCTCACTTTATCTCTCAGTCTAATGAGTCTTTGTTCAGATTTATTCTTTACTTTCTATCCTCCCTTAATCTGTGCTCCAATCCTTGTCTGAAATCCACCCGCCTTCCACCTGAACTGTTTCAGTATCTCTGAAAGGACCTCCCCACTTCTAGGTTTTGCTTTGCACGTTCACTTTAACCTAATTCCCCGGGATGCCTTGAACACTCTGTCCTATGGCAGGAAAATCTACCTGTTCTCCCAGGTGACGGAGGGCACTCTCTATTGTACTGACATCCCCCCATCCAGTCTCGCTGCAATTGTCCTGTTTTACATCAGTCTGCCTTTGGCCTTCTTCTCCTCACTTTCATGGAGATCTAGGGCTGTCTGTCGTCTCTAGAACATCTTCATTTCCTAGGTTCAGGGGTACTTTAGAGGATAGTTCCAAGTTCTCTTATAATATTTGACTTCTTGAACTCTGACATTAAAATGGGACAAATTGACTTTGGCGATTACAGCTTTCAAACAAAGCCACAAAGTAGACAACCCAGGAACATGAAAAATAATTATGATAGTAAAACCTCATAGTCATATATTGCCTTTATTATTCACAAGGGGATCTCTGTCTATTATCCTATGTGATCCTTATAGCAGTTCAGGAAGTAGCACTCTTTCCTTTTTATAAATGAAAAATGAAACACAGTGAAGTAAAGTGACTTTGTTTACATATCTGGTTTAGGAGCAGAAGCTTGGCATTTCAAAAGCCAAGCACAAGTTTCTTAAATCTAAATCTTATGCTTCCTTTTATACCTTGTTGGCTTAAAAATATATCTAAGTTTACTCCATAGGGAAAAAAGGCCAGCAAGACTTGAATTAAAGTCTAAGGCTTTGTGACCCAGAAAACACCCTGTTCTTGGAGGTAATAGTCTAGGGACATCATGATTTTCCCCTATTCTTGAACCATCCTAAAGTGCAAGCAAGGGCATGGTTATCAAAATACCAGCTCTAATTTTAGATGGGACAAGAGGGGGAACAGGCAGTGAGGTGAGGTTTAATCAAAAGTGCTATCACGTAGGGACGTTACTAAGTCAGTTATCAGGCTCCCAGTGGGTCTGGCACATCTGACCTCAGTATCTGGGGAGCACGTGGTGCAGGATCCCAGCTTCTGGTCACCAGGTGGATGACTCCGAGCTACGGCTGCTGAAAGCCTGTTGGAAACAGAATTCCAAGACCCAGTAGGAGCCAAGAAATCCTTCCACACACTCTGTAAATAGCATGTGATAACTACTTATATCAAACCAGAACAGTACCTGGGTATTTTCCTGACCTATGAAGTGTGGGTACTCAGGGGACGGAATAAATGCCTTATCAAGAAAACATAACATTTATCCTGTTTTCAGAGTCTTTTTAAAGGTGTCTTTAGAAAGCAGGTTCACCTGTTTCTTGTTTTTTATGTTGGAGTGTGGCTGATTTACAATGTTGTGTTAGTTTCAGGTACACAGCAAAGTGAATCAGTTATATATATATATATATATATTTTTTTTTCATATTCTCTCCCAATATAGGTTATTACAAGATGTTGAATAGAGTTCCTTGTGCTATACAGTAGGTCCTTGTTGATTATCTGTTTTACATACAGTAGTTCACTGTTTTTTTTGTTTTTGTTTTTGCGGTACGCGGGCCTCTCACTGTTGCAGCCTCTCCCGTTGCGGAGCACAGGCTCCGGACGCGCAGGCTCAGCGGCCATGGCTCACGGGCCCAGCCGCTCCGCGGCATGTGGGATCTTCCCGGACCGGGGCACGAACCCGTGTCCCCTGCATCGGCAGGTGGACTCTCAACCACTGCGCCACCAGGGAAGCCCAGTTCACTGTTTTTAAGGTGAACTTTGTTACGAAAAGTCCAGGGTGGGAGTAAAAACAGTTGAACAACCTGATTGAGTACTTGGGCCTAGGTCTGAGCAACGGGATATACAATTATTCCCTTACGTCTGACCTCAGAGACCAAGTTGACTCCTGGCCAGAGCTGTAGGAATTGATACTTCAGGCACCTGAAGCCAGAGACCTAGTCAGTCAGAAGGTTTCAGGTGGCTTCAACCACAGATTCATCGCTGACAGGAAATTGCACCACAACTGTACAGGAAAACCTCATTCCCAGCAAATAGGATCCCTGTTTTGGGTTGTCTTGAACATGCACTAGCCCTGGCAATGAGGACACAGAGTTGGAAAGTCCTGGGGTCTTCTCCAGTTCCGAGAAGGTTGAGAAGCCCAGGTCCAAGCTGGAGGATGCTGTGAGAAATGGGACTGCCCTTCGGTCATTCTGGTGGCTTGTTTCGGCATGGGGCAGGTTCTAGGGGGTCACTGCCTTCTCTGGTTTCTGAGGACTCCTCTGGCTCTTGGGAAACTCAGTCTCTTCCCCAAAATGACTTCAGGGGGTGTGTTTTAGGGCTGCTGGGGGATGAGAGATGCCTGGAAAGACCAGAAGGGAATTGGACTCCACGGGTCTGGGGGGACTGGGATGCCTGTAATGCTGGTGCTGTCTCCTTGGCTGTTCCCTTTGGGGGGACCTGTACCTTAGTTATTGAGGGCCACAGTGCTTGGACCCTTCCCAGCACACAGGAAGGTGAATACTTTCAAGAATGCTTGAAGCCATCCAAAGGCCTAACTGGGTAGATTCTGGAAGACATTAGAGTGTTCCCTGCCTGAACGTTGGTGACCGGAGAGGTCTATGAGCATCAGGCTTACTTCCTCTTAGGTCTTGACCAGGTGAAACTATTCCATCTTGATGGGAAATACGTTCCTAAAGAGCGCCCCCGACCCACACAAATGACACTGTCTTTAGCTCTCTGTCTAAAAAATGTGGTTATTAATAAGGGGGAAATCCATCCTCAGATTAAACCTTCCTCTTGGAAGCTCAAATATATGCATGATACATGAGTTGTTGCCCCATTTTCTCTGAGGGACAGCCTCCTACGTCTCTCTGAGAGCCTGAAATAGCCATGGGCACGTGCCATTCTTTATCTGCTTAAGACCCTGGGCCAGGAAACGCAACACAAAACAGAACAGTGGCTTCTAGTTTTCTACTCTTTAAGGAAGCACATGGTGGAGAAGATTAAGCTGACCCAAGGGCACAGTGGCTTCCCTCTGCCCTGGTGGTATGGACCATAGAGCCCTCTTACTCCAAGTGCCAAGGGACAATGGAGCAGGGCTTCTATGGGGCCTGGGGGATAGGAGCCTCCTCGGAGCTCTCTGGCTTATTGTACTTTATACTATAAGCAATTATTTATGTACACACTTATGGATGACCTCTAGATATTTGACTGCCTATTAGGTTCTCAGTGTGGTCTGAGTGGATTTTAAAAAGTATAATCACTTTAAAAAACTATTTGGAAGTTTCTTAAAAAGTTAAGTTCACTGGGCTTCCCTGGGTGGCGCAGTGGTTGAGAGTCTGCCTGCCAATGCAGGGGACACGGGTTCGTGCCCCGGTCCGGGAAGATCCCACATGCCGCGGAGGGGCTGGGCCCGTGAACCATGGCCGCTGAGCCTGCGCGTCCAGAGCCTGTGCTCCGCAATGGGAGAGGCCACAGCAGTGAGAAGCCCGCGTACCGCAAAAAAAAAAAAAAAAAAAAAAAAAGTTAAGTTCACATCTATCCTGTTACCCAACAATTCTTCCCCTAGGTATTTATCCAAGAAAAATGAACACTTATGTCCACTTAAATCCTTGTATAGGAATGTTCTTAGCAGCTTTATTTATAATAGACAAAACCTGGAAACAGCCCAGATGTCCTCCCAGAGAAAAATGGATAAGCAAATAGTGGTGCATTCATGCCATGGAATACAGCTTAGCAACAAAAAGAGATGAACTACTCTTACAGGCAAAAACATAGACAAATCCCCCCCAGTATTATGCTGAGTAAAAGAGAAAATATTGTGTTGTGTTGTGCATGCTGCATGCACAAAGAGTGCAGAGGTCCATTTAAATGAAATTCTAGGCAAAATGAACTCATGATAATAAAAATCAGACCAGCCGTTGTTTGTGGTGGGAGTGAGAGGTGACCGGGAAAGGGCACAGAGGAACTCTCTAGGGTGCTAGAAATGTTCTGTGTCTCCATATGGATTAGTTAAAACTGTTTCAGTGGTACACTTAAGATCTGAGCGTTTCAGATCTTATAGCATTTCAGATCTATATAAATAAAAAAGAAAATGTGGATTTAAAGATTACAGGGATATTACTCCCAAGTATTGCTCAAAATTGGCTTTCTCTTTCCCTTTGTTTTTCAGTTTCTATGACTTATCTTCAAGCTCACTGATTCTTTGCTCAGTTATTTCCACTCTATTGATGAGCCCATAGAAGGCATTTTTCATTTTTGTTACATCAGGTTTCTTTTTTTTTCCTTGTGGCAAAATATAACATAAAATTTACCATTTTAACCATTTTTAAGTGTGCATTACAGTGGCATTAGTATATTCATAATGTTGTACAACCATCACTACTATACATTTCCAGAATTTTTCATTTTTGCAACGGAAACTTTGTACTCATTAAATAATAACTCTTCATACCCCCTCCTCCCCAGCCCCTGGTAAACTCTAACCAATTTTCTATCTCTATGAATTTGCCTATTCCAGGTACCTCATGTAAGTAGAATCATCCAATTTTTGTCCTTTTGTGCCTGAGTAACTTTGGATTCCGTCCTGGGTATTGTGAATGTCATATTGTGCAGACTCTGGATTCTATCATAGTCTTCTAAAGAATGTTAACAATTTTGTTTTAACTGCTAATTAAGTATATTGGCCTTAAACTTCAAACTCTGACTGTTGGCTGCCACTCAAATCTCCATTCAGTCCTTTTATCTTTAGCTGGTTTGCTTGCAGGCTGTCCTACCCATGCATCCTGGTTCAGGGAGATTTGGACAAAAGTTTGTCCACAGAATTTGTGGCTCCTCCCCTCTGGGTCTCTACTTTCTATCATTATCTCCCTTCACATTTTAGTGCCAGTGATTGCCCTGAACTCTGTCCTCTGAACAGTGGTCCCCAGCCCCCAGGATCTAATGCCTAATGACCTGAGGTGGAGCTGATGTAATAATAATAGAAATAAAATGCACAATAAATGTAATGCGTTGGAATTATCCCAAACCATCCTTCCACCCGCCCTGGGCCGTGGAAAAATTGTCTTCCACAAAACCGGTCCCCGCTGCCAAAAATGTTGGGGACTGCTCCCTTCGAGGTCAAGAAAGGCCTCATTTAGTCTGAGACCTGAAGGATTAACAAGTATCTAAGGACTCCAGAGAACAGCATTCCTGGAGGCAGGATCAGCATATACATGAGTCCTGAGGAAGGAATAAGCTTGATGTATTCAAGGAACTAAACGGGGGCCAGTGCGGATCTCGTATAATGAGTAAAATGAGAAAGGCATAAAGCTGAGCGAGAGCCAAGCTGGAGGTCTGCATCTATAGGCCATTTAGTGGGTGTTTGTTACACGTGAGATTATCAATTTTAGGTGTGTTAAAAAATTGTCACAAGTGTTTTAAGAATTTTACATTAATAATTTTTGCAATGGGTGACATAGTATACTGACTTTCATCTAAGATTTCTGTATCTGGCTCGGTGAGAGATTGTCTAAGCTGGGGTTTCCATATATAGCTAGTTTCTTTTCTTATACTCTATTTTTGCTTAATTAAAAAATCTCAGCTTGTCATCAGGAATGGCAGCAAGGGTTTGATGGCTCAGATAGATGCTTTTGGATATTCCAGTGGAACATAGGCAGAGAGATTATAGGATGATTGCCCAATAAATATCACTTTTAAAGTTCCATTAGACTAAGTCAACAAACCTTTCAAGGCTTTAGGGCTTTGTCTATATCCAATGCTATTCTGACAACTGGCCTTTCTTTCTTGTTGCAGATAATTCCCAGTTGTTAATAAGCAACTATTCAAAGTTCAGATTTTGTTACGTCTACTGTTCAAATTTACACAGATATACACCAGGCAGAAACTTTCACAACTTTTACTTTGCAAGCTGCCTGCAATGCTTATAAAGACATGGAGTGTAGAATACCCAGAGACAGTGCCCCTGGGCACCAGCCATCCATTCCTTTGGCACAAGTGGGGCTCACCAGCCACGTCTGGGCCTCAGCAGGCATTCACCTCCCCTTCCACTTCTTCTTACACAGATAGTTCCTGAATTCCACAGGAGGTGTCTCACTTTTGCTCCAGCAGCTGACTCTTGTGGCTGCCTCACATTACCCTTGAGTTTTCTTCTCTCACGCTGGAGTCTAGCTTATTATTGTTGAGTCTATTTTAAAAAAAAAAATTTCCTGAGTAAATAGTATTAGTACTAAAATTATTTCGTTAAAGGGAGTGAATTTGATTTGAAGATTCAAATCAAATTGCTGAATTTCTTTAACAAAGTTTTTGCAAATTTTCACTCACTGAAGGTATATAAATCTCTGTTTCATTCATTAACAGATATTTTGCCAATTTAACAGAAGAAAATGGCATTCATTTTGCTATATTAATTTTCCGTTCTTTATATTTTAGTAAGGTTAATCTTTTTTCGTATATTTTTGTACATGTATATATTTTTTCTTGTCCTTTGCCAATTTTCTCTTCAGTTATTGCTTGATTTATCAGAACTATTTCTGCTGAAAAGATCAATGAGCCATCACATGAGTTACGAATGTTTTCTTTTTTTGCTATTGTATTTAATATTTGTTTATGGCATTTTGGGTGTTTAAAAACATTTATATAGTAAACTGTGTTACTCCTTTCCCTTATGGCTATTTGTTTTTGTTTATAAAGGAAAATTCAGCTTTTTCCCCCTAATTTTTAATGTCATATTTGTCTTTAAATTTTTTCATGTAGGGAATAGATTTGTTTTATAGTGAAATGTTTTATAGTTCTTTTCATACAGGACCTGTACATGTATAATTAAGGTGCATTTCTAGTATTTTTTAGTTACAGTTATTGTGAATGGAGTCTTTTTTCCATGTATATATATAATATTTCATTTTTACCATTATAAAGGAAAGCTATTTTTTTATATTTAGCTGTTTTACTGAACTCTTTACTTAGTTGAAATAGTTGAATAGCCTAAGATAAATTAATCAAAACAACTATGTTTTATCATATTTCACTTATTGAAATAATATATTAATACATTTCTTAAACACTTATCCTTTCTGGGATAAAGACTACTTGATTTTAGATTGTTATCCCTTGAATATATATTTGAACTTGTTTTCCTAGTGGTTTGTTAAAAAAATTTTTACACCTAGTTTAAAAATGTGAAGGATCATACACTAAAAAAGAAAACTCTAGATCAATCCCAGGTTTTAATATTCAGGATATGCTAGTTTTATAATATGTTCTCGGTAGGTTTTCATCATTTTGTTTACCCTCTACAGATACAGCATGGGAGTTGATGACTCTGAAAGTTTGAAAGAAGTTGCCTGTAAACTGTGCTCCACAGCACGGAGCCTTTGAGGAGAAATTCCTTGAGTGCCTTTTCTCTCTTTCTTTGTCATTGGCCAGTTCAAGTTTCCTATTTACTGAATCAATATTGGGTAACTTATATTTTCCATGAAATACTCTGTTTCAACAAAATATTAAAACGTTTAGCATTAGATCGTGCATAGGGTGCACCTATAATTGCAAAATACCCACACTTGTTGTTGCACTGTCATTAACCTTCTTAATTTTGTTCGTGTGCTTTCTCTTTTGTAAGCCGAAGGGTTCACTGTATACCTCTCTATCTTGTTACTTAAAATTCAAGTCATATTTATATATCAACTATATTATTTCTGATTTTACTCTTTATCGATATATGCTATTATCTTTATCTTTCTACCCTAGCAGAATTAGTGTCCCACCTCCTCCCCCCTCCCCAGGCCATAACTCATCATTTTAGAAATTTCCTAGGATATTCTGGCCTGTGAAATTTCCTTTTCTGGTTAAAAAAAATCCTGGTAGTATTTTCACTGATATCACTTTAAATATGTGGATGCCAAGAGCAGGGCATGATTTTCATTTGCCCAAGCCTTCCTTTGGGTTTTTCAGGAGTGTTTTAAGTTTTCCTTCTTAAAGATTTTATACATAACCTTTAAATTTATTCCTTTTATCTTTAAAAAAAATTCCCATTATCTCTTTTGTTGCTACTGTAAATGAAGGTTTTTTCCTCTGTGATAGCTCCTAATCAGTTTTCTTGTGTATGTCAAAACCGTTGATTTATTAGTCTTCTATCTGGTCATATTAGTGAATTCCCTTGTTAATAGCAAGTTGATACTTCTCTTGGGTTTTTTGGAGATATAAGCACATCATCAGCAAATGCTGATTCCACTTTTTATATCTATCTATCTTTCATCTATCTATCTATCCATCCATCCATCTACCTATCCATCTATCTATCTATCATCTATATTTTTACCTAATTCCATTAGACCTCAACTTCTGAAACAGTGTCAAGTAGCAGTGGTGACAGTAGAGTTAATTTCCTCATTCTTTTTTTTTTTTTTTTTTTTTTTTGTTTTTCGGGCCTCTCCCTTTTTTGGCCTCTCCCGTTGCGGAGCACAGGCTCCGGACGTGCAGGCTCAGCAACCATGGCTCACGGGCCCAGCCCCTCCGCGGCATGTGGGATCTTCCCGGACCGGGGCACGAACCCGTGTCCCCTGCATCGGCAGGCGGACTCTCAACTGCTGCGCCACCAGGGAAGCCCAATTTCCCATTCTTGATGATAATGCAAATACTTCTAGTGTTTTCCTATTTAGCTTAATGAGGGCTTGTGGGTTGTGGAAGCTATATTTTAATTCATGGGCATTTTCATGGGATGGTGGGAGGTGGTTCAGTTATACTTCATTCACTGCTAGTTTAATCCAGAAACCTGATGAATTTAAATGTATACAAGGACTTTTTCCTTGATTTATAGACCTGCCTGATTTCTGAGCACAATTTTGAAAAACGTGTTTTTCAGAGGAAAAAAAAAGGACATAAATGAAGCAGATGTTCATGAAATACAAAGTACTAGGCAGAGGAAGAAGCTTTTTGTTTTACCTGGTGTAAAGAATGTCTCATCGAATGTAGCCAGGTGAATAATGACTCAGGCTAATGGAGAAGTTGAATAACTTCTGTTTTAAGCTGCTTCTTTAACAGCCGTGTACAAACCACATCAACTGATCCATTTGGGGCAGGCTATTAGGAAAATGATTGTTAATGACACGTGTGTTATTTGAATTCAGAATTCATGCTGTAATCATAAATCAATTCAAACCTAGCAGATACCTTGCTATATTTATCCTAATGAAGTTTGATCTTGTTATGGACCAAGTGTTCTTCAAGAAACGTAAAGCAGAAAGTATACTTTAGAGTGTTGTGGATGCACATGTCATATTTCAACTGGCCATTGCCTTTTGAATAGTCCTTCTATATTTGGAGACATTCCACTTGAGTCCTGCTTCCGTAACAGAGGAATCAGAATGCTGTTTCTCTGCCTTTCTTGAACTAGGGCAGTGGCATGTGACCCAGCCTCTGCCAACGAACCTAGCACACAAGCCTTCCTGTTAGAGCAGCTGACGTGTGGAATTGCTTCCCCTCAAGGCTGGCTGAGTGGGATGAATACGCAGCAGCTTTCAGGGGCATCAGTGGCAGTGATTCTAACAGTGAGGTCCTTCACCCAGGACTGTGCCTGCAACCCATCCACAGTTCCCGGAGTTCTTTAGGAATTCTGGAACGTTACCTGATATCCTCTAAGAAATTGCTTCTCTGCTCAAGCTAGCTAAGGTGGACTCTGTGCTTTGTAGCCAAGAACCCTTGTCAGCAGCAGCTGGCCCAGAAGGGAAAAGACCACTGAGATTACAGTCCATCAAAAGCATAGTGGGGGGCTTCCCTGGTGGCGCAGTGGTTGAGAGTCCGCCTGCCATTGCAGGGGACACGGGTTCGTGCCCCGGTCCGGGAAGATCCCACATGCCGCGGAGCGGCTGGGCCCGTGAGCCATGGCCGCTGAGCCTGCGCGTCCGGAGCCTGTGCTCCGCAATGGGAGAGGCCACAACAGTGAGAGGCCCGCATAATGCAAGAAAAAAATAAAAAAGCATAGTGGGAAGCTGAATTTCAAACCCTGAATATTTTTGCTCGTTAGGTAGAAACTCTAGGAGCATGTCTGAACAAGTTAAGAAAAGGAAACCTAAGCTGGCCAGCTCTACCTTTGTCAGAACATGGTCTATGCATAATTTTGTATGATGTCTGAGTTTAGTTGATTTGTTTACGGTCATTAAATCTGCCCTTGTTTGGTACCCAGGCAATAAGCTTGTAACTTAGAGCACACTGTAGATTCCTAATTCATTTTGAATCAGGGCCAGAATAAATTTATAAATGCAGATAAACAAAACTCATGTACTTATAACTTGCCAAGTAAATATGCTAGTCTGCCGGTTCTTGAAATTTAGTGTCTGGGATGTGCCTTTTATGCTTCTTCATCTTGGATGGTGACTGGAGAGAAACACGTGACCACATTTCTGATACAGCGTATAGTTTCCAAATGTAACCCTCTCAGCATCTCCCTGTGGTTAGACTTCTTCCTTTACTTCCTTACATTAAACAGGATACACCCATGGCTTTTCCAACTTACTTAGTGACATTTTGACATGAGAACAGAGAGCAGATCAACTAGGATTAGAATTCCTAAAGGCCTCCTACTTTGTTGGAAAAGAAAAATCTTCTCTGTGGTAGAATTTGTTACATAAAATGCTGTCTGTAAAGTGGAAGATATAACTAACCCAACTGCCTCTAACCTGAAAGAGGGTAGCATGCATATCACTCAGGTGGGGTGGGCTTGTAGGGGAAAGGGATCAGGCCTTTTTCCAATATGCAAGTATTGGCTCTGTTTGGACCAGATCAAGAGTAGTTCCATTGAAGCTTAGCGAGATTGAGGAATATGGCCAAGCTGACAGCCTAGCAGGTGGCAGAAGCAGGTGTCAAACCTAAGTCTGGCTGACTGCAGAGCCTGTGCTCTTTTTTGAGCACCCTCTCTCCCCCCTCCACCTCTCCCCCCAAACCTCCACCCCTAGGTCTCTGCCTCGTGCTGGCCTGGACGTGGCACTGCCTTTGCAAGGCCATTGTCTATTCATTCTACCCGTGGCATGCTGGCTGGGGGCAGATACAGCTCTCTGTCCGCTGAATAGGAACTTGACTCTTAACACCTTTAAGGTTTTCTCTGAATTTCCAGGAAACAGATTTCTGTAGGATGGAGGCGTTCCCAGGACAAGCTTCTTAGAGAAATACATCCTCCGGGTTTTGAATAACCACAAATGACAAATTAAATTCTCTAATTCAACTTCTTTCTCAAATTTCTACTGCAGACCACTCCCTCATAATTTTCTGAACGTTAGGGAAATGAAAAGGTGGCAATTCCAGCATCAAGGAAGGCAAGCTCTAAAGACACAGCAAACTTTTTTTCCTTTTTAGTTAAATGCATTCTTTCCCCTTCTTTCCAGTTTTTTATTTTAACCTCCACAGTTATAAACAGGCAGAGATGTAAAATTTTGACAAGAAACAGTTTCAAACGCATTGGCCTCTGAAGGCTAAAGGACTCCAAATTAAATCAACTACCTTTTAAATTACTTCATCAAATCATAGCTTAACGAGAACATGGCTATTAACCAGAACGGGGTCTGTGTATCTGGGTGAATCAGAGCCATTTTATCTTTTTTTTCCCACAAGCTTTTGAGTTAGGGGTTGAGCTGTGCAACCTTTCCTTCCACGAGGATTTTCACCCCCAGTAGATTTCAGGAGAGGCTGCCACCCCCTCTGAGGTCACCCAGGACCTGTCTGTAGCCCTGACGACAGGATGTCACTCTAAGTCTTCACAGCTTTAGACAGAGGCCGTTTCCACTGCATTTCCATCTAACTCTGCCCTTTGATGTCTGTGCTTTGCTGTTTACCGTCTGCTTCCCTGGATAGCCTGCGCCCCTTGTCTCAGAAGTTTCAGTCAGCACACCCCCCAGACGCGAACAGGCCCAGCTCCTGTCAATTCTGCCTTCACATCTGTCACCTCCTCTGCTCCTCTGTCACCACCTTGGTTCAGGCCTTTGTCACTTCCCACCTGGATGACCTCAGAGCCTCGAAATGGTCTACCTCCTTCCTCTCTCACCCCTGTTCCTCACGGCTGCCAGGATGCTCCTTCAGTCCAGACCCCTGCTGACATGCCTTTCACCGCTTTTTATAACTTTCAGGATGAGGTGCAAACTCCTTACCATGCCCCCCCACCCCCGGAAAAAAATTTAAAAGCTCTTTCCTTGTTCTGGCGCCTGTGTCCTCATCCGAGCGCCATCCCTCGCACCTTCCTCACCCTGACTCCCCCTCCAGCCCTGTCCTCAAATTCCCTCTCGTTTCCAGCCCCTCCTCCCTCCCCTCCACCCGGCCAACACATAGGCTTCAGCATCAGGCTTGGGAAGCCTTCCCGAGCTGCATCGCTCTGCACGCGGTGCCCCTCCCACGTGCCCTGCTCCGCTCAGACGCCGTCACTGGGTTTGGCGTCACACGCTTATCTACTGCTTTGCCGGACTATGAAGAACCCGGGGGCAGTGTCTTACTCACCCTTGAATCCCAGAGGATGCCGAATGCCTAGCACAGAGCAGGTATTGAATACACGTTTGGATGCTTGCTGACCAAGCGTCTCGCACCTCCTCTTGCTCCGAGGATTCCTCCCATCTTGGACTCTGCTCCCCGGCTCTTCAGTCCATACATCCAGCACCCTGGCAAAGGCCTTTACTCCCTGCTTTCACGGACAAGTATAAAGTGAGGACTTAAATCTCCCCCCCTCGAGGCCTTTTCCTTTCCCCTTGCTTTGGTCCCTGGTGACACTCCATTTTTCAGACATTTTTAGCCTGTTGTGTATTTAGGAGACTTTTCCGTCCTTATCTTTGAATCTCCAGGATGTGGCCCGGGACTGCCTTGTAGAAGATGCTTGATCAGAAGGTAAAACACATCTTCACATCCAACATGAAGAGTCTAAGGTCAGGGAGGTTACTGACTCACCATCGTCACATAGCTGCTGTCTAATGCAGCTGGTGTGAATTATATATATTCTGACTCCAGTCCCCTGCTCTGTGCCCTAGAACACCCTGTGATATTGGCGTGTGTGTTCTGTTTCATACTAATAATATGAACTTCCGAGAGAAGATTTGGGAATTTGCCGTGGTTGACATGAGTCAGCTTTACAATATATGAGGATCAGCCTCTTTGTCCTCCTTCATTTCCTCTCATTGCTCCTGAAATTCCATTCTCCCTATTAATACTTTCCCAGAAAGTTAGCATATGTATTTTAAATGTGCTTGTTTTAGTGCTACACTAGTTTGTAAAGTCTTTATTTTAACTCAGTTTGTAGACTCCCTGTGTATTAGTCAGGATAAGCTGAAGTGCTATGAAAATAGACCCAACAAGTAATGAGTGAAACACAATAGAAGCGTCTTTTTCACTCATGTAAGGTCCACGGTAGATGTTTCAGATCAGTGGGGTGACAGTCAGATGGCTTCCTCTCCTTGTCATTATTCAGGCTGACATTTGGCTCTGCTGTCTTTAAATCATAGCTTCCAAGCTTGCTGTGTTTGTGATATCCCTTTATCCGAGAAACTGGAAGGAGAAGAAACACGGGAGAGGTGTGCAAGAGGTTTTATGGTCTAGGTCAGGACGTAAGGTGATGAACTTGACCTGATTTTCCCTGAGCTGTACTGGTTTTAAAACAGAAAGCTTCATATCCAGGGAAACCCCTCAGTCCTAGGACAGCAAGGACAGCTGGTCACCCTCCATGGAAGTGGTACACTAACCTCTACTCAGATCCCATTGGCTAGAGCTCGTCCGATGGTCACACCAGGCTGCAGAGGATGCTGGAAATGTAGTCCACCCGTGTGTCCAGGAAGCAGTCTTATAAATATTTCTGCATAGACAGTTGGGGAGTATTTCTAATAGCTATAAGCACTGAAACAAGGAGCCTAAAAAGTGGCTTATAAGAAGAAATAGACACAGAGGGGTGGGAAAAGGACCCAAAATCTAGATCAGGAGGGGCTGGTTGAATAAAGCCTTTGTTGCTGATTACTCAACACATGGGGACCAGTTCCTGCATTTTCTACCATGCCCTTAGCCAGGGTTTGTTTAGAGTGGAGGTTTTCATAATTAAGATGAAATACAATCTTGTTTCAAAATCTTACCTCTTTTCACGCACTTGTAGGTTATCAAGGATTCATTTGTGATGGTAGACCAGAACGACCTTCACTGGACTTCATCTACATGCAGCTTTCAGGAATACATCTGCTACTTCTGTTCTTGGAGAACCTTGCTTGATCATTGTCTTCTAGCAGACATGATTTGACCCATTGGTATTTAAATCCATCCTCTCTTAATCATAGCGTCCTTTGTTGTGAGCTTTCTATATGCCAGCAATCTTGCCAAATGCTTCACTTACATTATTTCATTTTGTTCTCTCAACACTTAGGTACTTTAATTTTCCCTCTATTATAGATAAAGAAACTGAGGCTGATAGACGTTAAGTGACTGGTGCGTCACTACACACCTCTATGCTGCGGAATGAGAACTTAACTGCTTCCTGCCTCACTCCAACGCCTGATTGCATGTACTGCACTAGAGAGACTCCTAAGGGGATTATGTTGTTAATTTGGGGATAAACTAAAATCTGCTCCAAGGATATTATATTTCTCTAGGATGGGATGCAAGGACAGATAAGAAATGCATGCTCCAATAATATGCTCGTTAGGTACGTCCTGTGTTACAATATATTATCTTATTTCTAGGAACACACTCATATTATCAAAACGTGTGTGTATGGTCAAGGCCAGAATCAGTCTGCAAATATTTATCATAAATATCATTTATGTAGTCAAGCATGTATATATATATAGGGGACACAGAGTTGTGATATCCTGACACTCCTCCCTACCGCCCCTTCCAAGAACTCAGGTATTAGTCCTCCCAGGTTCTGGGAATGTTGGCAGCTGACAGCTCTTTGCTTAGCTCCTCTCTGGGACTTTCCTCAGCTAGAGAGAGACAGCTTGCTCAAGGTCTTGCCCCCTTCCCGAGGGTAGCCCATACCCAATATGACTAGTTGATGCAAGAGTACAAATGCCCTGTGTCCTTCGCCCAGTTTAGGACAACTTTGAAGACCATCTGTGATGGTTAATTCTGTGTTAACTTGACTGGGCCAAAGGATGCCCAGATAGCTGGTTAAACTTTATTTTTGGGTCTGCCTGTGGGTGTTTCCGGAAAAGATTAACATTTGAATTGGTGGACTGAGGAAAACAGATGGCCCTCCCCAATGTGGGTGGGCATCATTCAATCTGCTGAAGATCTGAATAGAACAAAAAGGCAGAGGAAGGGAGAATTTGCAATATATATATATATGTAATTGGTTCTTTCTCTTTGGAGAACCCTGACTTATACACAATGCAAGCTCCAGACTTCTGTGTAGGACTGGCTGAGGCCCCTGTTGCTATTGCACTGCAGATCAGCTTCTCCCTGTGACCCACTATGCTGCCTACATGCCTCGACAGGTGATGACTCAGAGCAATCCCCCCAAATAAACTTTCCTGTGCGCCAGTCTCCATCTCAGAGTTGGCTTCTTGGGAAACCTCATTTGCATTTTATGCCATGTGCAGTCTCCGTAATCTATATAATCTTTATGATAAAGACTAGAACACAGATCCTTTCACACACCCCCCACACACAAATATGTCCCTTAAATAAGCATAGATTATTCACAAATAAATTATTTGCTGCTCACCACTCCCTCTGCAGTGGGACTACGGAGAGGGCAATTCTGGGTCTGCAGTGCGTCTCTGTGAGAGTGTGTGAATCTGCATAAAAGTGTTCATTTTGAGTTTTCTTTTTTTATATTTGCTATATCTCTTCCCTCCTGCCCCCTCTAACATTTATTATTAGACTGTGAAAATAAAACCAGGAATAGCAGTAGGGACAGGGTCAAAAAAGGCCAGCAAACACGTGGTTGGGTAAGAGCATGGATGTACTTTAGCAGAGACAGCATCCTGTACATTTCACCTTCTGAAAAGTTCCTGATTTTGTCTACTTCCCGCCTTCTTCATTGTTTTCTCTTGGCTGCTTTATTCCACCAGACTTACCTAGATTACTACAGCACATCCCTGGCTTATTTCCTGTTTGCTGTCTTATTCCCTCCAAACAAATGTCCATACTGTTTGGATGATACGGACAAATGTGACCAATACATCCCGTGATCTGCACTGTCAATCTAACTTGTTATCCTGCTTGTTTAAATCTCTGAGTGGCTCTGTGGCACAGAGTGCTAGCTGTGCTCCAAGGTTTATGCTCCCTTCCTCAGGATGAAGTTATAATTAGGAAACGGTGGGTACGTTTGACAGGCTCCTTTGTTTCTTGGTGTGACTACGTGATTAGCTCTTGCCAATGGAATGTTAGCAAACATGGTGCCAGTCACCTCTAGGCCACGGATTTTAAGAAATAAACGTGGTTTGCCATGTTCTCTTCTCATCTCTTCTGGCTGGAAGCAGATAAGACCCTAGGGAGCCACAAGATGGAAGGAGTCTTAGTTTCCGAATCACCATGTGGAACAGAGCTGCCCACTGACCAGACTCTTCTGCTTCAAACTATTACATGAGCAAGAAATCATTTTCTGTTGAGTTTGAGCCAAAATGCATATTGACATCTACCGGTTACAGCAGCTAACCCACCCAAACTAATAGACTGCTTGTTACTCTTATGAGCTATTTAAGCCCTGTAGTGTGGCTCACAAGCTCCTGCAGATGCAGCTCCTTCTTGCCTCTTCAACCTCAGTGGGTAAGGCCTCAGGCTCTGGAGCTGGTCCACATGGGGTCCATGTTTTAGCTCCCTCATCGGCTGTGTGACCTTGGATAAAGTACTTGAGTTCTTTCTGTTTCCCCTCCAGAAGAAGATAACATTTGTCCAGAACTCTGAGAACTTACCCTGCTCCAGGGCTAGCTTGCCTTGCTTTCATGGATGCTGGCAGAAGACGCGAGACTCCTAGGTCAGAGGAAAAGGGCTTTATCATTCACAGCACGGCGGGTGACATGAACTTCATGTTTGTATTGGTTCCCCTTGTCCTCCAAGATCCCCAGTGCGATCCGATGCAACGCCAGGTCGATGCTGCACACGCGGTGCGTTCGCATCACAGCTAAAAACCCTGAGCTTAGGAATCCCAACTCTTTTTAAATGGCTGTGAGCAAATCTTCCTGAACTTTGCTCCAGCAGGAAACATTATCCTTATTATAATAGACAAATACAATAAACAAACCTGCTTCTGCTCTGGAGGAGATAAAATCTCATTCTGCCCAGGGAGCGGTGTCTCCCAACAATATTGCCTTCTCTTTGGATTATTACAAGGACTAAATCAGTTAGCACCTAGAGCTGTTTAGAATCATGCCTGGTGCATAATAAACCTTCAATAATCGAGCTGTTGTTATCATGTCTCTCTATTCCACCTGCTTTTTTTCTTTTTAATTTATTTTTTATTGCGGTAACATTGGTTTATAACATTATGTAAGATTCACGTGTACTTTATATTTCTACTTCTATATACACTACACCATGCTCACCACCAAAAACTTAGTTTCCATTTGTTACCGTACAGTGGATTCCCTTTACCCTTCCCCTGTGGTAACCACTAATCTCTGTATGTGTGTTTCTGTTTTGGTTTAAAAATAATGGTTAGATGCCATGAAGTAGGTGGCAGTGCTTTGACCGTATGCGTGTTGTCAGGTCCGAGGGCCACTTCCATCCTTGTCCCTGGGTCAACGGGAGTGCTAACCTGCTCTCCTTTCATACAACACTCCACCTACTTCTCTACGTGAACCAATCTGAGCTGCTTTTACTCACTCAAACATGCCGCACTTTCTTTTGCCTCTGGGCCTTCAAACTGATTCCTGTGTCTGGAGTATTCAACCCCGCCACTCACCCCATTCCTGCTTTTCCCTCACTTCTGTCCCCACCCATGAGCTTAGGTGCCCCTGCTCTGTGCTCACACCTCCGCTTACTCTCTTTCCCTCTCCTAGAACACTTGGCAACCCTCAGTGTTGATGTTGTTTACATTTCTTAAACTCCCCTGGAATGTAAGCTCTGGGAGGCTAGAGAAAATATGAAGCAGCAGAAAGGGCTCTGGCTAGCTTAAGGAAAAGGGAGAATTTATTGCAAGTTTTCTGAGTTAGCTCATGCAATCAGAGCTGGAGTTGAACAACCAAGAACATGGGAAGGGAAGGGCCAGGTGATCTCCAACAACCTCAGCAGGGGCTGTCCGCAGATCCATTTACTTAACTCAGCTTTGATGATTCCCAGGGTTGAGGTGTATCTTTTCCAAATTTCAAACATTAGAAACAGAATCTGAATTCAGCTTGTGTTAGGTGATCACCCTGGATAAGTCAGCTATGGTCAGTGGATGGAGTTACATAATACCGATGTGGCCATTGGAGACCGTTCCCAATGTAAACACATTAAACTGGACCAGTCACTCCCAAGGATTGTCTACCACTGGGAATATGCCCAACATGCCCTTTATTCCTGACGCCAGGCTTGCTGCCTCCAATTGTTTCCCCCATTGCCGTAGGACTATTCTGGTATTAAGTTATTCTCTCTCAGCTTTAAACCCACTCTCTTCACTCTCTCTTTAGTGACACTGGGGCTGGGTCTCTGCAAACCACATTTCTGCCCTGCTAGATGGATCCCTGCCAGGCTCCGGCAATGGGGGCATGAGAAGCAGCCTGCAAGGCTGGAGGTGGGAGAAGGGACTTGCTCCTTCCTGGCGGCTTCCTGTTTTTGTTGGTGTGACTCACCCATCTTGCTTTTTCACCCAGCTGTGCCAGTTCGTTCCAGCAGCAGCATTTGAATCCAGTTTGCACTCTTTACAATACTCACAGAATTACTCTCATCATGCCTACTGATACCAGCACCGGCCAAGCAATGCCCCCTCCGAGTGTGGGAGCCACACAGGTTCTCTCCTCTGTGTGCGGAGACACCGACACCAGCTGAGCAGCACGCTTCCTCAATGTTTGGTGATCTCCCAAAGCTCAGAACCTGCCCCGCCCCCCACCCAGAGCTCAGAGATACCAATACCAGCTGAATAGGACTCTCTCCTCAAGGGCCTGAGTTTCAGCTTCAAGGGGCTCTTTCTCCAGGTTTCTGCATCTGGGCAACCTCTTCTCCCTGTATCCCCAACCCTAGGGATAGCAGCTGCTTTCTATAGTTCCCACCCTGTGATACTGTTTTCATTTATCTGGCTAGTAACTTTTTACAGTAAACTCTATTAAAATAACTGGTATGATTTTTTTCCTGGCTGGACCCTGACTGATATATGGGATGATTTTTCTAAAATAGAAATCTGATCTGATTTCCATTTTGCTTAAAATGCTTCAGTGATTACACCAGTGTTCGTATCGGCACTATTCATAATAGCCAAAAGATAGAGACAACCCAAATGTCCATTGACAGACAAATTGCATAAACGAAATGTGGTATATCCGTCCATACCGGGATGTTGTTTAGCCTTAAAAGGAATGAAATTCTGATACAAGCTGCACCTTGGATAAACCTGGAAAACATGATGTACGTGAAATAAGCCAGACACAAAATGACACATATTGTATGAGTCCACCTGTATGAGATACTTAGACGAGGCAAATCCACAGAGACAAAGTAAAACGGAGGTTACCAGGGGCTGGGGGACTGGGGGAAGGGGCGTTGTTGTCTATCAGGTACAGAGTTTCTGTTTGGGATGTGATGGAAGATATTCTGGAAATGGATAGTGGTGATGGTTGCACGACATTGTGAATGTACTTCACGCCACTGAATTGTACACTTAAAAATGGTTAAAATAGTAAATCTTATGTTAGGTATTTTGCTACCATGAAACAATGACCCAAAGCGAAACCCGAATAACTCTTTAGTGGCTCTCATTGATGAAATTGGTTTGGGGAGGAAAAGGATGTGAAGGTGCGCTTCGGGCTTTTCCTGAGTGATAGCGGGCCGTGGTGCTGCCCTGACTTATGCACCTGCCGTCGTAATCGGCGGGATCCCCCCTTCCATCCCAATAGAGCCTAACATAGTCGGATGGGATCTACTACCACCATATGCAGCATTCTCGGCAGGGCTGCTTTTCTCTTTCCGTTTAAGCAGTGCTTTTAGGACCTTCTAAAATCATCTGCGCTTAATGCCTTCCGACCAGGCAGTGTATTTATTGGAATTGTTTCTCTCTTGGCCTCAACTGGACTTTCGCACGGACATTCTTATCAACTCACTTTTTATTTTTTCTATTTTTTGGCTGTGCCTCGAGGCACACAGGATCTTACTTCCCTGATCAGGGATTGAATCTGTACCCCCAGTAGTGGAAGCGTGGTTTCTTAACCACTGGACAGTCAGGGAAGTCCCTCACTCTTTGATTCAAGATGACCACCCATTTAGTGTTTCTCTTTTTGTCACAGTGTTGAAATTCTACGTTTCAATGGTCAGAAAACTCCTCACCATTATATGAAGAAGCAGGAAGCACAAGAACCATGTAAGTGAAGTATCTCTGACCTAGTGCTTTGTTTGCCTTATAAGAGTTCATTTTATCCTAGAAGATTTGGGACCATAGATTGTCCTAACATCCT
Source organism: Aethalodelphis obliquidens (assembly GCF_003676395.1). Lineage (NCBI taxonomy): Eukaryota > Metazoa > Chordata > Mammalia > Artiodactyla > Delphinidae > Aethalodelphis > Aethalodelphis obliquidens. Next base: position 41,688,932 of record NW_020837947.1, read on the forward strand.
CAACGGATGGAAGATAATGGGATGATAATAGACAGTTTCAGGCCCAGAAGGTTTTTGTTTTCCCCGTTATCAATTCTCTTCTTAACGTCCTGTTTCAGCGAAGGAAGTTTCAGTGGTACTAATAAGATTTCCTCTCTCTCTTTCTCTGTCAAGGAATGAGTACAATTTAGATATTTTGCCTGAGCAAAATAATATCCACAAATGTGAAACCAGCCTGATACTTTCATTTTCTTGCGGAGGCATATCAAGGTCTGCGAGCTAGCTGTCAGAGACTATGAGTCTAAGTAATCTTCCTCGAAGCTCTGTCTAATCTCTCTCTCCCCAGCTCGTCGAAGGCCCATTTCCCCTGCTAAATTCAATGTTAGGTTAATTGGATTGGCTGTGTAATGTGCAACTGAGATTATCTCCATAAAATGTATTTATAAGTTTTATTGCCTACATAGTGACAGAGTGAGATAATACGTTTTTTAGATGACTACCGTAGTTAATATTCCCTAAAGAAGAAAATGTGTTTCGGGTATTTGGATTTATTAAGGAAAGGAAAATAGAGTCACAAGACAGAAAAAGAAGAGAGAGAGACAGATAGAGGGAGGGAGAGGCAACACCATTTAACTCCTAAAACAAGGGTTGGATTTTGGACGACCTCTGAGGAGACTATTTCCTGGACCTTTTTGCCACAGTGCTTCAAGGCATGCTGAGTGACATGAATGATACAGAGAAGGGACGAAGTGCATTTTCAACATCATATCTGCGGCCATTGTCCAGACTCCCCTTACGTTCTGTTACCCATGCAGTGGATGCTCGCAGAAGGCAATCAGAGGGATGTGTGAGTCTAGGGGAGGAGTGGTACATTCTTCTCCAGCCCTGGGACACAGGGGCAGACACCGCGGGACAGGTCTGATGTGGCAGGGGGTTGCGCGACTCCCCAGTAGGCCAGTGGCAATGCCTGGTGGCCATGGACTGCAGCTCTTCCGTTCACTCGCTGTAAGAGCTCTGACAAGTCACAGGGTCTTTGTGTGTCTCTGTTTTCCTCTCTGTACAGTGGGGATGAAAAATACCTGCCTCGTAATGCTATTTTGCGAATTCAAGGAGATAATACACAAAGATCTTAGACCAATGCCTAGCACGTACTAAACATTTAATCATTGTTAACTACTCTTATTAGCACTCTTCTCTCAAACTCAGAGCCTCAGGGGACTGGTGCTGAAGATGGCCACAAATAGCTGCATGAGAAAGGAACAGAGAGGGACTGTCGGGGCCTTGGAGAGAAGGAGGAAAGCACCACAGTCCTGCCTCGGGATGGGCCTGGTACCAGTCGTTCAACCTGCACAGAGCGCAGCTCATCTGCAGACTCTTACTTTCTAAGTCCTCAAGGCAATGGAGTCTAATGTCAAAAATGTGGTTAGAGCTGGTGTAGCTGGGCAAGAAGAGGCATCATTTTCACCCAGCCTGTGTAGTTGTGGAGATGGCAGAGGGTAGGGGGTAACAGAACGGAGTTTGGAACCAAAGTGTGTAGGTTTCTATCCAGCACCACCAGCTACTAGCTGAGTTCATTGGCGAGTTGCTTAACATCTCTTCTGAAAAAATGGGGATAATGATACTATCTACCTTGTACAGTTGTTATGAGGATTAAATGAGTTAATAATTGAGAAACATTGAAGGTATTTCCTGGAACACAGTAAGTGCCATGTAAACATCTATAGCTGGAGAAGTTTATAGTACTTGTCACTTCCACGTGAGTTCAATGCTATTATGTATCTGCAGCCTCAGCTCTTGCATGGAATTTAGGGTGGAAACATTCACCAGTGCAACCATGTTTCTGATCACCTGGGATGCGGTTTTCAGATTCTGTAAACATGGTGAATCAAGCACACAGAGTGTACATGGTTCACTGGTAAACATTTAAGGTGTTTCCCAAACATGGCAACAGAAAGAAAAGGGAGAAGGGACAACACTGCCTAGTGATAATGAACCAGATGGTTATAAAAAGCATAGAGTGCCTTCAGGGGGCAGAAAAGGAGAAAGCACAGAGGAGGCTCAATGAGAGGGAAGGTAGTCACTGTAGCCGGGAGAAGGAGTTGTTGGGCAAAATGGCTTAAACCTCTTTTCGACGCGGCAAGACGGAGTTGCTCTAATGAGATGGTTGCATACACAGCGAGGCGTACGCTTGCCCCCTTTCCCTTCTTCTCCCTCCCACGATGCCTTTATATTTTTAGCCTGTGGGGTTGGAAGGATGAATGCCCGAGTGGAAATAGTGTTGGAAGGAGATTTTTCTTGGCAAAATGGCCGCAAGGGCTGCCAAGTATTTTCTAAGATGTAAACAAATCATCCACCTTCATCAGGGAAAGCTTAACACTGTTCCCGAGTACTGTAGGCTTTTCACCTGCTGTCGTTTGCAATGCGAATTCCCCACCATCATCATAAAGTTTACAACCATGAAGCAATCCATGACTCAGAGAAATCGTTGGTGTCCCAGCTGCTAGAATCAAATAATTGGGCAGAAAATAGTAAATAAAAACCACCTACTGTGAACAGTGGAAGGCTACCGTGGAAGTGGCACTGGTTTGTGGGTTTGGATTTTCTCTTGGTTATGCCGCCCACTGCCCTCGGTATATCTCTGTTTTCACAGTTATAAGAGAAAGGTGTGGGATTAAATGATGCTTGAGATTCCTTCTTGCTCTGAATCCTACAATCTGGTGTAAAGTGTGATTCTAGGCTACTTTGGCCAGAAAGCAGCTCTGTCTTTATATTTATGATAAAAACCTTCCAGAATTTCTGCACCTTTTGGAGGGTCCCTTTCCACCCGAGTCACACAGTTATTGCCCTTACCATGCCTCACAGCTTTCTCCTACAGTGTGTGGATTCTCCCTCTCCACAGACTTCACAGGCTTGCTGTGCTCTGGAATGTATCCTGTTTGACATACTATCTCCATTTCTCTTAACTTCAGCTCAACCTAAACTCACCTGTCTTGCAGCTTCCTTCCCCGGAGCCATACTCTCAGCTAGATAGCTTTAAAAATTATGTATTCCGGGCTTCCCTGATGGCGCAGTGGTTGAGAGTCCGCCTGCCGATGCAGGGGACATGGGTTCCTGCCCCAGTCCGGGAAGATCCCACATGCGGCAGAGCGGCTGGGCCCGTGAGCCATGGCCGCTGAGCCTGTGCGTCCGGAGCCTGTGCTCCGCAACGGGAGAGGCCACAACAGTGAGAGGCCTGCATACAGCCAAAAAAATAAATAAATAAATTTAAAAAATTATGTATTCCATCTAAAAAAAATGGTTCTGAAGAACCAAAGTGCAGGACAGGAATAAAGACACAGACGTAGAAAATGGACTTGAGGACACAGGGAGGGGAAAGGTAAGCTAGGACAAAGTGAGAGAGTGGCATGGACATATATACACTACCAAATGTAAAATAGATAGCTAGTGGGAAGCAGCCGCATAGCACAGGGAGATCAGCTCCGTGCTTTATGACCACCTAGAGAGGGGGGATAGGGAGGGTGGGAGGGAGGCTCAAGAGGAAGGGGATATGGGGACATATGTGTATGTATAGCTGATTCACTTTGTTATAAAGCAGAAACTAACACAGCAATGTAAAGCAATTATACTCCAATAAAGATGTTAAAAAATATATGTATTCCAAAACATATTCCTCTTTTAGCAGAAGATATCTGCCTTTCCATATGGACTTAATCCAAAGGAATGGTAGGAATTTCAGTGACCACAAATGATGGGCAGATACTTACACCCAGAAACTTTGGGAGTCCCAACTCACACTCATAGCCAACTGCCTACATGTAAAGTCTACTTATATCTTCAGGAAATTCAATTCAAGGACCATATATCAGTCACCAGATATTTACATTTTATTGTTCTAGGCTCTGGTGCAGTGAAAGGTATATCACTAAGGTAAATAGGACAGTTCCTTCTTATAAGAAGCTTAAGCCTTTGTAGAGCTACAGAATTTTTTTTTTTATCTTAAAGGATAGCTTTACAAATTTTTTATTGTGGAAAAATATACATAATATTCACAACATAAAATTTATCGTTTTACCCATTTTTAAGTGCACAATTCAGTAGCACTAGGTACAGTCACGTTGTTGTGATAATAGTTTTATCCACAATAACTTATTTATTTATTGGGAGCCATAAGTTTGAGTGTATAAAACTGAGTAAGTTATAGTTCACACCTTGTAGGTGTGACTTAGCTGAACAAATAAATGTGATATAAAGTGGTCTAGAATTTTGTCAGTCTGCCTGCCTTCCTACTCTCCTTCCTTCCTTTCTTCTCTCTCTTCCTTCCATTCCCACTCTGTTCCTAAAATGGTCTAAAGTGGATTACAAAGCTACATACAATATAACAGGGTGAAATAAACGGAAATCTGTAGGGGAACATAAGGGTGGGAAAGTGAGATGGAGCCATGTGTGAGGTGAGTTCAGAAGACACATGACTTGGAGTCCTATAAACACATTATATACAGGCTTCAAATTTTATTCTATCCCTCCCAGAGCCAGTTTAGCAGAGAAATTTGATCCATTACAAGATTCACCGTATCCTGACCGGGACATCAAACAAAAACAGGTGCTCAAGAGCACACAGCTTTTCTTGATACCGAGATCAGAGGAAAGTTCTCCTGTGGGTTGTACTTGAGAGGATGTGTGTGGTATGATGAACCACATCCATCCGTCACTCTATACAGCAATGAATCACTATGGACTGTCTCTTTTTTTTTTTTTGTGGTACGCGGGCCTCTCATTGTTGTGGCCTCTCCCGTTGCGGAACACAGGCTCCAGACGCGCAGGCTCAGCGGCCATGGCTTATGGGCCCAGCCGCTCCATGGCATGTGGGATCTTCCCGGACCGGGGCACGAACCCGCGTCCCCTGCATCGGCAGGCAGACTCTCAACCACTGTGCCACCAGGGAAGCCCTGGACTGTCTCTTATTAACAACCTCCAATGCAGCCTAATGGCATTGCCCAAATGGTCAGTTCAGTAAAAAAGTGTTCCAGTGCTCAGGTCTTTACTGGGCTGGCCTAATCCAGGGGTGGATTTTAGAGGGTCTATGGTGGACTCGGTATGCACAGTCTTTAAGGTGGTCTCAGCTGGGGCACCTGGGCACATTCCCAGGTTGAATGCCTGTACTTCAACAACCTCCTCTATTTACCTCAGTGTGCCTTGCCAATGTTATCATTGTCTGTGTGTCTGACATGAGAAGAGTGTGGGAAGTACCATTTGGGGCTACTCTAGTTTGTGATGAGGAAGTCCCATCACCTACACTTAAGAGACTGCTGAGCTCTGAATATGTAAGTGGGAAGGTCTGGTGGTGTGACCTGCTGTTCCCAAAGTGGTATTAAACATAAGCTAAAGGGAGGAGAACCAGATCACAGGGCTTTTTAGCTAAAAGGATTAATCTATTTCTTCTCAACTTGAGTCTCAGTATAAGTGCCATCGTGGTTTCAGTTCTAGTCAGACAGAAATGCCCAGGTTCTCCATAGAACCCATGAAGATTAGCCCAGTTGTCATGATTTTGGGCTGTTGAGCATTTCTAGTGTGGGGAAGTCCCTCACTGGAAGAGTCTTGGTGATGATGGGAACCACTGGAGAAACGACGAGCTGGGGGACCCCCAACTCTTTCTTGCACATGACTTGGCCAAGTACACATTCAAACGTTAAATCTTAAGTGGTACAGAGGTGAAGAGACTGTGAGATTTGTTTTTCAGTAGTTGTGGTGGTGGTTTAGCAGCATTGTCTACAACTGGTGACAGTGTCCAGTGGCGGCTGAGTCAAGTGGCCATAGAGGTATTCAGCAGTGACAGCAGTAGTTCCTATCTGACGAAGTCTTTGCCTTGGGTTTACCTGTTTTGTGAGCCTAGTTCTCCAGCCTTCTTATTGGGCTTCTGAGTTGCTCAATATTTTTTGCAATAATTCCTTTATTGCTTAAGGTAGTCAGGTTGTAATAAAGACTCTTGATGATATAGCCAACTGATTCCTTCTCATGCAACTAAAAGCTAAAGAAAAGGTGACTTTAGTCTGGATCAGTGTCTCCAGAAAGTGATACAGAGGTCAGCCATGATCCAGGAGTTAGTACCAACTGACCCATGCCTGCCATACCTACCCATAACACACAGGCCAGAGAAACCTAACCTTGTGATAGGGCAGGAAACATTGGAAATAGAACATTTGGTTAGCCCAATAGGTTTTTAATTTATGGACTTTAAAAAATGAGATACCTTCTACTCTGGATTTAACTTGAGAGGCCCACATCTATAGAGTTGATAAAGGCAAAACAAATAATCAGAATCAGCGTCCCACATGGACAGTGGTCTTTGAACACCTCTAGGGGGCTGAAACTCATCCTCCAGAAGATTACAGTCAGCCTGAGCTTACTAATCAAGTGGAAAATCCTGGCCTGGAGAACAAGCATCCTAAGAATCTGATGGCATTCAAGACATGCTACCCCCAAAATACAGCACCTTGGCGTGTTGAATGTTTCAAGTTGGAGGAATTTGAGAAACGGCAGGTGCAGGAAGGTCTTTCTGATCTTCTCCTGAAGCGGGTCATAAAAGCTTCCTGTGAGAGCTGCCCTTCACTCTTCAGCAAACCCAGCTTAGAAACACTCAGGTTGAGCCATTCTTTTGGGGTCTTCATTTCCTTACAAAGTCTCCCGTGTCATGTAAAACTTACATTAAATGAATTCGTCTGTTTTTCTCTTTTTAATCTGTTTCTTGTAATAGGGGTCCCTGTAGAGAACTTAGAAGTGTAGAGCAAAAAGATATTTTTCTGCCCCTACAAATTATAACATCCAGATATTGGCTGTAGTTTGGGAAGCTGGAAGAGCAATTCTCCCATATGTGAACTTAGGTCTGAACTTCTAGGAATTTTCCTACCATATTTATAAGTACGGCTGTGGCTGCATAACTCCAATCAATGGCTCCCTTTTCCCATGGTCTTCTCCTTTGTGTGTCTCTCTGTCTTCTCTTCTGACTCTTATAAGGACATTTGTCATTGAATTAAGGGCCTCCCCAGGTAATCCGAGATGATTTCCTCTCAAGATCTTTAATTACATCTGCAAAGACCTGTTTTCCAAATCAGGTCACCTTCACAGGTTCTGGGTGGGTGTATCTTTTGGATAGACCACCATTTAACCCACTACAGCACCATTCCGTCCCCCAGACCTAGGCTTCCACGTAAATGCCAGGCGGTGTCTGTTGGTGCCTAAGCTGACCTCTGAGCTGACTGGGGCTGGTGTGGCTGTTTGGGTTCAATGGCAGCTCCCAGAGGCTGTGCTGCCTTTCTCCGCAGTCCCCACCTCCTGGAAGAACCAGAGAGGTGAAGCTTGGGAGCAGCGTAGCTCATCCTGTCTTCATGCCCAACAGAGGTTTTTCATGCTCAACTCCCCGCACTGCAAAATAGAAAGGAAAACTCGTTATGCCCCTATTTTCTAAAGACACTCATTCCTGCTTTTATTTACAGCCTTGAAAATTTCTCATTAGTTCTTATTTCTGTGGTTGTTTCTTTTAGAGGTTTTCCATGTTTATGCATGGGAAGAAATTCATTCGGTATCTCAGGCATTTTAGAATTTAATTCCAACCTGCCACTATTATTTTGTTTCACATTGTTTATGAGCCCAATCTCTTTTTGACTTTTAAGCACGATGATGATACCTGGCTCTCCTTCTCCTCCGTGCCTGGGTCATATATATGTTTTTTATCTTGAAACTAACTCCTGAAAAATGAGATTGACTGTAATTTGCACCCACATTCCTTTTTTTTCAGAGGAAGTTGCAATATCTGATGTCTTAATATGCAATATCAAGCATTCCTTAAATTATTCTCTCAAGAGGTAGAAGAGGATGTGGAAATTATAGTCAGCTCTCGACTGCAGACTGTCCGCATTTTCCTGTTCCCTAGAAACTGTCAGGGGTAGCTTGAAGAAGGGAGAGGAATCAAAACTCATATCAGCCAACTTTGCTACTTGTGAAGCTCTCTGGAAAAATATCTTGGGAGAAAAAACCTGGAGTTATAGAGTAACATGAGGTGTGTAGTGTGTTCTGTGAATTTCACTCTTCCTGAACGTTCAGACCCATACGTCAGATGACAGCAAGTCAGGCATCATTGTGATAATCTAATTTTGAAAATTCCTAATAGACTCTAAAGTCAGAATGTGGGGACATTATGAAGGACATTAGAAATTATGAAACGTTTGCCCATTATTTATTTCCACTCATTCCTGGTTCACATGAGATTTGTTACTTTTCTTTCTGGAAGATGATTATCTCCTAGCATGATGTCAGAGTGTCTGGGGCTAACATCGAGGAATCACAAAAGTAATGAAAATGCTTTTTTAAAATTCACATTTTAGAATTCTTATTGAATTTTTTCAGAACCTTGTTTTTCAATATGAGGGTGCATTTACTTCATAATGAAAGTCAAGCAGTCCAGCTCTCAACTGCTTTTCCTTAATACTGCTAAAAGGTAATCAAATTCAGTTCATATAACTAGAAAATCTTTCTTCTTTGAGCTTTTTCCCCAGACTTTGTCACTTAGGGAAAAGATTCAATCCCAGCCTATTAGATCTCAGACTGCCTATGGCAGGACTGTAATCATTGGTCTGAACATGCATGTTTCAGACATTATTGTTTCCAGAAGGTACACTGTACTGTGTCAGGAGAATCTGGAAAGAGCTATTCCATGAGGACATTTCATATTGTGGTCAGGAAAAACCCTAATTATTTCAGTTCATTTTTACATTCCTTTTATTCAAAAATAAGTTGCAAGTTTGTTATTGACTAGGGTCAGAACATACTACCCCAGAACACGACATGTTGATATATTGCATATTTTAAGCTGAAAGAGTTTGATAAAATGTCAGGAAGCAGGAAGGTCTGTGTGATCTTCCCCTGTGCTTCTCCATCATTGAGAAGTGTCCTCCTCACACCCTGGGAAAAGGGACATGCTCATCTCTAAGATAGAGAGAGAAGAGTCCAAATCAACAGGCCTAAGTTTCCCCAGTTTATTACAATTAGCTCATACTTTCTTCTTTTTAAGTCACAAACACTTTTTTTCTTTTACTTCTTATTTTTAAATAATTATGTATTCACCAGAAGTTGATGAGAAGTCCCATATACCCTTAACCTAGTTCTCCCCAATGGTTACATATTTAAAAAAATTTTTTTTCTTTAAATTTTATTTTTTTATTGAAGTATAGTTGATTTATAATGTGTTAGTTTCAGGAGTATAGCAAAGTGATTCAGTGTATACATATGTATGTATATTACTGAATCACTTTGCTGTATATATACATATATACATATACATATTCTATATATTTCTGTTTCAGATTCTTTTCCCTTATAGGTTATTACAAAATATTGAGTAGAGTTCCCTGTGCTATAGAGTAGGTCATTGTTGGTTATCTATTTTATATATAGTACTGTGTTGGTTATCTATTGTACATATAATAGTGTGTATATGTTAATCCCAAACTCCTAATTTAGCCCTCAGTCCCCCCCCCCCACTTTCCCTTTGGTGACCATAAGTTTGTTTTCTATGTCTGTGGGTCTATTTCTGTTTTGTAGATAAGTTCATTTGTAACATAATTTTAGATTCCACACATAAGCCCTATCGTATGATATTTGTCTTTCTCTGTCTGGCTTGCTTCACTTGGTATAGCTCATGCCTCCTTTGTCTCATCATATTTCTCCAGAGATCCACTCTTCATCTAACCTAGCATGAAAACACTCAGGTTTTAACCACTTCTTCAATTCTTCATTTCTTGAGGAAGGCTCCCGTGTCATGTAAAACATGTTAAATAAACTTGTATTCTTTTCTCCTGTTACTATGCCTTTGTCATGTTAACTTTCAGACCCAGCCAGTGACCCTAAGAGAGTCAAGGAAAACTTTTTCCTCCCCTACAACATCAAAGGTTAGTTCATGTTTTATTAAACAAGTGTTCAAGTCCATTGCCACCAGGCCCAAGATAAATGATTTTCTGGTTTTCCTTTTTTTGGAGTTAATGTTCTAGCTCAGTCATTTCTTTAAGAGACAGTGTTCATCATCACAGTTGTCTAACTTCATATTTTCATCCAGGAATTTTTACCACTTCCCTAAAGATAGTTCTCTTTTTGCCCAGACTTAGATAAATAGCCATGGATCTATAGTCCAAAGTCACTCATTCACTTCCCTATATATTAATATTTGTGAAGGGGTTGAATATTTTTAACAGCTGTATCTCTGGCTTAATAAAAATGCTTCCTACTGATTGTGAGCCAGGTTTTGTTTACCGAAAATGTCTAAGGTCATACCAGGAGCATAAATGCTATTAAAATCCTACCTCAGAGAGTCAGAATGTTCCCAGTGAATTTCTTCCTCCTTAATCTGCTCAGAGCCAGTTTATGTTGCTTCAAACAAAACAAGTACCTAATATTTTTTCTAGGCTTACAGAGTTTATACTCTAGTGGAGAATATAGTAATAAACACAACAAGACGTTATTTTAAATAGCAGGAGGTATTATGAAGAAACTAAACCAGGGTAATGGAAAAGAGTGAGACTGGGGTTAGGGTGATCAAAGCAGGCCCTTTGGGGAGGCAGCACATGAGCTGTAACCTTAACGTGAAACACCAGAACTGCAGTGAAGGGGGAGCATATCCTACGCAGAGGACGTGAGGGCCTCGCGGTAAGAACAGGCTTGGTCTGTTGGAGAAAGAGACACAGGTGTGGTGAGTGAGTGATGGGAGAGTAGAAACACATGCACTTGTAAAGCTTCTAGGCAGGATCCGGGTCTGGTGGGCCCTGAGAACCAGGCAAGGCGTTTGAATATTATTCTAACAGCTATTGGGAGAGACTGGAGGGGTTCATACAGGGAAATAACAGGATGTAATATACATTTTAAAAAGATCTCTCTAAGTAGAGTTGTAGGGGTAGAGAGGCGAGGGCACTTAGCTGGCAGTTTCCAGAGCTCGGGATAGAGAGGGAGGAGGCTTGGACTGGGGCGGCAGAAGCAGCTGTGCTGAGTAATCATCTTCAGGGCATGAGCAATAGGATTTAACAAGACTTCCTGATGGATTGGATGCGAATGCTGATGAAAGGAACAACACCGAGGGTGAATCTGAGGTGCTTGGCTCTAGCGACCAGGTAGATGATGGTGCTATTAAGTTAGATGGGGAAAACTGGAGGAGAAACAGATCTGGGGAGAATCACAAGTTCTGTTTTGGACCGGTTAGGTTGGAGAGTGTCGCCCAAGAAATGCAGAGGTCTGCAAATGAGAAAAAGAGCTTGTTTGCCATCTTAAGAATTGCAACGCAGGAGGCACCGGCTTGAGCAGCAACTCAAATGTGCTCTGAGGAAAGTAGAAAACGGCGGGTTCGTAAAGACAACTGACAAAGACGTTCCAGAGACATTACGTACGTTATTTTTACAGAACTACGATCGGGGCAGGCATTCAGTCACTTGGCAGCAATCGGTTGCCTAGCTGCGATTTCTAAAGGGTAAATAAAGAAAACAAGTTCTGGTGGTCTCAGGAGGGCCAGGTCAGAAGTTTCTACTGCATCTGGTGTGGATGTAATTTCCACTTCCTTAATGGCCTACTGGCTTCATTTTAGAGCCTTTGACATAAGTGACCCCATGTTGTTGTTCATACTCCTCAAGAGGCCCAACGGACATCCACGTGGACACGTGGAACAGGCAGGGAACGGTCTGGGCTGGGGATGCAAAAGTGAGTCGTCAGCATGAAGCTGGTGTTTAAAGCAGTGCGAGTGAGTGCAGATAAAAAGGAGAAGCAAACTGAAGGCGGAGCTGTGGGAAACTCCAACGTTCAGCGTTGTGCGTGAGTAGGAGGGTCCAGTAAGGGACACCAGGAAGGAGTGGCCTACGTGGACTGTGAGGTGCGGGGACGCCAGGCGAGCATGGTCCACAAACTTCAAGGGAAAGAAGTGCTTCAGGAAGGAGGCTGCGCCAGTGCTACTGAGAGGTGGTACAGATAAGATGTCTCCCTGGGGGAGGGGGTGGGAGGGACCTGCTGCCTCGGCAGGCAGGATGGGGCCTTTGGAGGAGTCAAGAACTTCCCCAACTACGTCTTTCTACCTCCAGAGCAAGTTAGTACTTCTTCCGTTTTTGTTTTGTTTTTCTTTTCCTCAGACCAGTGTTACTGTTGGGACTACACAGGGGAATCTGTCTGTCATGCATTTCCCGTACCAAAGGAGAGCCTTGAATGTGGTTGGCGTTGGTTTCCTAAGCTAGCTGACTTACTCGTTACAATGTAACCCATTCTATACTTGGATACAGAGTCACTTCATTCCTCTCCCACATGCTTCTTTGCACTGGATTCTTGCAGGTGCCTCCTCAAAGGTTTGGTGAATTTGAACCGTTTTCTGAGATATCATAAGACATCTTGTTCCATAGTGTATCTTCCGTCTTTGGTGTCAGGCACCTGGGTTTGCAGCCTGGCCTCATCACTTGCTAATTGGGTAAACTTGGCGATATTATATCACCCATCCATGCCTCTATTAACTAACTCATCAAGAAAAGAAAAAAACTGGGATACACTTTACAACCCACCCCATAGGGTTGTTCTGAGGACTCAATGGGACAATCGCTACAATGCCCATTGTCTAGCACACAGTAGAATAAATTATATCAGATATAGCTTCAGCTACATAGAAATCTGTAACAGATTCAAAGAAAATGCAATGGCTCCCCTAAAACCTTGAGCCAGGATGCTCCAAGATTGGCAACGGGCAAAGGTCTCCTTAAAGGGAGAGCCCTTGAGATCTGACACTTTTCACTGAGCTGCATCTTCCCCTTGAAGATCTGGTACTACTTACTGTAGCTCCACATTATCCCCCAAGTAATGGGAGAGTCTCTATCCATTGTCAGTATCAGAGGACCAGGGCTTGATTTTATAAAGGGAGCAACTTGTTTCCATTATAGACGCAAATGGAAAACCTGGGTTTGGCCTGTTTGGGGGCTTTCATTTCTCTAACTTAAAAAGGCATTCATTGCAATCATATCCTAAGCACAGGTCTAGTTGCATCCAGGAAGGAGGAATGTAGTCTAACTGCTTTGTTCTCAAACATTATCTTGTTCTGAACCACGTGTGGTATGGGATGCGGCAAAATTGATGTCTTTGGTCTTATTATCAGCTGCCCTTGGGCTTCTCAGAGAAGCCCTCCCCTTCTTGGAGGCCTGAGTTCACAGCTCTGCTGGAGATTGACAGCTGGAATAAGATGTTCAAATGAGGAACACATCCCATTAAGGTAAAAGGGGACACAGCTGCTAGGTCGAGCTGCAAAGGAATAGAGGAGGAAGGATTTTCAAATTTCCTTTCCTGGAGAAAACCATCATCTTGTGTTCATAATAGGACATAATCTGTAAGCAAGTGGCTGAAAGGTGGTCTCAGGTTCCATGTAGAGGTAGGTTTTGGAATCCCCTCTGGTGGGTCGAAATAAGAGCATTATCTGGAGCAACTCTGGGCTAATAGAAGGAGACCTAGATCATTTCAGTTAACTTGGATTCTCTTACCGTGTCTTTTTTTTTTTTTAAATATCTTTATTGGAGGATAATTGCTTTACAAGGTGTGTTAGTTTCTGCTATATAACAAAGTGAATCAGCTATACATACACATATATACCCATATCTCCTCCCTCTTGCGTCTCTCTCCCACCCTCCGTATCCCACCCCTCTAGGTGGTCACAAAGCACCGAGCCGATATCCCTGTGCCATGCGGCTGCTTCCCACTAGCTATCTACCTTACGTTTGTTAGTGTATATATGTCCATGCCTCTCTCTCGCCCTGTCACAGCTCACCCTTCCCCCTCCCCATATCCTCAAGTCCGTTCTCCAGTACGTCTGTGTCTTTATTCCTGTCTTACCTCTAGGTTCTTCATGACATTTTTTTCCCCCTTAAATTCCATATATATGTGTTAGCATATGGTATTTGTCTTTTTCTTTCTGACTTACTTCACTCTGTATGACAGACTCTAGGTCTATCCACCTCATTACAAATAGCTCAATTTCGTTTCTTTTTATGGCTGAGTAATATTCCATTGTATATATGTGCCACATCTTCTTTATCCATTCATGTGATGATGGGCACTTAGGTTGTTTCCATCTCCGGGCTATTGTAAATAGAGCTGCAATGAACATTTTGGTACATGACTCTTTTTGAATTTTGGTTTTCTCAGGGTATATGCCCAGTAGTGGGATTGCTGGGTCATATGGTAGTTCTATTTGTAGTTTTTTAAGGAACCTCCATAATGTTCTCCATAGCGGCTGAACCAATTCACATTCCCACCAGCAGTGCAAGAGTGTTCCCTTTTCTCCACACCCTCTCCAGCATTTATTGTTTCCAGATTTTTTGATGATGGCCATTCTGACTGGTGTGAAATGATATCTCATTGTAGTTTTGATTTGCATTTCTCTAATGATTAGTGATGTTGAGAATTCTTTCATGTGTTTGTTGGCAGTCTGAATATCTTCTTTGGAGAAATGTCTATTTAGGTCTTCTGCCCACTTTGGGATTGGGTTGTTTGTTTTTTTGTTATTGAGCTGCATGAGCTGCTTGTAAATTTTGGAAATTAATCCATTGTCAGTTGCTTCATTTGCAAATATTTTCTCCCATTCTGAGGGTTGTCTTTTGGTCTTGTTTATGGTATCCTTTGCTATGCAAAAGCTTTGAAGTTTCATTAGGTCCCATTTGTTTACTTTTGTTTTTATTTCCATTTCTCTAGGAGGTGGGTCAAAAAGGATCTTGCTGTGATTTATGTCATAGAGTGTTCTGCCTATATTTTCCTCTAAGAGTTTGATAGTTTCTCGCCTTATATTTAGGTCTTTAATCCATTTTGAGCTTATTTTTGTGTATGGTGTTAGGGAGTGATCTAATCTCATACTTTTACATGTAGCTGTCCAGTTTTCCCAGCACCACTTATTGAAGAGGCTGTCCTTTCTCCACTGTATATTCCTGCCTCCTTTATCAAAGATAAGGTGACCATATGTGCGTGGGTTTATCTCTGGGCTTTCTATCCTGTTCCATTGATCTATCTTTCTGTTTTTGTGCCAGTACCATACTCTCTTGATTACTGTAGCTTTGTAGTATAGTCTGAAGTCAGGGAGCCTGATTCCTCCAGATCCGTCTTTCGTTCTCAAGATTGCTTTGGCTATTCGGGGTCTTTTGTGTTTCTATACAAGTTGTGAAATATTTTGTTCTAGTTCTGTGAAAAATGCCAGTGGTAGTTTGATAGGGATTGCACTGAATCTATAGATTGCTTTGGGTAGTAGAGTCATTTTCACAGTGTTGATTCTTCCAATCCAAGAACATGGTATATCTCTCCATCTATTTGTATCATGTTTAATTTCTTTCATCAGTGTCTTATAATTTTGTGCATACAGGTCTTTTGTCTCCTTAGGTAGGTTTATTCCTAGATATTTTATTCTTTTTGTTGCAATGGTAAATGGGAGTGTTTTCTTGATTTCACTTTCAGAGTTTTCATCCTTAGTGTATAGGAATGCCAGAGATTTCTGTGCATTAATTTTGTATCCTGCTACTTTACCAAATTCATTGATCAGCTCTAGTAGTTTTCTGGTAGCATCTTTAAGATTCTCTATGTATAGGATCGTGTCATCTGCAAACAGTGACAGCTTTACTTCTTCTTTTCCAATTTGGATTCCTTTTATTTCCTTTTCTTCTCTGATTGCTGTGACTAAAACTTCCAAAACTATGTTGAATAAGAGTGGTGAGAGTGGGCAACCTTGTCTTGTTCCTGATCTTAGTGGAAATGCTTTCAGTTTTTCACCATTGAGGATGATGTTGGTTGTGGGCTTGTCATATATGGCCTTTATTATGTTGAGGAGAGTTCCCTCTATGCCTACTTTCTGGAGGGTTTTTATCATAAATGGGTGTTGAATTTTGTCAAAAGCTTTCTCTGCATCTATTGAGATGATCATATGGTTTTTCTCCTTCAATTTGTTAATATGGTTTATCACATTGATAGATTTGCGTATATTGAAGAATACTTGCATTCCTGGGATAAACCCCACTTGATCATGGTGTATGATCCTTTTAAGGTGCTGTTGGATTCTGTTTGCTAGTATTTTGTTGAGGATCTTTGCATCTATGTTCATCAGTGATATTGGCCTGTAGTTTTCTTTCTTTGTGACATCCTTGTCTGGTTTTGGTATCAAGGTGATGGTGGCCTCGTAGAAGGAATTTGGGAGTGTTCCTCCCTCTGCTATATTTTGGAAGAGTTTGAGAAGGATGGGTGTTAGCTCTTTTCTAAATGTTTGATAGAATTCACCTGTGAAGCCATCTGGTCCTGGGCTTTTGTTTGTTGGAAGATTTTTAATCACAGTTTCAATTTCAGTCCTTGTGATTGGTCTGTTCATATTTTCTATTTCTTCCTGATTCAGTCTTGGCAGGTTGTGCATTTCTAAGAATTTGTCCATTTCTTCCTGGTTGTCCATTTTGTTGGCATAGAGTTGCTTGTTGTAATCTCTCATGATCTTTTTTATTTCTGCAGTGTCAGTTGTTACTTCTCCTTTTTCCTTTCTATTTCTATTGATTTGAGTCTTCTCCCTTTTTTTCTTGATGAGTCTGGCTAATGGTTTATCTACTTTGTTTATCTTCTCAAAGAACCAGCTTTTAGTTTTATTGATCTTTGCTATTGTTTCCTTCATTTCTTTTTCATTTATTTCTGATCTGAGTTTTATGATTTCTTTCCTTCTGCTAACTTTGGGGTGTTTTTGTTCCTTTTTCTCTAATTGCTTTAGGTGTAAGGTTAGGTTGCTTATGCGAGATGTTTCCTGCTTCTTCAGGTGGGCTTGTGTTGCTATAAACTTCCCTCTTAGAACTGCTATTGCTGCATCCCATAGGTTTTGGGTCGTTGTGTCTCCATTGTCATTTGTTTCTAGGTATTTTTTTTATTTCCTCTTTGATTTCTTCAGTGATCACTTCGTTATTAAGTAGTGTATTGTTTAGCCTCCATGTGTTTGTATCTTTACAGATCTTTTCCTGTAATTGATATCTAGTCTCATGGCATTGTAGTCGGAAAAGATACTTGATACAATTTCAATTTTCGTAAATTTACCAAGGCTTGATTTGTGACCCAAAGTATGATCTATCCTGGAGAATGTTCCATGAGCACTTGAGAAAAATGTGTATTCTATTGTTTTTGGATGGAGTGTCCTATAAATATCAATTAAGTCCATCTTGTTTAACGTATCATTTAAAGCTTGTTTTTCTTTATTTTTTTTGTTTTGGATGATCTGTCCATTGGTGAAAGTGGGGTGTTAAAGTCCCCTGCTATGAATGTGTTACTGTCGATTTCCCCTTTTATGGCTGTTAGTATTTGCCTTATGTATTGAGGTGCTCCTATGTTGGGTGCATAAATATTTACAATTTTTATATCTTCTTCTTGGATTGATCCCTTGATCATTATGTAGTGTCCTTCTTTGTCTCTTCTAACAGACTTTATTTTAAAGTCTATTTTGTCTGATATGAGAATTGCTACTCCAGCTTTCTTTTGGTTTCCATTTGCATGGAATATCTTTCTCCAGCCCCTACTTTCAGTCTGTATGTGTCTCTAGGTCTGAAGTGGGTCTCTTGTAGACAGCATATATATGGGTCTTGTTTTTGTATCCATTCAGCCAATCTGTTTCTTTTGGTGGGAGCATTTAATCCATTTACATTTAAGGTAATTATCATTATGTATGTTCCTATTTCCATTTTCTAAATTGTTTTGCGTTCGTTATTATAGGTCTTTTCCTTCTTGTGTTTCTTGCCTAGAGAAGTTCCTTTAGCATTTGTTGTAAAGCTGGTTTGGTGGTGCTTTTGCTTGTCTGTAAAGGTTTTAATTTCTCCATCAAATCTGAATGAGATCCTTGCTGGGTAGAGTAATCTTGGTTGCAGGTTTTTCTCCTTCATCACTTTCAGTATGTCCTGCCACTCCCTTCTGGCTTGCAGAATTTCTGCTGAAAGATCAGCTGTTAACCTTATGGGGATTCCCTTGTGTGTTATTTGTTGTTTTTCCCTTGCTGCTTTTAATATGCTTTCTTTGTATTTAATTTTTGACAGTTTGATTAATATGTGTCTTGGCGTATTTCTCCTTGGATTTATCCTGTATGGGACTCTCTGTGCTTCCTGGACTTGATTAACTATTTCCTTTCCCATATTAGGGAGGTTTTCAAGTATAATCTCTTCAAATATTTTCTCAGTCCCTTTATTTTTCTATTCTTCTTCTGGAACCCCTATAATTCGAATGTTGGTGTGTTTAATGTTGTCCCAGAGGTCTCTGACACTGTCCTCAGTTCTTTTCATTCTTTTTTCTTTATTCTGCTCTGCAGTAGTTATTTCCACTATTTTATCTTCCAGGTCACTTATCCATTCTTCTGCCTCAGCTATTCTGCTATTGATCCCATCTAGAGTCTTTTTCATTTCATTTATTGTGTTGTTCATCATTGTTTGTTTCATCTTTAGTTCTTCTAGGTCCTTGTTAACTGATTCTTGCATTTTGTCCATTCTATTTCCAAGATTTTGGATCACCTTTACTATCATTATTCTGAATTATTTTTCAGGTAGACTGCCTATTTCCTCTTCATTTGTTAGGTCTGGTGCATTTTTATCTTGCTCCTTCATCTTCTGTGTGTTTTTCTGTCTTCTCATTTTGCTTATCTTACTGTGTTTTACGTCTCCTTTTTCAGACTGCAGGTTCATACTTCCTGTTGTTTCTGATGTCTGTCCCCAGTGGCTAAGGTTGGTTCAGTGGGTTGTGTAGGCTTCCTGGTGGAGGGTCCTAATGCCTGTGTTCTGGTGGATGAGGCTGGATCTTGTCTCCCTAGTGGGCAGGTCCACATCTGGTGGTGTGTTTTGGGGTCTCTGTGGACTTATTATGCTTTTAGGCAGCCTCTCTGCTAATGGGTGGGGTTGTGTTCCTGTTTTGCTAGTTGTTTGGCATAGGTTTTCCAGCACTGTAGCTTGCTGGTCGTTGAGTGAAGCTGGGTGCTGGTGTTGAGATGGAGCTCTCTGGGAGATTTTCGCCGTTTGATATTACGTGGAGCTGGGAGGTCTCTTGTTGACCAGTGTTCTGAAGTTGGCTCTCCCACCTCAGAGGCGCAGCACTGACTCCTGGCTGCAGCACCAAGAGCCTTTCATTCACACGGCTTTTCTTCTCATAACAGCTGCTAGGCGTCTGTGATTCTAACAGAGGATTAAAATGCTGGTGACTTCCTTTTAAAACACATCGTGACTTGGAGCCTGCTATTAAAGAGATTTCTTTCTAGAAGAAACCCACTCGACTGTTCTTGAATTATGGTTTTCTCAGGGTATATGCCCAGTAGTGGGACTGCTGGGTTGTATGGTAGTTCTATTTTTAGTTTTTTAAGGAACCTCCACACTGTTCTCCATAGTGGCTGCATCAATTTACATTCCCACCAACAGTGCAAGAGGTTTCCCTTTCTCCACACCCTCTCCAGCATTTATTGTTTGTAGATTTTTTGATGATGCACATTCTGACTAGTGTGAGGTGATATCTCATTGTAGTTTTGATTTGCATTTCTCTAATGATTAGTGATGTTGAGCATTCTTTCATGTGTTTGTTGGCTGTCTGTATATCTTCTTTGGAGAAATGTCTATTTAGGTCTTCTGCCCATTTTTTGGATTGGGTTGTTTGTTTTTTTGATATTGAGTTGCATGAGCTGCTTGTAAATATTGGAGATTAGTCCTTTGTCAGTTGCTTCATTTGCAAATATTTTCTCCCATTCTGAGGGTTGTCTTTTGGTCTTGTTTATGGTTTCCTTTGCTGTGCAAATGTTTTGAAGTTTCATTAGGTCCCATTTGTTTATTTTTGTTTTTATTTCCATTTCTCTAGGAAGTGGGTCAAAAAGGATCTTGCTCTAATTTATGTCATAGAGTGTTCTGCCTATGTTTTCCTCTAAGGGTTTTATAGTGTCTGGCCTTACATTTAGGTCTTTAATCCATTTTGAGTTTATTTTTGTGTATGGTATTAGGGAGTGTTCTAATTTCATTCTTTTACATGTAGCTGCCTAGTTTTCCCAGCACTGCTTATTGAAGAGGCTGTCTTTCCTCCATTGTATATTCTTGCCTCCTTTATCAAAAATAAGGTGACCATATGTGCGTGGGTTTATCTCTGGGCTTTCTATCCTGTTCCATTGCTCTATATTTCTGTTTCTGTGCCAGTACCATACTGCCTTGAGTACCATAGCTTTGTAGTATACTCTGAAGTTTGGGAGCCTGATTCCTCCAGCTCCGTTTTTCTTTCTCAATATTGCTTTGGCTATTTTGGGTCTTTTGTGTTTCCATACAAATTGTGAAATTTTTCGTTTTAGTTCTGTCAAAAATGCCATTGGTAGTTTGATAGGGATTGCCTTGAATCTGTAGATTGCTTTGGGTAGTAGAGTCATTTTCACAATGTTGATTCTTCCAATCCAAGAACATGGTATATCTCTCTGTCTGTTTGTATCATCTTTAATTTCTTTCATCAGTGGCTTATAGTTTTCTGCATATAGGTCTTTTGTCTCCTTAGGTAGGTTTATTCCTAGATATTTTATTCTTTTTGTTGCAATGGTAAATGGGAGTGTTTCGTTAATTTCTCTTTCAGATTTTTCATCATTAGTGTATAGGAATGCAAGAGATTTCTGTGCATTAATTTTGTATCCTGCTACTTTACCAAATTCACTGGTTAGCTCTAGTAGTTTTCTGGTAGCGTTTTTAGGATTCTCTATATATAGTATCATGTCACCTGCAAACAGTGACAGCTTTACTTCTTCTTTTCCTATCTGGTTTCCTTTTATTTCTTTTTCATCTCTGATTGCTGTGGCTAAAACTTCCAAAGTATGTTATATAATAGTGGTGAGAGTGGACAACCTTGTCTTGTTCCTGATCTTAGAGGAAATGGTTTCAGTTTTTCACCATTGAGGACAATGTTGGTTGTGGGTTTGTCATTTATGGTCTTTATTATGTTGATCTTACTGTGTCTTGACTTGGCCTCTTTGTAGGCACAAAGTTTTGCCGGCACCCGTTTTTTCTACCTTGACTGAACATGTGTGATGAGCAAGGTGTGTCAGGAGTCCTGTTTACATCTGTCCATTTGCTACAAATGGGCCAATTAAAGGCAGAACCTGGATTGGAGCAAAACATCTGACTTTCACCAAAACTTTTATTTAGTTTGATTTTGGGGGGCCTACATTTATTGCCTTATTTTTTAGATTTTTCAACTCCAGTATTAATACTTTTACTTATTACTCTGTTCTTCTAAGGATAAAGTGTATAAGACAAGAAAACCTTTTAGTTCTTTGTCATAAGGATAACACTGAATTATTTGCTATATATTATTATCTCCACATTATCTTCTTGGTCACAACTTCCTCTCAAGAACGTTTCAGTGGATGAATAAAAGAATAGTGTAAAAAAAATTTTTTTTAAGTGTTGGAAGTGAAAATGCAAGAGAAAGAGAAATTGAGGAAAATAAGTTCATTCTGCAGGATGGATGGCATAAACCAACTCCACCAGCAGTAAAACATTTCACAGTGTTTTGCTAATATGGGAATATTGATGTATGGTGTTGACAGGTAAGGACATCAGAAAAATAATAATTTTAAATTAAAAATATGATGCAATTTTTAAATCATTGTAATTTAGGACCTAGACTATTTTCATTTAATGAACATGCAGTGTGATGTTAAAAAATCTAATTCTATTCTAATTTTTGAAGCAAATGTGCGTATAGCCTAGGCACAGTATCTGAGATACAATCATTCATGCTCTGTAGAGTTTTGTCCTTTTCTTAAATGATTTTAAAGACAAAAGATCAAATACATTTGAGTTCTAAAGTAAAGAAAACCATTTTCCTGAAATTCTCAAAGAAGCAGTGAGCAAGAATGAATTAACGAAGTAGAAAGACCAAGCTAAGAAGATGGCAGCAGACGTGGATGCTGCTGTGAAGCTAGGTCAGTCACTTCAGGAGGAGTAGACAGAAGTAGTGTGATGCCAAAACTCGGATGCTGGTACAATCACATTAGAAACAGATGGGAATTACGTTGTACCCTAAAGAAGACTTTCTACTTTATCATGATAATGTAAATAATCAAAATTACATTAGTACATAAAAATCTATTCCTTTACAATGTCAAGAATCAAGGAAAGGAGATTGTATTATGGACAGAAGCAATCCATTCGACCAACCACAGGAGAAATAGTAAAAGGGTGTTTTCACCCCATTAACCCAGGAGTAGGGGGTGGTGATCCCACAGAGCCCTGATGGCTCTAAAGAGACTCTGGTGCCTCCGGGCAGACAGGGGCAAATTTTGCTTAAAAAAATTGAAAGCTTCAGTCACCGTGATCTCTTGTTCAATGACTTTTATTTCCCCCCATCCTCGCATTCTAGGGGCCACTGGACTGAGTGGTTTCTGTTGTGCCAATAAGGAGAAAAATAGAAGCTTCTTCACCTTTGAGTGCAGTCGGGTCTTCATTCAATGGCAGGTAACTTGTTTCCCAAGGGTGGTGGCCTCACTAGTGATGCTGACCTGCCAGGTCATTGGAGAATATAGGAGTGAGGGCTAGTGGGTGTCTGGGAGCTGGAAATCCCCCAGGGAAGCAGTGAGCTCTCCACTCTGGTGCAGCAGTTGCAGATAGACCATTGCAGCTCTAAGTAGTTCGTCTGGTTTTGGGAGTATCACAGGCAAAGCCAGTCCCAAGGACGCCTCTTACACTTGTATGTTGAATAGGAGTAGCAGAGGGAGAATTTCCTGTCTGTGTATTCGGCTGGATGGATTCAATCCAAAGGGCAAAGGCAGTCTAGCTTGGGCATGTACTGGGTGCTTTTCCTTTCTTTTCTTTTTGGGATTCCACTTCCGGAGTTGGTTGGAAATAGGGATCCTCCTAAGGACCATTTATCCAAGCTGCCTAACAAGCTGCCCCGCCCCTTAACGGGAAGCATCTGCATTAGCTCTCTGACACTGGTTTCTGGTGATCACAGAGCAGGCTCTTTTACAGAAGTACCACACACTATATTGTTATCTACCAAATTTTGCCAGCGATGAACAAGGCTATAGCTTCTCCAGGCTAAACATCTTTTCTTCAACTAAACCATCTCCACCCTTAGATGCCATGACATGACTTGAGATTTTGAACGGAATGGTCGCCAGTGTTCCCGCTAGCTCTCAAATTCTGTGTCTAAGCTTGTGACTGAAATGAAGATGAACTTCACAGTTGTTTGGAGGTCATAATTATGAATTGAAAACTGAATGTCAAGTGAAGTCTCAGTCTTCAACTACGACACCAAACTCCTCATATTAAGTTGTCCTCTATCCCTGACAACTTTCCTTTTAATTAAAATGCAGCCTGATAGGCAGAATCATGGGGCCCATAAAGCAGTTATGTGATTCACTGAACCATTTATGCATGAGTGACCTATTTAGCTTTTAAAATCCTATTTAATGCCCAAAACTGTATTAGAGAATTCAAACAAAAGCTCACAGGGAGTCCCATAATGAGACTGTTTTTTTTTTAAACATCTTTATTGGAGTATAAGTGCTTTACAATGGTGTGTTAGTTTCTGCTTTATAACAAAGTGAATCAGCTATACATACACATATATCCCCATATCCCCTTCCTTTTGAGCCTCCCTCCCACCCTCCCTATCCCACCCTTCTAGGTGGTCACAAAGCACCGAGCTGATCTCCCTGTGCTATGCGGCTGCTTCCCACTAACTATCTGTTTTACATTTGGTAGCGTACATATGTCCATGTCACTCTCTCACTTTGTCCCAGCTTACCCTTCCCCTTTCCCATGTCCTCAAGTCCATTCCATGAAACTGTTTTGATTATTTCAGTGATTAGCCCATTTCCTCCCTCTTTAATAATTTCATTTAGAAAAGTAGTCATTTTAAGAACAAGCAGATTTTCTTAACTGCTTTTCTAGTTTAGTGTGAAATTGGCAAGTGGCCAACCATCTGTGAAACTTCAATTATTACTACTACTTAAAATTTATCAAACCTCTTCAGGTACTATGGAAGTAATTCTCCTCACCTACCTACAAAGACAAGGGCAAGAAAGGCAGGAATAAGACCCAACATTGCACAAAAGTAGGTATCACCCCATGTTTCAACCTTTTAGCCCCAAATCCCAGAAATGGCATTTGTGGACACTGTTGGGGGAAATGTCAGGTGCAGAAGGCTTTTGACCCACCGCCACGAGGCACGTGCTCTTCCGCACCTGGGGATCTACTTCTTCCTCCCATGAGGAATTCATGCATGCACACATTTATCTGTTGCTCAGCATTTCTTGAAATGGATGGGTGTGTTGCCCTCGAGTGTAATTTACTTCTGAATAATTCCAGCAATACTGCTTCCTTTAGCCTCACATTTCTCTCTTGCTTTTACTTTTTTACACATTTAGCAATGACACAGTGGTGAAGATATTCGAGATGTTACCACTGGAACTCCTCTCACGTCACCACCCCTGACCTCAGACGTTTGGGAGGAGGAAGCCTGAACAGTAAGATGAGAACCTAGACCGGGGCTGCCCCCCAGGAGTGGAGAATCCAATAACAGCCTCACCACTGCAGGCAGGTGGTCATCCTGATGTTTTAACCTCAGACAGCGACATCTAGCAGCCCAAAGACATAGCTATCCACAGTGCTGCCAAGTTCCCAGGCTCGGGGATGTACTGGTGTAATGCCTCTTAAAGCCAGTGTGACCACACAGCCAGGTTCGCCTGCAACAGACTGAGTCTATGGACCTGTTGTCCAGGCATAATTACTGAGTGCCTGCTTGACGGGTTGGATAATGAATTACACAGCCTATTTACTGCCTGAATGTAGCATTCTCATCTATTTGGTGACATAACACATTCTCAGCCAGTGCGATCACTGTGGGGTAATGAGTTCAGGAAGATTACTCCCTGTTGTGTAAAAAGTAATATTTATCTTTATCCATCCTGAAATTATCCTTCAAGCATTATGGGATGGTTCCCAGCTCTAACGCTGAGGCCTGGTGAACAAGCTCATTTGCATGCTTTTATAGATTTAGTCATATTACACCAGGCCTTTGTCTATCCAGATGGAAGCCCCTAATTTTAGTCTATTCCCAGGGACCTCCCCACTCTGATCATTAGTTTTCCCTGTTAATCAGGTTGCAGTGTCGTTTGGAGGCGACTTGCCTGGCTGTCCAAAAAGTGACGCACAATGCCTTGTCCTTTCAGGCACTAATGAAAGGCCATCTGGTAGGTGTGGGGCTTTCCAGCTGTATTATAATTTTTTTTGAATTAAACATTTTTGACCACATAGAGAATAAAGGACAGAGACTGAGTAGGTGGCCCAGAATGAGTCCTCTGTTTATGTTCACAGAAAGAAAAAAGAAAAAGAAATTTAAAAAATCGAAGAAAAAAGGAAGAGAAGAAAGAGAAAAGAAAGATCAGTGTACATAATTAAGAAGCAATGTTATGCATTCAAAAACACCATTTGTAAGTGAAAAAAGAACTTCACTTTGTTGTTTTTTATCCCAGGGTCAACCTGAAGGAGTAGACTAACATTTTAAGGGTTTGTTAAAAAATTCAAGGGTGGTTTAATTGGACCTCGTGATGCCTTTCTTTCCAAGAACAGGAATTTTACAGAAAAAAGTATTTAGCTGTAGAAGGAAAAGGGGGATATTTTGTAATAGAGTATCTTAGCCTTGTACTTTGTATTTCTGATTTAGAAGTTAGATTCCATTAAAAAAAAAAAAGATGTGAGAGCCTTCCATGAGCAAGGTGTTTCGTGGGGCCTGAAAATAGATCAGCTGGATTTGATTTCAGTCCCTATTACTGCAGATATTCAATTTGTTTTCCTATGGAACATCAAGACAATACAGTACTTACAGCTCACTTGCTGAATTTGACTTGCTTCTCTTTTTCTTCATGCTAATAATCACAAAAACCATTCAAGTACTGCCTTAGCTTCCCTTTGCAAGAACTTCCAAGCATTTAGGAAACCCAGTTCTTTCTCTTAAGAAAATGATAATTCACTGGGAAGGCAGGCTAAACATGCCATATATGTTTATTAGGTATACTATGTGGACCCCAATAATTTAGAATTGTTGGACACTTAGACACAGACTGAGTTGAAGTTCAACTGTATTTCATCTATGATCAAAGAGTTTACTAAAGAAAAATAATACTTTAGAGAAAGAGTTACATTTCTCAAGGAAAAACTTTTTTAAAACTGAATCACGCTGTTTAAACAAATTATTTATGTGACGTGCAGTACTGTTCTACTTATAAAAGCAGATCACAATGGATCTCTACTTAAGAGCCCTGTATAAAGGCTATGTGCCACTCCTTGCTCCTTTTTTCCCTTGAAAAATGACTGTTTTTCTTTTAAGATTTTAAATATATAACTTGGACACACAGTCTTTTTAGCTCATTTAATTTTTGAGGTCTGATTATGAACATAAATGACAAGAACATGTAAATGTATATACAATCGTTTCTCGGTACTTAAAATCACTGGGTGACTGCAGTTAGTGGAGAAGTGACTATGACAAGATGCTGTGTAAGTTCAGAGCAGAAACACAAACAGTCCTGCTTTGTAAATGTTAATGCTCTTCCTTTGTGTCTGGCATTGTGCTGAGGGCAGCTTACACAAAACTTTCTTCTTTATGAGAAATTGTTTCTTGGGGGTAAATTTATAATTGTCCTACATGTGTTTTAAATGTGGGCTTGGAGGTTGTAGCCCCAGAGCCTTCTTAAGTACCTAGATAAATAATTAATTTTGCAAATTACAAATGTGTTTAATTTGGCTTTTCGAAGCTACAGCTCTGAGACCAACTGTGCCCTTCCTAATTTGGAAATATTTTCTTTCTGGTTTTTATTTTGACATGTACCCTGCTATCTACTTCCGTTGCTATTTCTAGCATCCCACAGGAGCTGCTTCCCTGGTTGTCATAGTGCAGACAAACACTCAAGAAAACCAAGAACTCTGTGCTTTCATAAAGCGTTTATTTTTATTTGAAAACATTATACAGGCATTACATTGCCACAGCCAGTCCATAGGGGAGCATGCAAATATCAAAAATGGAGAGTTTGTTCAACTTATCGGTGTCAATTTCCTTTTTGGTTCATATTTTCCACTTGCAGTGTCTGGATTAGTGTGCTTTGTTACGTGGCTTGACAGTAGAATCCTACCCATGGGGTAAAATCTGTACTGGTAGCTAGCTGGGGACTCCTAAATGGTTACAAATCAAAAACAAACCCAAAACAAACAATACTACACTGCTTGTCAGAAGGTTAATAGCACAAGTTAGCAATACCTAAACTAAACATTGAAACATTTTCATGGGACACAGTGGTGTAAATTTTTCCATTGCTTGTTCTACCTGGTTGTGTATTTCAGAGTTCGGAGCTGTGGGAAAGTGTGACCAAGGCGAGCAGTATCCCCAGTGCAAGCTGTCATTGAGTAAGTGAGGACCACCACTTAGGAGAGCTAAGGTTTGCTTACCCAACCAAATTCTAGACAAATTGCTAAAGTCTCATGTGTGGAGGAGAGAGTGGTTGGTGGTGGATTGAAAAGCTGAAATTTTTGCTGGTGTCTACTGAGGTTATGAAATTTCAGAAACTCAAACAGCTAGAGTTTATGATGTCCTACCCCCATTTCCCACCCCACTCCCAAAGGATCGATGTTTTTACACGGAAAGAAAGTTTGTTTCTTGCTATTTTCTTTTTTCCCCGAAGGGTCAATCTGGAACTCCTGATCTCAGACAATTCAGTACGTTATCAGCCTTTCTAAATGGAGAAGAACCAACACAGTGAGCTACCCCAGTGACATGAAAATCTTGTGTACAAGGACATTGGATGGTAAAAGGTATACAGTGAATTCACCTTAACATTCACACTTGGTTTCCATACAGTGGAGTCAATTACAATATCCTAGAAAATAATTCGGATGGCAACTTGTAGCCATCCACTGATTGGCAAACCCTTTTGAAATTTAAATTTGAAAAAAATTCCCAGTCCACCGAGTCGACTTGGAAATACTTTCATCCACTTATTTCTCATACGACTTTACTAAGCGTCTACAAATTAGGGTCATAAAAATGAATAAAAAAGACGAAAACATTTGGCTTAAAATAAATACTAAGAATGCAATAAATCAAGCAAATTATGCAAACCAAAGGAATGTAAACACAAAAATAAAACCACAGTCTTTAAAGGTCTTCAGATCTGAGTGGACAAAATATCAGAGAAAGGTATTTAATTGGTTTAAAAGGTAGCAGAGAGCAAACATTGGCAAAGCTCTTTTAACTTGATATAGCTTTAATGGTGATTTTTTTTTCACTGAAAATAAAACGTGTTTCTAAGGGGACTGAACAGAGATGAGCATAAAATCTGCATGTCAGAAAAGAAAGATAGTTTGTCTGCTCCAACTCCAAGGGCAGGACTACCTGTCCTGGGGTAGAGGGCAGGCAGAAGTGTCACATGGGTGCTGGCGGACAGCATGGGATGCTTCTGCCAGCCGTATTTAGGCCTCGTTCAGGCTACTACGGAAATCCTGACTAAGCTGCGATCTGTTCTCTACCTTACGGAGACCCCTCTGATGTTTTGCTTTGCTTGCTTAAGATGTATTGATTTGAATTGCCCCAAACATTTATTTTCCCTTTACAAACCCTGTAACTCTATCGAGGATCCTTTCGAATCGTATTGAAGCCAGCCAAAGGTAAAGACTATTGCACATACTGACATGTAGAATCTATTGTAAATCATAGAGGTTTGTGGTGTTTCTTGATTTTCTGTGTTTGAAGAAAGGGCTATTTTAAGGGCAACAAAATTAGACCGGTGACACACCCCTCAAAGCCTTATCAGGACCCTGTAATATTCTCCGTATCCGTAAGAATGTTGTGTGATATATTCCGCTATTGAATGGATGCCAAATATGACCACAGTGCCAGACTTTTTCATTGGTGGCATTTTTACCACTACAGAATGGCCAGTTCAATCAAACGATCGTCAGAGACTGTTCCACACCAGCACCCTGACTTTGTTGGGAGGCCAAACCACCAATGACACTCCACAGTAAAGGTAATTTCCCATGCTGGTGTATTTCAAAAAGGGTGTCACACAAGAGGGCAGAGGACCATGGCTTTTTCCAATGCCTTGATTGATTTCCATATTATCACTAAAGGAATCTAGGGGGGAAAAAGGAAAACCAATATAGATTTTGAAGAGGGAACATAGGGAGGAGCAGAAAGATTTAAAAAAATGTATTGCCCTAAGCACAAATAATATTATTTCTGGGGTTTCCCATAAGCTGCAGAAACGGAACTTTCCTTATCCTGTTATTACAGGGACTTGATTAGCAGAATCATGTGGCACAACAGAAAGGCAATGGCCTGGAGTAATCAGAGATTGAAATATAAAAAGGCTAAAATGTTTGTTTTATATCTATTCCTAGAATAGAGAATTATATGGTCTGTTGCCACTCCCCACAAGGGTCACAGCACAAAATACATATTGAGCAGGCAATCCAACAGGTAACAGAGGAAACCGCGAGCCCCCAGGTCCCTAGGATAAGGAAGCGTCATTAGGGTGGAGCTCCTGTGGCATGCAGCACTCAGAGACTGTGCACAAAAATAAAGTGTGATTCTTAAAAAGTGACTTGCCATAGAAAAGTGGGATTGATGTTAACTACATGTGAGTGGGGCTGGTGAGAGTTCCCATCAGGAGTACAAAAGCTCCTCCTGGAAGTCGGTGTAGTAACAGTAACCGTAATAATACAAACAATAATACTTGCTTTTGATTCAAACATTTTCACAGTAATTAATGCAGGGGGGTTGTGACCCGGATACACACTAGCTAGGCATCTCCCCAGGTCAGGTGGATCAGAGCCTGTGTCTCCAGGGATGTTTAGCTTATGCCTTTTACAGGCTTTCAGATTCGCTACCTTGCAGTCCACCTGTGTAAACCGCACCTAATAAATACCTTTCTCTATGTACAAAACAGAGATGACGGGCGGACACACGGCCGCGGAGGTGTCCTCAGTGGGCTGGGAGGGTGTCATCCTAGGCCACACGAACGTGGGGCTCGTCTTCAGTCTCCTGGCCCAGGCTGGTATAGGTGACTGAAGGCTCCACCTGAGCTGTGGCTGGTAAGTCCACGACGGGTCCCGAAGGATTGCGGAACTGCTTGTAGACGCGGGGGTCCTGGGCTATGTATGTGGAGGTGGAGGAGTAGAGCACCAGGCCGAGGAGGATGGTGAAGAAAGACAGGAGATAAAGTCCTGAAAACTAAACAACACAACAGCCAAGTCACTTAGCAGCCAGAGCAGAAGCACTTACCCATGAATGAGGCACAGAGACGGGAGCGGAGCCGTGACGGGCAGCTTGATGAGTCGGCCAAGGATCTTGATGGAAGGTGAATGTTCTCTTCTACCCTGTCTTGGTCTTACTGATTCTCCTTATCTTTTTTCTTGACTCTGTGGCTAACACAGAGGAACACTCAGCTAATATTCCCTAAAGCACCCATCTGAGTACCTGATGTGAGAGAGAGTTAGTTAATCACGAATTAAAATACAAGTTAAAAGCAAATACTCTCCAATATCACTCAACAAAGAGTTGGTTGTTTGTGACTTCATTAAACACGGAAGAAATAGAGATATTCCACTTAAGGTTGTAATGAAGCCATAAACACTGAGTCCCTCACTGACACAGCTGCATCAGGCACTTTTGTTTCACCTTAATCCAATTCAGACACTTTGTCTTCTGAGTAGGAATTGTTATTGACTTTGGTAACTGTCTTTGCAAGATTAGATTATCCTTGGATAGAAAGAAATAGTATAACATTTCATTCTTGCTCCACTAATCTAAAAACAAAACCAAATAGGGATGGATATATAGTGTTCTGTTCCTAAACTACTGCTCGACAACTCATATAGAGTTTTGTGGTGAAAAAATAGAAAATATTGGTGTATACAACTTCCCCGAGAATTTACATACGTTTTTGGAAAAAACTACACCTTCTGGGCCTTCTTGAGTAGTTATTCTGGAATTACTTGAGTAGTTAGTGGGGGAGAGGGAGGTAACAGTATGAGTGTTTCCATTTCTGTTTCATACATTCATTCACTCCTTCATTCAACCAATAGTTTTCTTCTATGTCTTCTCTGTATTAAACTTTGAACTATGTGCTGGGGAAAGAGAAATGAAAATATATGGTCCTTACCATCAAGGACTTAATAGTCTCAGTGGAGAAACAGAGGTACAGATAGATTAAAACAATGCAATGCACTTATGGCCTACCAACTCCCATTGTAGTTGACAGCTGTTGTCCCAGTCTTGACTACATCTTGCATCCATCCTTTTGGGAAAAAAGGATCAATTTGATTTTCCTATTTTATTTTTTATGCTCATACTGTCAAAGAACTAAAAACTGGTAAAAAAAAAAAAAAAAGAAAAATTAATTGGAAGCTGGAAGAAAGGAAAACAGGAAAAGGATCCAGAGAGTCTATAAAGTTAAGTTGCAATGTTATAATAAAGAGTTAAAAGGTGGCTATGATGCTCAATAATAGGAAAGGCGGTTTTGAAAATGGCACTTAGAAAAAATATTCCTGTGGTTAAAAGTTCCTGCTATGATGTTTTGTTTTGTTTTGTTTTTTTACCTCTCTGTCTCTCTGTCTCTTTCTTTAGCAGCAGCAAGGTAGTTAAGACTAAAGATCACTTTCTGATTTTCTACAGCACTCCTCACCCTGTCCTATAAGTCCTTTATCCTTCACACTCATATGATAATACTTTCTCAGATGGATTTGTATACTAGACTCAGCTTGTAACAGCTTCACTTAATTAGCTTGATTAATTCAGTTTTTCCCAGTGAAAATAATTTTTTTCTTTATGATTTTGTTTGTCAAACAAAATGGTAGCAAAAGAAAACCACTAACTCAGGACTGCTGTATATGATCTCAGAAAACTTATTTACCCCCAAATTTGCTTCCCGAAGTTCTACATTCAAGAGCTTCATCCTTTACCTGAAACTTTGGCAAATGAAATGAGTTTGTTCCTAACATTAGCAACATTTCAAATACTTCGTTAGTGACTCTCATTTTCAAAAATCCCCTCATGCACCTCCAGTTTCCAGTGAGAACTTTTCAGGTCTTGGGTGTGAGGCCGCCCCTGTTGCAGCAGATGAAGGTCGAGCGATTAAGAATGGGGCTCTGAGATTAGAACTGCATTATAACCACAAACAGGATTCAAATCTAGCCCCACTCCTCTCTGGCTGTCATTGTGGACAACTTTTTTCAAGGTCCAAGTTTCCTTATCCGTACAGTGGGGATAATAATTGTACCTACTCTATAGAGTTGTTATAAAGATAAAATTAGGTAAAGCACGTGAAGCACTCATCCTACTGCCTACCTTGCAGTGAGTGTTCAACCTACATTGGCTCCATTGTTATTATTATTACAGCACTATCTTATCATCAATGACCTTACATATAAGACCGTTACAATACTCTTATATGATCATTGATGAAATTGCCTTTCTCCTATAGTCCCTTGACTATGGGACTCTGTCTTTCTTGACCAGTGTCAAGTGCAGAGCCTGGCATAGTGTAGGCATCTACTAAGTGTTATTTGCTCTTTGTTTACATTTTGAATGAATTAATGAATTTAATTAAAGTTTCATACTAAAGAAAGAAACCATAAAAACATCAGCCTGTACCAATAGTGTATTTCAAATGTTTTAGCTTTCAACTCAATCCAACGTCATCTCTCATACATAAAATGCTAAACAAAGACTCCTTGAAAGGGAAGTCATAGCACTGATCCTTAATCATTGACTCCAAAAGTCATCTTCAAACCTGTGATCAGTTAGAGGAGAGTGATGATGAATTGGGAGGAGCAATGTAGAAGGCAAGAGTCTGGGTAGAAGATTGTAGGCTGCTGACCAGAGGACTGGCAGAGGAAGTTTCATAAACTTGGGGTGGACAGGATTTGGCAACTGAAATAATGTAGAGACAGGAAAGGATCTGATACAGGGTATGAGAAGGATTTGAATTCCTCTCAATTTCTGCTTTTGGCTCCTATATTCTGACTTGATCAATATGACAAAGATTTTAATAGCCATTTTTTGTAAAGCTAATGCCTTTGTCAGTGTAAAAAATAATACCTGAATCAATCATTTTTGGGGCATGGAACTATCAAGTTGAGTGATAAAACCACTACAAACTGTTTTCCTGGGACACAGCTTTAGAATGACAACACATACCTTACTTACAATGCATTTCCATTTAATCATACAGAATTCACTCTAAAATTGTTCAAAATACAGACAGAATGGAATTTTATATGACAGAGGCATCTTGGAAGTCACCCAAGGGGTTTTATTAATAGTCGGTAGAGAACGTTTTCATTTAACACACAAACCTAAAATGGGAGCAGTAACGCAAGCATTAGATTAATCTGGAGAAATACTGAATGTTAAAAATAATTACAGAAAGGCTTTGTATTTTAAAAAGTAAGAAAAAGTTTCATTTTTCTCCTCTTTATAGATTGACAAGAAAAAAGAAAATTTAACAGGGGTAACTGATTGGATGACCCTCAGCTCTGGAAGCTGCACTTATCCTGACAGGGCAATTATTTAAAAAAAACCAATCAATCAAACAAAAATTCTGTATATTCTAGGCTGCTTAATTTGTTTACTGCAAAGAAATACTCATGCCTAGTTCCTGGAAAGCCATCTCCCGGTGACAGATAAGGTGAGTCTCAGGTAGAGGTTTGCTGCCTCCCTTTAAGAATACGGGCTGCTGTCTGAAGTGTACTCCGTGGTCCTCACCACAGTCAACTGTAGCCCATCAGAAGATGCTGTGTGTTCGGTGCTGCACTTCTGCCTGCATTTTATCTGACTTGTAATTTTGAGAAGCTGAAAAAGGATGCACCCTTTCTCACTACCCCACTGTACACACGACTGACTTTTCTCCTGCCTTTTTCCATCTTGACGGGTCTCACTGCTAGCAAGGATCAGAAAGCAGTTGCTGTACATAAGGAGAATGTCTGCGTGTTGCCTAAAGCAATCTGACTGGGACACGAGCCATTATTCAGAATGGGGTGGCTTGGAAGACTGATGATAAATCTGCACCAAGCTCTTTAACCTCCAACCAGGGATGAAACCTAGCTCTTAGCCAGCTGGCATCTCAATATATACTAGTTAGCGAATGGGACATTCAGCACATCAGTTAGGGACAGACCAAATTTTCATTTTAGTTTTGGTATTAAACATCTAAGCCGAGTTTTAATAAACGAATGACTTGAATGGGCCTAAAGCTATACAAGTAGAAAACCACATGGTTTGAAAGCCATTTCAAAGTATATTTATAAATATATCAACTATACTATGTGGGGAAGAGGGCAGTTTTTAAGGGAGGTATTCTTTTTTGGGTTGACTAAAAGATGGCAGGGGTAAGCAGAGGAGAACGTGGGCAGCCGCAGAGAGGCGTGAGGTAGGGCATGAAGTGACTGTGGGTTAAAGCTCTACTTTCACTGAATGTGTGTACCAACTGCCTCTACATGGAGGGCCTGGTTTTTCCTTCTTTCCCGGACAGTGCACGTTAAAAGAGGCCTTTTATGGTGTGTGCCTCTGTGTGACATGGCTTTTACAAGGTTCCTGATGTTAGATCAGCTGCTTCTGCTCAGTGACTCCACTTGGGCCTATTAATGACCAGAACTAATTTTGATTTAATAGGTAATGAAAAGTTAAAAGATTCTCTTAGTTCTTAAAGAGAGATGTATGGCAGTTCTGTCACCAAAAAAAACAAAGGTTCGTTGGAATCAGAAACAATGTCGCTTGTGAGAGGTGGAAGAAAGACATGGAAAAGAGCAGTTGGTGGGTTTGCTAGGAAAGTGGGGTTCAGGGGAATGAGACTTGGGTAAAGCTCCTGAAGTTATCTGAGAAGAAGGGCAGATTTAGATTTAAATCCAATTTAGGTCTAACTTGGAGAGCTGAGGAAGGTCAGAGAAAATACAATTGGAAGGAGGGAGAAAATAAGGTCAAATCAGAAAGGAGATACAGGCAAAGAAAATTTCTCAATAGCTAGGAGGAAACAGGACTGAAAAACTTGGAGAGTCCCCTTCCCCCATATAATTCTTTTCTAAATTTACCCAGCACGTATTTTTCTCTCCTTGTCTCTCTCTTTTAGTGCATACACACACACACACACACACGCGCGCGCGCGCGTCTATGAGCCACTACTGCTGACCTGATAGGATCCGCCTTCTGAACTTTTCTTGAGAGAAGCTGAGTAGCCTGAAAGAACACCACCCCTGAAGGCTTCTCATGTATAGCAGGTGAGCAAAGGAGTTGAAACTGGTCTCTCAACTGCATAAGGAAGCTTCTCAGAAATAAATTCAAGGATATTTCTAATTTGCCTTAGACATGGCTTTTGACGTGGAAGGAGTTCACGTATACAAAGGAAATGTGGCCACGATAATGATTTCCTTTCTAGTTCTTATTCAAGTTTATTCTTTTAAACAGACACAGATGTAATCAAACCTTTCCACATTTTAAACTCTTTAGCAGAAAACATCTGAGAAGGTAGAGTCTGGGAGTCTACAAATTTAGCAGTTGCTTCAGAAGTCAATGCAATCATGGGTAAGAAGAACCAGGAAAGCAGTGACTGGTCATTCCCAAGGTTATATGCACAGGCTGGTAAAGGTGAGGTTCAAGAGCTGCTGGGAAGAATTTCCATGTAGAGAGACTGGCCTGGCAATTTCAGCAGCAAGTTATGCCTGGGAAAAATTAGACTTTTAATTAAATTTGGGAAACTGTCCTGAATACTCTGCAGTGTAAAACAAAGTGTCTTCTCCCCTGTACTACCACACTCCATGATATAAAATGCACATATAAAGCCAAATCAACTGGCACATCTAACCAAGATTTCTAGACTAAAAGGAATAAATAAGCCCAATTCTGTTTCAAACAGAATCAGATTACACAGTTTGGAGATCTTAGGTACCAGGGTAATTTAAAGACACATCAGTGACAAAGTTAAGCAAAATACCAATTAAAAGAATGAATCATGGGACGTCCCTGGTGGCGCAGTGGTTAAGAATCCACCTGCCAATGCAGGCGACACGGCTTCGTGCCCCGGTCCGGGAAGATCCCACATGCCGTGGAGCGGCTGGGCCCGGGTGCCACAACTACTGAGCCTGAGCTCTAGAGCCCGCATGCCACAAGTACTGAGCCCAGGAGCCACAACTACTGAAGTCCACATGCCTACAGCCCATGCTCCGCAACAAGAGAAGCCACAGCAATGAGAAGCCCTAGCACTGCAATGAAAAGTATCCCCTGCTCACCGCAACTGGAGAAAGCCCACGCGCAGCAATGAAGACCCAACACAGCCAAAAATAAATAAACTAATTAAAAAAAAGAATCAATCCATTAATTCTTCAAAAAAAAAGAATGAATCATAATTAAAGATAATGCTGCCATCGTGGAGTTTTTAAGTCCAAATATTATGGGTAGGTAAAATTGGATTTTGTAACTAAAAGGGGAGCCCAAGGTCTCTTGGGTCCCCACTTGATATGTGGGTTGAAAGGGGGACCCTGTGGATCACAGCCAGTCTGCTGAGTGTCCTGGGCCGGGAGGGAGAGGACAGCTCACCAATGAAAACACGTCTCTCAGCAGCCGTGTGAGTATAAGAGGGCTGTGGACCACACCTTGAACCTGGGAATGGAATGGTGGGGAGAAGAAGATCAGGGGAAGAAGACCAGAGGAAGCTGGTCATTGCTGGGCAGGCTGTAAGCTGTGGCCTGGGTGGGATCCTGTGACAAAAGGCTCTGCCTGGTCCTGATCTATTGCTGCTGAATCTGAGTCAACTGCTATTCAGGGCAAGGAAACTAGACAGACCTGACTCCACAGAAACATCAACATAAACAAGTTGGTACTTGACCTCCTAATTTTGGCTCTGCACTAACCTAACAAGATCATTCTTATCATTATTAAGGGCATTAAAAATGCAAAAGTTCTGCTTCTGAGTTTACTGAACTGGAAATAAATTCCCCTCAGAGGCCCAAGCTTTTTCAAATTCTTTGGACCTGCCTCATTATTGCTTTGTCTCCTAGTCTTATCTCCTCTTATTTCTCTTCCTCCTCTTTTTTCTTCATTCTTTTTTGTTTTTAAGAAAATAAGAAGGGGCTAAATTTCTCTGGCTAAATATTGCAATATTTCTTTTTTCTAAGTCATAGCATGGAAAATACCAAATGTGGGCATGGCACACAATCTATCGACAGACACTGAAACTGGTTCTTTTTAGGGACTAAGAATACTGACCTCCACGCCTCCTTCCACATTCTTTCTCCAATTAGGAGAGAGGAAATAATCCCAAATTCATGCTAATCTAATTGAGACAGAAAATAAATCAATGAGTACCTTAGTCCAAATGCCAAATGGTCTCTCAATCCATATCAGAAAACCAAGATATCACTAAGATTTAAAAACTTGGGAAACAACTTATCCTCCAAATATCATATTGTTAAGGAGAGAAGCAGCAACCAGGGCCTTTGCCTCTCCGTGGCCTGACACTGTCACTCGGGGCAAGGCTACGTCCCCCTTGCCCTCTGAGTTCAGTTTATGAGGCCTTCTGTTTGGTTTGCAAAACCAATTCCTCTGGCAGTGTATTCTGTGCAGCCAATCACATCTAAGGCCAATAAGGGTTCTTTTACAGGCAAGTATCTTCCCCTGTGGGTAATTTCACACATGAGTACAGCAACAAGGAGCTAAAAATGGATTCCTGCCACTATCTTTGATATGACAAACAGACCTTTTCACTTGGTTTGATGAATTGTTAGAAATCCTCGTTCATGCAGATTTCTATTCTCTGCCGTCCAGCAAAAGACCTTCATAGCCAAGCCGGAAGTGGAATAAAAGGGGGCTAGTCTGTGGGAACGTTTAATTATAGGCTCACTTACAACAAAGGCCATTCGATGGCTCATATATGTCTCCTTCCCACGACTGGTTCTTATTATCACTAGTCAAGGAAGGATAACATTTGTGTGTGAGGTACACCGAGCAGTGGCCTTCACTCTCATGTCTGGACTCTTGCATCACATGAGATCTATTTTCTCTCTACACAACACAGGGGTACACACTGGGCTGGAGTGATTTTGCAAGGGACTGAATTGTAAAGCAGGTGAAGGACCTTAATTTATGGAAGTGATAGTATTGCAGCTCAGTACCCCTCAAAGAACATCTGTTCCATTACAGTGGAATCAAGAGATGGAAACGGGAGTGGCACCATTCACTTTTTCCTAGTGATCCATTGATAAAATTTTGCTTTCTGTCACTGCAACCTTAGGCTCTGCTGATCTAAAAGTCTTAGCTCCAAAGGGAGGAACATTTTCACCAGGAGACACACAATGATTCCACTGAACTGAAAGTTAAGATTGGCACCCAGCCACTTTGGGCTCTTCGTGCTTCTCAATGAACAAAGAAGGGAGTTCTTGTCACTGTGCTGGGGTGGTCGGCCTCGGTTACCAAGGGGAAATTGGGCTGCTACTTCATGATGGAGGTAAGAGTACGTCTGGATTACAGATCTCCTAGGCATCTCTTTGTATTACCATGGCCTGTGACTGAAGTCAACGGAAACCTTCAACAACCCAATCCAGGCAGGACTACTAATGGCTCGGACTCTTTAGGAATGAAGGCTGGGTCACCCCACCAGGTAAAGAACCACGTGGTTGGCTGAGGTACTCGCTGACGACAAGTGGAGTAGAGAACGGGTACTGGAAGAAGGTAGTTATAAGTACCAGCTACAGCAGCATGACCAGTTACAGAAATGAGGACTAATTGTCACGAGTATTTACTCCTTATTTTGTTATTACTATGGTTGTCAGCGTGTGTGTATAAAATATCTTTGTTTTCTCCCTTCTCTTATCCCCTTATCAGATAAGATGTATTGATTTTACACCACAGTATTTAAGTTACAGGACATCAAGGAGAAGAGTGAACATCCCCCAAGATGTTTGCATCCTTTTCTAGGGAAAAGGTTAGTGTGTTTTCAGTTGTGTGCAGGCTGGTTGTATCATGTTGGGCAAAAGTACCATCTTGTTATTGTCTTTATTTTGAGATTAAGTATGATTTACAGAGATGTGTATATGGGCGCCAGGTTGAGAAGACGTAGACCTGTGACAGTTAATTTTATGTCTCAGCTTGGCTAAGTCATAGTGCCTAGGTATTTGGTCAGACATCAGTCTGGAGGTTGCTGTGAAGCTATATTTTAGACGAAATGAACATTTAACTCAGTGGACTCTGAGTAAAGCAGATTACCCTGCATAATGTGGATGGGCTTCATTCAGTCAGTTGATGGTCTTAAGAGAAAAAGCCTGAGGTCCCCGAGGAAGAAGGAATTCTGCCTTTGGACTCAAGCTGCAACACCAATTCTTCCCTGGGACTCCAGCCTGCCAGGCTGCCCTCCAGATTTCAAGCTTGCCAGCCTCTACAATCACATGTGACACTTCCTTAAAATAAATCCATCTCTCTATCTCTCTAGCTCTAGATTGGAAGATGGATAGATAGGACTATGTAGTGATAAAGATAGATATACATACATACACACACACACACACACACACACACACACACACCCTATTGGTTCTATTTCTCTGGATAACCCTGACTATTAACAACACAAAAATCTGTTATATTAAAGGGCTAGATGCTGATATAAACTTTCCTAACAATTTCTCTCCATGGCAAGTTTTAGAAATGGAGTGTTTAATGATATTTTCCAGGCAATATCAAGTGGTGGTTCACAGTACAAGCTCTAGAGTCAGAATGCTGGGGTTTGCATACCTGTTTGCCACCTCCTTGCTATGGTCTTGGACAAGTTCCTTACTTCTCTATACCTCTGGTCATGCATCAGTTAACAAAGGATAATAATAGTACCTGCCATATGGGACTTTTGTGAGCATTAAATGAAATGCATGTATAAAACTTTTGGTGCAGTTCTTGGCACATAGTAAATGTTCAATAAATGTCAGCTATATTGTTATCTTTATATCACAAGAAGTAAATGCTAAAGCAAAGATAGATATAAAAAACCTTCCTCAATAGCCCTCTCTGAAAACTTCAGCATAAATCAAGTTGAACTGAAAATGCATTTATAGAATTGGCAACTTAAGAGACAATCAATCCATCTGGAGAGGAAGGCTGTTTTGGCAATGCAAATAATAACCCCCTGGCTTATAGGCTCAGTGTCTGGACATATTTATCTTGAGTTTTCTTACAATGATAATTATATAAGTCCTCATAAATTCCTATTCTGCTTTACCTTGTTTATTAATTTTGAGCAACTGCTCCCCATTGACACAAATCACGTTTGAGCAGCCCTGAGTATATGTAAGTTTAGCAATTAATTTTGCTTCCTCATTGTGCTAAGCTTTAAAGTGGACCCCAAAGTACATTCACATCCTAATCCCTGGAACCTGTGAATGTTGGTTACCCTATTTGGAAAAAGGGTCTTTGCAGATGTGATTAAGGAGTTTGAGATGACAGATTATCCTGGGTGCTATGGACTGGATTGTGTACCCCTCCCCAAGAAATTTGTATATTGAAGCCATGACCCCCAATGTATCTGTATTTAGAGATGGGGCCTCCATTAAGGTAATTAAAGTTAAATGAGGTCATAAAGGTGGACTAGTGTCCTTATGAAAAGAGATCAGAGAGCTCTCTCTCCCACCGCCCTGCGCTCCCCCTCATGTGTACACACGGAGGAAAGGCCATGCGAAGATGTGAGAAGGCAGTTGTCTGCAAGCCAGGAAGAGAGCCCTTACCAGAAACTGAACCCTGCTGGACTCTGATCTGGGACTTCCAGCCTTCAAATGTGTGACAAGTTTCTGTTGTCCAAGCCACCCAGCTTATGGTATTTTGTTATGGTGGCCAGAGCAGACTAATACATCTGGGTTATTCAGGTGGGCCTGAAATGCAGTCACATGTATCTTACAAGAGGGAGCAGAGGAAGGTTTTAGACTCACAGAGAAGAAGAGGATGTGAAGACAGAGAAGAGAGATTTGAAGATGCTGGCCTTAAAGACTGGAGCGATAGAGCCACAGGCCAAGGAATGCTGGCAGCAACAAAAGCTGGAAGAAAGAACAGATTCTCTAGAGCCTAGAGCCTCGAGTTGGAACATGGCTCTGCTGAACCTTAGCCTTGGCCCAGTGAAACTGATTTCGAACTTCTGACCCCAGAACTGTGAGAGAACAAATGTCTGTTTGTTTCAAGCCACCAAAGTTTGTGGTAATCTGGTACAGCAGCCCTATGAAACCAATAGACTCAGTAACTATTAGTAATAGACGCAGTAACTAATAGCTCAGTA
Organism: Aethalodelphis obliquidens; assembly: GCF_003676395.1. Lineage (NCBI taxonomy): Eukaryota > Metazoa > Chordata > Mammalia > Artiodactyla > Delphinidae > Aethalodelphis > Aethalodelphis obliquidens. The sequence continues at coordinate 41,730,255 of NW_020837947.1, forward strand.
ATTATTCATTTAATAACTGAGCTTAACCATGATCTGAGACCCTATATATCACCCTAAATATCATATCCATCCCTTCAAGAAATGCTTACCGAGTTCCTATTATGCATCATGTGCTGGGGGTACGGTGACAAATAAAATGGATATAACTCTGTTCCCAGTTTCCAGTCTCTCGTGGGAGACAGACTAACACTAACTTGAAGAACTTAATCTGTAATATGACTTTGGGAAAGACTGCCGTGATTGCAAAAACTCCTATATCTCCTATATCCCCCCTTCCTCTTTGGAACAGTTTTCTCAGCATTTATCTGAGATGCTGTCTCCCAGGCTTTAAGTCCTAAGAATGTCGAATAAAATATAACTCTCAACTTTTAGGTGGTGCATTTTTTTCAGTCAATGAGCCATAGGACATAGGCACTCAGGAAAGTTGTCAGGCCCTTAGAGGTCAGCAGGGCATCTAAATTTTGCTCAAAATGCAGTGAGAAAGAAGTTAGTAAAGGGTATTCAGAAGAAGAGAACATAATCTGATTGGTGTTTTAAAAGGATCACCCTGGCTGCTGGTGGGTGATTAACTGTAGAGACCGTCAACTAAAAAAACCCAAAACACACCACCTAAAAGTTGAGAATTATGTTTCTTTGGCGGACAAAACTGAGCACTTAAACCCAGGATGCAGCCTCTCAGACAGCTCTGAGGGACTGCTCTGAAGAGCTAAGGGAAGAGCCAGGATATGTAGGAGTTTTTGCAACAAAGACCAGGTAGTTGCAACATCAAAAGATTACTATTAATTACAGAAAACAGACATCTCAAGTTAAGGAATTTAGCACTTTTCTGTGTATGGAAAGATGCAAGAGTCTGGGCTCACTGAAATCGTTCCTTTGATATGCACCCCAGCTGTCTGGGGCCAGTGTCCTGTACTTTCTCACCCTGGGTCTCCTCAGAGGGCACCGTGGGGGGTGGCTGCAGTGGCTGACTTCTAGGTGCATCCTGTTTCTATCCTGAGTCCCGTGGCTGTAATGTGATGACTGTGATGTGATGCAACGTCCTTTGTTTTCGGATGGGGCAGGCAACATTGTTTCATTGACAAGAGGAATAAGTGGAAGCAGAAAGACCAAGAGACTACTGAAATGGTCTAAGTGAGCGATGGTTGTATTCTGAACCAAGACGATGGCAGTAGAAACAGAAGGGGATCTATTTTGTCGGAGGATGGATAGAATTTGCTGATGGAGTACACGTGGGGAGTGAAGAAGAGAGAAATTAAGAATCTCAAGTACTGAAGCTGACTGTTCTGAGAGTATGTGATTCTCTTCTAAGCATTTCTCATGGTGTGTTTATTGTCCTATTGTCACATATCATCTTTTTAACAGAGAGGATTTACTCTTAACACCCTCTATAGCACTAGCATACACTGCGTGGTGTCGTAGGTATAATTCCTGCCAATTGGTCTCCTTTCTCGCAACCTGAGAAGTGTTCTAAGATGAGAACCATATTTAGGAAGGTACATTTCATAACAATTCTAAATTAAGATTGATAATCTTAGATAGCAAACAAAGCTGTGGTCTACTTCCTCCAAAGTATTTTCATGTGTATCATCTCATTTCATTTTCAGAAAACCAGTCCCTCAGAGAAGTACAAAGTGCCGCGATGAACGACTTGGAACTGAGGACATGGGAGGTGTGGGCAGGTCTAACAGAGAACTTAGGGCTTGTCTTGTAGTGACAGCTAACACAGCACCCAGAGGTTCCACCCAATTCTCTTCCCATCTCCTAAATGCTTGGTTAACTGCGTTGCAGCCTAACTCTTTTTGTTTCTTCCATTCCCTATATTCAAGTTTCTAGGGCAATCCATATCTCTTATTGTACAGGGGTGGGTGGGGCTCAACTTTATTTAATTCCACATATCTTGGAACAACTTTAATGGATTGTTGATGAATTTGGAAGCTGTTCTTTCTCAATTCATAGAAATGCACAATCATCAAGAAATATTATCCCGGCTGCAGGAGGGGGAAACCCCTTGACAAAATGAAAAATGAACTCTCCTGCAACCATATTGGAATTCCTCATTTCCTTCTCTCACATGCACCTGCTGGTGGCAAGAGAGACAGAAAAATGAAATAAATGGATGAGTAATTTATTGTAAAGAATATCTTGACGTGGCAGCTGTCAAGGAAGAAATCATATTATGGTTTCCATGGCTAATAAATTTTTTTTCTAAATAAGAAGTCTGGTCTGTAGACTGAAAAAAAATGCACTACCTAAAAGTTAAGAATTATGTTTTATTTGGAGAATTTCCTGAGGACTTAAGCCCAGGAGACAAGTTCTCAGACAGCTATAAAAGGGAGTATTCCTAAGAGGTAAGGGAGGAGCCAGGATATATAGGAGTTTTGCAAAACCAAACTAGGTAGTTAAACATCAAAAGATTTCTGCTAATTAAAGAAAAACAAACATCTCAAGTTAATGAATTTAGTGCTTTTCTCTGTATGGGAAGATGCGAGAATCTGGACTCATGGAAACCATTCCTTTGATATGCACCTTAACTATCTAGGGTCAGTATCCTGTTTTTCTCCATCCTGAATCCCCTCAGGGTGCACAGTCTGGGCTGAAGTGGCTGATGGCCTGATGGCTGCTACATCCTTTGTTTACTGGTAAGGCCAGTGACACCCTTCATCCACAGAACGTGATAAGTAGCTGCCACCTTCTTGAATAGTCCTCGACACTCACTTTTTAATTCCAGAATATCACTGAGAAGTATCGGCAGGAGGCCCAGAATATTTGGTTATTCCATCATAAAATCTTACATCATTATTATTACTTTTTCCCAGAATTGTATAATACTTGAAATCCATGAAGTGCTATAAAAAATGTGACAGACATTCAACACTGGTCATTTCTTTTTCTTTGTACCTATTATTAAAAATTAAATTATCTAATGTCTTAGGAGTTGCAAAAAATGTGAATTTTGGGTTATGTTACTATTACACAAACACATTTTTTTAAAATAAAAATCTAGAGGTTTCCCCTATATTTGACATCCATGAATTGATATACCCATCTATATGTCTCTATATGTCTCTCTCAGTATATTGTTTTGAGGGAGATGGTGAGAAGTCACTTAAGCTGTAAGGACATATGTCACTTGGAAACGACCTTCTTTATTGTCAAGTTAACCTGTGCATATATACAATGGTTTTCTCCGGACACGTGATTCTGGGAAAGTTAATTGGACAATATTATTGTTATTATCTGATATTGTTGTTTCTCCTGGGGCACACAGTATGCAGAAAATCAGTTTAGGATGTGCTCCCTGTCTCCAGATGGCTTTGCTTCCTCCTCCTCTGTAAGCTATGGCTTTAATATCCATCTTAGCTCAGGACTGTTGTTTTGCATTGGCACCCTACTCATTCCTTTACGTAAAATGAAAACAACTTAACCAATAAACTGAAGACAGTTCACTGTATTGTATGCATGCCACAGATATCCTTATAACAAAACTAACAGATGCGGCCTTAGATGCCACCAAGAACTCAGATAGGAGGCGGATACTCCACTTATTCTAAAGCTGCGTAGAAACGATTACAATTAGCTTTGAAAACAAGTCCACACACTTGAAGTGCAAAAAAATCTGTAGCGTTCTGTGTAGAGCTTTGTTGATGCTGGAAGGCTGCAGCATTCCAGCAGCTTTGTTAATGATACACTCTGCAGAGGAAATGGTTGTTTCCTGGTGCTGCAGATTAGGGAAAAGTTTGCAAGGACAATTACAGTCCACATCAGGGGTCAGTAAACTAACAAATCTGGCAGCTGCCTGGTTTTGTAAATAAAGTTTTATTGGAAGACAGCCATGTCCATGGCAGAGTTGAGTGGCTGTAAAGACTGTCTGGCCTGCAAAGCCTGAAATATCTCTAGTCTGAACTTTTACAGAACTGTTTGTGGACCCCCGTGGATGTAGACACATCAACAAATACAGATATAGATACAGAAATACAGTATATGATAATGACATTTCACAATTTTACTGTGGGATGACTTATGAACAATAAATCTGAATATTAGGTATGATTTTTTCTGTAAATAGAATAAATGTCTTAGCCAATTTTCAACCTTGATGTGAGTTCCTTGCTTCCTGTCTCCCATGACAAGGTATACAGTTATTATGGCATTGAACTGGTTTCTAATACCCATGTTCCCCTGAGATGTTCCCTAAGCAATCCATCAATGCAAAGAGTGAATCAAAACAGTGACTTGCTGTTGTGGGATCTAAATTTTGAACTTTTCAGCAGGTTTCGTCAACTTGAGATGTAAAGAGTCCGTATCAATCAAAAGCTTTCTGCATCCTATGTGAAAATTCCTAGATAACATTCAGCTTAGAAAACTGAAGTTTAACCTTTAATGTTTCTTGTAGAAATAAGCCTTTCATTGAATAAATAATTGATGAACAACTACCATGCCAGGCCCTGTACCAGATATCAGGGATCCAGCAGAGAGGGAGACATGCATGGCCCCTGTCGTCTTGAGCTTAGAACTTACTTCTTACATAAGGCCTGTCCTTTCATTTAAAGCTGTGACTGGGTAGTGCACAAAGGCAACATCAACATAATCCCTAACTGCTGAGGCTACCAGAGCAACGGGAAATAGCTCCACTCCTGCACAAAAATGCCTGGCTCAATGGAGCATCAAGAAGGAACCAGATGTAATACTGGTAGCCAAAACTTACGTTCAAGTTGCATTGAGTTAGATTGCTACATGTGAGGCCCCACAGAATGGCTTACAGTGTATTTATTTAAAAAATAGAACCACATCCCAAAATATATTTAAATGAGGAAGAAACTAAGCATATGACTAAGTTGGTGCTTAGCAATGTAATGAGTGAAGAGTTTTAGTTATGTAAAAAGAATGAGGAAAACAAACACAGAGAAACCCTTTAATGTTTTGTCCATGTTTGTCAATTAAAACCAAGAATAAACCACTTAGAAACTTCTAATCAGAGTCTCATTGCAATTTTGTCCCATTTTTCAATGGCAGAGATTCGTATTTAGATTTCCTTTTTATTTGAGGGGATTGCTAGCCTTATGTATTTCTGAACTGAAAATAATTTTTTTTATGATTATAAAAATAACAAATGTTCAGATAGTGTTTCAGCAATACATAATTTAGCCAATACTTTTAAGTGAAGAACATGAAATACAAGCACTCAAAATTCTACCATCCTTGATAATGGCGCTATTTACTGAGTGTTCACTGTGCCAGCTACAGTAGGTGATTTACACACACTATTTCATTACTATAAGGACCCCTAATGCTACCAGTTATACAGTATCCACTATTGTGACCCCCATTTTGCTGATGGGGAAACTAAGGTTGAGAGAAATTAAGTAACTTTTGCCCCTGGTAGCATCAGGGGTTCTTGTATAGAATTCAGAGGGTCTTCAAACCTGGACAAGAAACCTGGATTTTTAATTTCATTGACCTCTAGCTGACGTTTAACATGTCTTTGTCATAAATGTAAGCAATGAGCTACATTAGTATTGTTGTACCATAGACTCTTTCGCAATAGAAATCACATGTATTTTTATATCACACTACAATTGCTGCACAGATGTCTCCAAATATTGCTTACACTCGTCACTGCTTTGAAATGATAATAGTTATTAGAGGTGCTTCCAGATCTTGTGGTTTGTATATTACTATAACATCACATTTAAAAATATTTTGATAACTTTATTTTCATACAACCAGCCTGCTTTGTAATGCTACGTATTTTATTTTAGACATTTAGAAACATTGAAAAAGGGGTCTTCAGGCTTCACCAGACTGCCAAAGGGACACATGGCACAAAAAAGGTAGGGGCCCCTTGGTAGGGAGTGAGCTGAAATGCACACAGGTGGTCTGACTCCAGAGCTTGGGCTCAGGCTTGTGACAACTCTGTCATTCTGCGTGCCCTTGGACGCGGGTTCACATTTTGGTGAAGATAGTTTCAGCTCTCTCTCCAATTTGGAGAGAATTGATTAAGTGGTGATTAGGCAAACTCAGGGAAAAATCAACGAAACATTCTTAGGAAAAAAAACCTTTCCCTTCTTCCTCTTATTCTCAAGGAGGCAGGGGAATTGGGGCTTGCCATTATCTGGGCCTCTGGGGTGAATTGGGGGAGCAGTTTCAAGGCCACCAAAGAACTGTACCCCTGGGAGTGGGACAGGTCATAGACCAAGTTGACTTACAAGTGTAAAGACATCAGAGACATTCTCAAACAGAAGAAAACCCAGAGATACCACACTTGTGAACTCTTGGGGAAAAAATAAAACCAAATTCCTTAATGACAAAATCCAGTCACTCAAAAGATTGGAAAGGGGACTGGGTGCAGTGCCCAATTTTTAAAACAAAAAACCTCTCAATAGCTATAAAGCTCTGAGAAAAAGAAAGTGTTACCTAAAAAAAGTTCTCCTTTGAATACAAACATAAGACATATTTTCAAGGAAGCAAAGAATACTTCCTGACAGACCCACCACTAGCCCAGTGGCACTTTTGCAGTGACTATAAAGTCTCCCCTCTTCAAGGCACTTGACCATCTGCTGGAACATATTCCTTATAAATGGACAAATTGCACTGTGGACAGCCTGGACAACCATGCATGGCAGCCCCGCTTCCTGACAATACCAATAGTGATGAAATCCAGCCAAATAAGAGAAAAATCAAGATAAGGAATTCAGAAAAGAGCCTGGATTTCAGAGACTGGTGGTATAGCAAATGTAGTAAGTATGGAAATACAGGCTTTAAAACCATAGGGATTATATTGATAGAAATTAACTATTAAAATAATTGACAACATAAAAACAGTACAACAGAAGTCAGGAAATGAAGAAGGGATAATATCAATCATCTCTCATGGAAGGAAATAGATAAAAACTCTCAAAACTTTAAGTATAGAGTTTAAAAGAAATCTTCCATCTATAGTAGCCCCTGGAGATGTATAGAGTGATGTCTCAGCTTTAGGCAAGACAATGTTTGAGCTGATCTTTGTTCTTTATCTCAGCAAACTGATGCTCTGATTTCCATGTGCTTGGGTCACCCATGGGAGATGGATCCATACAGGTCTGCTGACAAAATTAGGTGTCTGACTGTGCAGGAGGGGGCCAGGCTATGCGCCCTGATGACAAACACATCCCATGCATTCTCCTGGAAGACAGCTAGCTGTTTTTTCCTGGCTGTGTTCCAGTCCAACCACAAGCCTTTCCATATGAAACTTCTGCAACACTTCTAGCTCATTCCATTTTTCCTTACAGCTTGTCCTGATGATATGAGTTCAAAATATCTGTTTGTGATGTGGAATTTATGAATAGATTCATGTAGAAGGAATTTTGACTTCTGGCTATAATTCTGGACCTGCCGCACAATTTATCCCTAACTTCTCTAATCCTTTCAATATTTCTGGTAAATGGAAATTGCTAATATGGCAGATACTGGCTACTCATTCACTAAACAAACCTGTTTTCTGTTCTTCCCGCACAAACGGCTTGACTACATTTCCCAGCCTCCCTTCCAATAGAATGTGGCCATGTGACTGAGTTCTGGCCAATAGAGTGAGGAGGAGGTTATATACATCACTCCAGACACAGCCATAGAAGTCTCTAGGCTGTCTTACAGCGAGCCCTGAAGAGGACTCCAAGAGCCTAGCCCAGGAGCAGGCAAACTTTTTCTTAAGGGGCTAGATAGTAAATATTTCTGGCTTGTAGGTCACACAGTCTCTGTCACAACTACTCAGTGCTGCTGTTGTAGGGCAAAAGCAGCCATGAATAACATACAAAGAAATGGACGTTGCTGTACTCTGAGAAAATTATATTTACCAAACCAGGAGGCTGGCTCACAGTTCATAGTTTGTTGATCCCTGCATCAGAGGATGGCAGAGCCACAAGATGGAAGGAGCCTGGGTTCCTGAATGGCTGCCTGGGAAGCACTCCCTTCCACCCACGAAAGCACTTACTCTAATTCTGCAAGACGGAAACTTCAAAAGACACTGTACTGAGTTTCCAGGCAGGGGGAAACCAAGTCTAAACATTCATTGCTCTCACACCTGGGTATTTCATGTGAAATGCTTTGGGGCCTCAGTGATGCTAGTTTCTCCAATTCTCTACTCACCAGTGACAGTTGAAAAAATATGAAGAGTCATAAAAGCTGTGTCAGTTTTAGAATCTCCCATTAATAATTGCATTAGGGAGTATTATACTTAAAATTCACAGCCTTTTAAGATGCTGTTCTTACAAAAAGAAATATAACTGGTTACTTATGCAGGTGTTTTTATAAATAAGATGTGAAGTACTGCTTTCTGGTCACCAGCCGCCACAGGCTGGAGCTGCCTGCCTGGGCTTTTCAAGTGCAGTCCCATTACTGAAATTGCTCACTGTCGCCAAGGATCAACAGGGTTGCTTGGCTGCAGATTCATATCTGTGGCTAATGAAAGATTCCGCTGTTGATGCAATCTCTACAAACTCTGGCATTGAAACTCAGATGTTAAGGATGCTTGAGATTGCTGGCCTATTCAAGTTTCAGTGGTTTGGAAGCTCATCCTTTGCATTAATCCGCCTGGTGATTTTTGCTGTTCTTGTCACCTTTATTTATAAATAGTGAAGAACCAAAACAGTGTTTGGAGCATAGCAGGCATAGAATACGTAAACATTTGCTGAATGAAGTTCTTTTAAATTTAGTACACAACAACGTATTATTAAATTAGCCCCACATCCAGAGTTATTAAACTTTTCTTGCCAAGTCTCCTGTAACAACAATAACAACAAAACTAGTACGAGAAACTGGCGCATGTTCGGAGGTAATTTTTAGTGGCTGACAGAGAGGGTCAGGGTGGATCATAGGATGTTATCTGGATTGCCTGAATAGGCAGTTGATGATGTAAGAAACTTTTCTGATTACTTGTTGGAAATAACTTGCAGCAATTATAAATATTTATCTGGTATAAAAATGCGACTAAAACATACAGATGAAGTTCTCAAAAATTCACGTGAATCACATTACCCAGAATAAAGTGGCATTCTTAGACAAATGATTTTGAAATCTCTACCTTTTTTTTTAATAGTGAATATTTGGATGGTAAAAACGTCTTCCTGATGTAAGTGTGTAAGTTTTATGGTGCCCTTACCTTCCTGAAATATTACTCTTTCACTAGGATCACCTGTGGTTTCAGGCTGTTCGATATGGGGGGCCAGGTAAGCCAATGGCCTAAGTGGAGTGTTTAAAGGGGACTTGAGAGAACTTACGTTGTTCATTTCTTTCTCTATCAATTTTTTATTTATTTTGATAAGGCTACAAAAATAATCACTTCTTATGAAATTACGCTCAACTTTATTACAGCAATTCCGTGGCAATATTAAGCCTTGAAAAGGTAATAGCAAAGTCTGTGAAGTAAGCCATTTTCTATTTTAAATGTCAGGCAAAAGGGAATACCCTGCATATTCAACACTGGCAGCTTTCTTCCTGAAGAATGTTCAGCACATGACGGCATATCTTGAAAGAATGATTGATATTTTATCTTAACAACACTTGAAATTTTAAAATTTATGGCTATCACCTAAAAATTCTATTATAAGCAATCTAATAATCAAGGAATTCAGCTAAAAATGACTGATACAATATTTTCTAAATTTTTATGCATGAAACCCCAGTTTTGCCTTTTCAAATAAGGAATAAGAGAAATCTCTAACAAAACTGTTAAAAGCTACACATCCAGTTACAAAATCTGAAAATAAGAGTAACATCTTAAAAATGGAATGAGATAGGGATTACTAATCCTGAACCATACATTCAATCAGAGAAATGCATCACCATTGGTCACCTTTCAAAAATTACATAATCCCTTCAAAAACTCCCTAAGGCAAGTCTAATCTCCTTGAAGTTGGACGAGAATAAATAGCTGGTTCAAAGCCCTTAAACAGTAAACAGAAGCCACAAACTCAATCTAGGCTCCTTTGACTTTGCAGAACATGCTCTTTTTGCCACAGCAGACTGCTGAATTCATGCTTCACACAGCAGACACTGAAGTAGTCTTCTCACCCCAATTCATCTTCTCACCACCTGACTTAGTGTTTTCTTTGTTAAAGTGACAGATTAGCAGGTAACATAACTACTTTAAAAAGCAGTTGGGAAATTCAACAGATCCCAGTGTGTGTAAGTGGAGAGTACCTTCATTGCCCAGATTTGGCTTCTGAAGAGCACATCCACATGTCCCAGTTGGTCCGGCTTGGAGACATTACCCTTATTTGTGTTGGTGTAAATTATTAATGGGTCTCCTGTAGTTGGCAGAATGATGGCCTCCTCAAAATGTTCACACCCTAATCCCTGGAAGCTGTGAATATGTTACCTTACTTGGTAAAAGGAACTCTGCAGATGTGATTAAGTTACGCATTGCATTTTGAGATGGTGAGATTATCCTGGGTTATCTGGGTGGGCCCAATGTAATCACATGAGTCCTTACAAGGGAAGCAGGAATGGCAGTCAGATTTAAAGATGCTCTACTGCTGGCTTTGAAGATGGAAGAAGGGGCCACGAGCCAAGGAAGCAAGCAGCCTCCAGAAGCTGGAAAGGGCAAGGAAACAGTTTCTCCCCTAGAGCCTCCAGAAGCCACCCCGCTCTGCTAACACTTGATTTTAACCAAGTGAGACTTCCGCTCTCCAATACCCTACGGTAATAAATCTGTGTTGTTTTTAACTATTAAGTACATGGTAATTCGTTACAGTAGCCACAGGAAACCCTTACCCTTTCCATTTCAACTTGAAAACTTCCTATCTGAATCTCTTCCTGGGCTTGGTTTGAAGGGGTCTCTGAGGCCCAGTAAAGCTCATCTCCTGTAATTTCCATGGATTGCTATAGATTTACTGTTCTGGATTCAATAGTGCTGTTAGGTACTAAAGAACAGAAATATATGACCACTTCTCAAAAGTCTTGTAAAACTAGAGTTTGCAAGAGCACTATACCACGTAGATAGTCCACTTCAGAATTAGGTCTTTTGCTTCCCTGGGATGTGGGGCTTTATTGCTCAGTCAGCACAAGAGGTAGAGAAGCTGCAGACAGTGGACTGATGGGTGGGGAAAGGAATGGATTTTTTCCAAGGACGGAAGGTGAGAAAAAGCAAATAATCAATGTTGGGCAGGAGAGCTTCATTTAATCATTTAGTTCTGCCTGAGTAAGCAACATCTGTGAGCAAACAGCCCTTCTCTCTCGACTTGTTGATATTTATAACCAGACCAGAAGGTTGTTTAAAGACATCATGATTAGGTGAAAGGTAAACTCTGACTGCAGACTGTAGTAAAACCAAATAAGATCAGGTCACGGGTTAATCGTCAGTACTGAAGTGTGAGTCCCCTCTCCGTTATCCCTCTCACATTCTTGCCCAGCTTCCTCCAGTGAGGGGAACCCCCAAGACAGTCTAGTCCACTTTCGGATGACTAATTGCTAACAAGGTTTCTTTCTATTTCACTATAATCTTATAACCTTCACCCTTTGGTCCTAGTGCCACCTGCTTGCAGCCACATAAATTGCCTGAACCAATGACTCAATTCTGGCTGCACACTAGGGTCAACTGGGGAGTCTTTAAAAATCTAATGCCCAGGGCTTCCCTGGTGGCGCAGTGGTTGAGAGTCCACCTGCCGATGCAGGGGACACGGGTTCGTGCCCCGGTCCGGGAAGATCCCACATGCCGCGGAACGGCTGGGCCCGTGAGCCATGGCCGCTGAGCCTGCGCGTCCGGAGCCTGTGCTCCGCAAGGACAAGGAAATATATACATGCTAAGTTTATTTATTTATTAATTTTTTAAAGATTTTTTTTTTGATGTGGACCATTTTTAAAGTCTTCATTGAATTTGTTACAATATTGCTTCTGTTTTATGTTTTGGTTTTTCGGCTGTGAGGCCTGTGGGATCTTAGCTTCCTGACCAGGGATCGAACCCACACCCCCTTCATTGGAAGGCGAAGTCTTAACCACTGGACAGCCAGGGAAGTCCCTACATGCTTAGTTTAAATAAAGCATGTAACAAAGCAGTATGCATGGTGTAATTAAATTTTAAAATATATATGAACTGCAAATATGTGCACTACAAAAGTAATATGCCCTGTAAATGGTACCAATGTATAACAATAATTATCTGTATTTTCTGACTTTCTCACAACTGATATGTATTTCTTTGTAACAAAAGATAACAGGTCACTCAAGAAAACATTTTGGAAGTTTCTTATAAAACTAAACATGCTATAACCATAAGCCCAGCAATTGTACTCTTGGTTGTTTATTTCAGAGAAATGAAAAACCTGTTCACACAAGAACGTGTACATGAATGTTCATGACAGTTTTACATGTAATAGGCTCAAACAGAAACAACCCAGAGTCCTTCACTGAGTGCGTGGTTAAATAAATCGTGGTACATCCATACTGTGGAATAGTACTCAGCAATAAAAAAGGAGCTACTAATATATAAAACAATATGGATGAATCTCCAGAGAATTACGCTGAGAAACTATGCTGTGAAAAATGTCGATCCCAAAAGGTTACATACTGTATAATTCCATTTACGTGGAAGTGACAAATTTAGAGAAATGGAGAATAAATTAGTGGTTTCAAGGGGTTAAGGAGGTGGGTGAGAGACAAGTAAGCCTGGCTATAAAAAGGCAACAAGAACAACCCATGTAGGGATGGAAATATTCTGCATGTTAACTGTGTCGATGTTAAAATCCTGATATCATACCACAGGTTTGCAAGACGTCACCAATGGGGGAAACTAGGTAAAGGGTAAATGGGAACTCTGTATATTTCTTAAAACTGCATATGTATCTACAATTATCTTGAAAGTTTGATTTAAAGAAAGACAATAGGAATCAATTTCAACTAGAGAAAACACCTATTGTGTTTTCTTACCTTAAGGAAATTTATCTGTTAAATGGTAACAGTGAAAAGCATTGCTTGAACAGTGAAATGTATAGCGAAAAGCATTGCTTTAAGAATTAAAAAACATCTATGACACCTCCAAATAGGTGAGTACAGGAATGTAATTTTCGGATAACACAGGTTCCCTTCTGATGGCACGATGACAGGGTACTACACGGTTTCCTCCTCCCCAAAGTTACTTATCCTAAGTTAGCAGTAACATACAAATGATGAGAGAAGAAGATGAATTTGGGAGAATTAGAATTTACCTGGTTCATCAGCTTCCCAGTTTCTGATGCTTGTTTATGTAGAGAGCCCCAGGTCTAACCAAAAGTCAGTGGAAGTACGAGGAGTGACAGACTCAAATATGAACAAGCGCTGCTCAGGGACCCCTTTTCAGGTATTTGTTCTCAAATTCAGAGAACATCAGCCTCACGGAGGAGCAGACTCCCCCAGGTGCATCCCCAGATGCTGATTCTGTGGCTCAGGGGTGTGGCCCGGGAATCTGCATTTTTAGCAAGTACCCCTGGTGAAAGCAGACTTTCCAGAACACTGCTATGGAGGATGCTGAGAGCCGAACTGGATCAGGACTGCCCAAGAAGTGACCGTAGTCCTTCATCAAAACCATAGGTTTCAGTCATATTTCCTCAAGGACAATTAAAGGGATTCTTCTAGTTGGACCTTACAAAGACAATTACAGGAGGAAGTGCTGAGAACAGAACTCATCCACAACAGATGCGGATGCTTAGCTGTAGAGGAGAGACAGAAAAATGCAGCTACTGTGCTATACGGATGAGACCCCGGCTGAGCAGTCCCCAGGGCTCTGGAAAAGAATCGGGTGTGTTTGGAGGGGGATTCTGAGGGAAGGTGGTCCTCCTAACACTGGTGGGGAGCAATGGGGGGAACACGCTGAGACTTTACTTTTCACCCTTATGAGGACCAGGGTGCACTCAGGAAACAGATTGTACCAACTAGACAAAACAAATTACCAACAATGTACAACTGCTGCCCAGCAATAGACAATTTCTTTCAGCTGCCATTTTTGCCACCATGCTTGGCAGAAGTTTCCACGTAAAACAGGGACTCAGCATTTTACCCCTATCTGCTGCCACGGTTGCTTTCGTCACCTCTCATCTCCCAGGTCTGTTTCTGGTCCTCCCAGCTGCCAACCTCGTTGGCGACCTCTTTTCCGCCTGTGTCTGCTCTTCTCGGTCTGTTTCTTGGCTATGATTCTGGCTTAGCACAGTAATATTTCTGACCATTCACTTCTGCCGCTTGGCCTCTGCTCATCATCTCAAGTACTTACTCCCTCCAGCTCAGCACTTCTCCGGGAACCTCCAAACCCAGTGTGACCTGGTGGAACATGCCCTGCCCACCAAGATGCCCTATCAACTGGCCACATCCGTGAGATGATGACATTACCTGTAATACTGCTGGTGAAGCACTTGGCTAGAAGTGGCCCAGAGCAGCGCCTCTGTTCTTCTGTCTCTTCTTCTTTGGCCTGTCCTAATTCGGTCTTATCTGTTTGGGTATCCCTTACTTGTCCTTTTTCACACTGACCTTTTTCATAGTCCCCACTGACCCTTATCTTATAGGACTAGTTAAGGAATGGCAAGCGGGTCTCTTCTCACATACCAACTCTAGTCAATTGTTAATGAATCAGTGAGTGCAGTGTTTAAAAAACAGCCTCTCATAGCACACCTCAGTGGGCCATAACCAATGTCATGCCTGCCTTGGGTGAGGATGTGGGTAGAGTCTTACACTTGAAGAGATTGCCATCTTTGTACTGAATAGTTTCTTCTTTAGGGCTGATATAATAAAAACTATTTTGAATACATTAGCATTTTCCATTCACATTTGCTATAAAAATCCATGCAAAACAGAAATTGCAGGAACTGTGTCTTTTCTCCAATGAGAATACACTCTTCTGGTGCCTTTGGCAGAAACCATTCGGCAGTTATAGCTTGAGAATTGTACAAGTCTCCCTAGCTTTAGGCTGGAAAAAGAGTAGCTTCTGGGGTGAATGATGTCAGAAAAACTGTCCCCCATTATTTGAAAGCCTTTCCCTCTAGAGCTGTTTCTTATCTTTCACTATCAAATGTCTGTAGTGACTAGTCTCTTATGACAAAATGTTGCTTCAGTCTTATAGTTGGAATGTGAATACCCAGGTCACGGGGGTTAGCACACAGAGGTACATTCCTGCTTCTCAATGCAAAATCACAAAATTGGGACAATTCCACAGCAGAGTATTCCTACCTATATGCATTCCTTCCTACAAAGTATCATCTTCAGAAAGGAACACTGACTCCACTTACCTTGTAGTGGAAGAGAAACAATCCACAGAACAAGCTGTATAGATCTGCGGTGAGCAGGGAGAGGTTGACCGAAGTGGCGCTGGTTTTCTTTATGACCACTGGCATGAAGCTGTAGAGACCAAACATGCAGGCACTAAAGCCAACGTACAGCAGTCCTGATGGGGAGAGGAAAGAGAGGCGACGTCACAGCCTCCTCCAGGGCCTCTGTGGATCCACAGTGGGTGAAGGAAGGGGAATGGTGCCCCTGACTTATCTTTCACTCTATTAACGGATGTTTATTATTGGGTAATACATAGCTAAAACATAAAATAAAAAGTGAAAATCTGCACGTGGAACAAAAACCACGTGCTTCTCACACATATATGATGTTTTGCTTCTTCCGGGAAGGAGTACCTCTTAGTGGCTACAGGCAGAACATAGGGTCAGGTTTTCTAAATTCTATTTCTGGTTGTGCTGTAAGTAGTTTCTAGTACCCATGTCTTTTAAAACTTTTTTCATTTCTTTTTTATTTGCAACATAGGAACAAAACTACTTGGTGTCATGTATTGCTCACAACGGTGAATAACTACACAGTCCTTAAAATGGAAGGGCTTACATGACAAAGAGATGTGCACTAAGTCCGAGTACTGCACTGAAGTCCTAACTGTGTGACCTTGGGCAAATCACTTCATTGCTTTGACACAAGATGATCTGTCAGTTTCTTCCAGATTTGTGAATCCTGCTTAGCCCTACCGCCAACACCAGAGTCCTATTCCACCATCACTCCTCCTAGCATACTGTGGGCTCTCACATGCAGCAGGCTCTGCTGTTTTAGAAATAGATAGGTAAATGCTTTGTAGACCATCAAAGAATGAAGTTTTGCAAAACAGAAAGATAAAAAAGAAGAAAGAAATGCCCTTAAAATGCTATGTGATCAGTACCTCATCCTCTGAAATTCTCTCTCTCTCTCTCATTATAACGAGATACACAATTGTTAATACTAATTCCATAAGTACATAATTTTGTTGAGTCCCAAACAGAAGATTATGGCTAAATCTAGAGTTTGGTTCATCACTTCCTAGATGTTGATGCAACACAAATGTAGAAAAATTATGCTCATTTCTCTACCTTGAAAGAATAAGGCATAGAATAAGCATAAGTAACACGATTCAGTGGATCTCTGGGCATTTTTTTTTTTTTTTTTGCGTTACGTGGGCCTCTCACTGTTGTGGCCTCTCCCGTTGCGGAGCACAGGCTCCGGACGCGCAGGCTCAGCGGCCATGGCTCACGGGCCCAGCCGCTCCGCGGCATGTGGGATCTTCCCGGACAGGGGCACGAACCCGTGTCCCCTGCATCGGCAGGTGGACTCTCAACCACTGCGCCACCAGGGAAGCCCTGGGCATTTTTATATAATAAAATATCCAACATTTCCAAGGGAACCTTGATTACATGTGTCTGCTTTAGGCTGTGGGCAGATTACTTCTCTTGAGTCCTATGAATTTTGGAGGATTTGGTAGGTACTAGACATCCAGTCCCTGTGACTGAGAAGAATAGGGATCCCTCCATAGAGAAATTTGGTTTTTCCATATGAAAAGCATTTCAGGGCATGAATCATTATTCTATATGTTTCTGATATTTAAGGAAAGTTTAAGGAAAGCCATGCCAAGTCTATATAAGAATTTTATTTTGAACATTAAGTAAGCAAACTCAGTACAACAGCCCCCTCTAGTGTGGTGGAAATGCCCTAAGAGGAAACTGGAATAATCACTTTTCTCGTTCAGTAAATTATACAAGTCCTCTCGTGGATATTCTATCATAGTAATGTCAGATGGCTTTTGGCTCTCCATCAAAGTTTTAATTCTCTAAAAATGTTCAATTTTCCTGTACTTGGGTTTCATGCTACTTATAATTCATTTTCCTTTTAACCAAGTTACTAAAAATGCAATATTAAATAACCTATGATTAATACATGAAAAGACATAAAAATTCATTCAGTATTCCTGTACGGAATCTGAGATGAACAGACTAGGGATAAAATATATCCTAAATTAATCCACTAAAAGTAATCAAACTTGACCAGAACATAGTCCAGGAACCAGAGCCTTAAATTTTTTTTTTTTTCAATTATACGTGACTGGGCTAGGAAGTTCCACAATCCTACCCTCCCATCACCTTACCTAGCACACTATGGACTCTCACATGTGAGAGCTGATGTTTTATATTCACTCAATTATTCACCCATGTATTCACTGAGCACCTACTATGCTCTAGGGACTCTGCTATGGGTTAGCAATACAATGGAAAACAGGACAGACAGGAAGCTTAGAGTTGGTATCAGTACTATGAAGGAAGAAAAGGGTTGCTATGAGGAATGACGGGGGGCTTGCTCGAGGGGGGGGGGGAGGTGGCACTTCCCTTGAATGCTGAAGGACTAAAGGAGGTTGCCAGGGGAAAAATAATTTAGGCAGGAGGACCTACAAAGGAAAAGACCCTGATGGGTTCCAGGAGCTGCCAGAGGCCAGAATATCTGAGCAGGATGAACAGAGTGAGGCAGTGATAAGAGAGGAGGTTGGAAAATTAGGCAGGGGCTGGATTACATGGGGCTTTGTAGGTCTTAGAAAGAAATCGATCTTATTCTAGTTGTAATGGGAAGCCACTGAGGAGTTTATAGCAGGTGGCTACCGTCTGATCTACATTTCTAAAAGATGACTTTGGTTACTGTGAAGGAGAAAAGCACGGAGGAGACCAGTGAGGAGTGCAGGGTCTCAGTCCAGGCAAGAGATGCTGGTGGCTTTGCTGGGAGTGGCAGTGGAGATGAAGGGAAGTGGCTGGTCTGTGAAGACTCAACACGCCCTGCTGGTAGACTGGATGTGGGTAGTGAGGAAAAGGACAGCGTCAAAGACACCTATGGGTTCACATGGGCTCTGGCTAATTTAGAAACTGGGTGAATCAAGATGCCATTTACTGGGCTTCTTTGGTGGTGCAGTGACTGAGAGTCCGCCTGCCGATGCAGGGGACGCGGAAAAGCTCTATTTTGAACACGTTAGGTGTTAGATGCTTACGCATCATCCAAAAGAATCTGTCCAGTAGCGAGTGGATATACAATTGGCAGCTCAGAGAAGAGGTGTGACTTTACAAGCAAATTGGTGAGCCAAGGGGTGTAAGAAAATAGATACGCAGCAGAGTTTCACCCTACTCATCAGGCTACCTTGAGATGCTCCAAGTTTAACCACTCTAGACCTGTTCTTAAAAACTGCAGAAATTAAATTTAGAGGGATAGGAGTGAAATATATACACCATCATAGTTAATCACTTTGCTGGGTCAACCAATGTTCTGTGTGTGAATATCCTGTTTTGTGAGCAAAGCATGGTCAGCCACATGAACACATGATGAAGTGGAGAGTGGGAATGCAGTATTGCTGCAATTTACTGATTTGTCGTTCTTCGATGGACATTAGCTAGTTAATGGACGTAAGTGATGCATCTGAAGGCCCAACTTGCTGTGCATGTGGGGTTTTCAAACAATCGACTAACATGATCAAACAAACGGACTGAACTACTTTTTGACTGACAACCACATGACGGGTGCAATAACTACATTTACAAAGTATATGTATAACCATTTCTTCTTTGAAATGATTTCCCTCTCACTAAAGACAGAATTTGGTAGCTCTTGTCCTCACGCACTAAAGAGGTTTAAGCTAAAGAAATTGGAAAGAATACTACCAGCTAATACTGATGGAGCACTTGCTACGTGTCATGTACTTTATGTACATGAATTAATCTCCGTAACAGTGTAATGCCATTGCTGCCATTGCTATCCTCTTTACACACGTGAGGAAACAGGCTTATGGAGTGTATCAGTCAAAAAACACAGTCCATACTATGTTCAAAAGAGGAAATATAATATGGGGCACAAGTTCAAAAGGTGTTTGAACGGGTGATGGGGAAACAGGGATGGTGAGGCAACCCAGACATTAGCAATAGCGGTAAATTATTCACACCCCTGGAGCCAGAGGGATCCAGGGAGGAGGCCATGTTACCAGAGGTCAGAAGTCAGGGAAGCCCAGCAGAGGAATAATCAGAGGACACTCAGTCATTTCTAGAGACCTGACCTAAAAGAAGGAGACACACCGTGGTTTCTTTCTTCCTCCCACCCTCCAGTCCCCTTCTACTGCTTCCCATTGGCCAAATCTAACTGAAAGCCAGTTACCAAAGCAGCTGGGAAGCATTGTTTATTTTGCATGAGTCAGCTGTCAGCCTCTGCAATGCACAGCAGAGTAACGGTAAGAAACAGATCTGTGAGCAAACAGGCAGAAGACAAGCTTATAGAGGTTGAGTAGCTTGCCCTCAGGTCACTCAGGCTGCCTGAATTTAAATTCTGAGCACATACTACTAACCTATGTTGTCTAATTATTATGAAGAGAAATGGGGCTTGGATGAGGCATCCTATTTGACGGTAATGAGCATCTCATGTTATATATGATATATACACATCATATATACATGATACATCATGTGATATGTGCTATTTATGCTTATATATGATGGATGTATATAGTCCGTGTCTGGGTATGCTGCATATATTTTATCTCATCACTTTCTTTGGGATCCCACTGGTGTCACTGGTGGTCTTTTACTTCCCTTTGACTAGACTAGATTTTTAAAACATTATTTTTAATTCTTAAAAATAAAGGCAAGGTAAGATGGTTTCTCAGGACATATGCACTAAGGTACCAGGATGGGGGGATGACTCAGAGTGCAAACTAGTCCCACCGCAGGCAGCCGTGAGCCCAGAGAAGCAGCCTCCGTTCCCCAGGCCTCCAGTTCGGCATCGGTAAAAAGAAAGGCTGTATTCGTAATGATCTTTAAGGTCTTTCCTGCTCTGTGGTCTCATTACTGCATCTTCAGGGAAAGGTCAAATCTCTTGTTTTGGCCTCTAGGACAAAACCAAAATCAAAACCAAGGAAAGCATCACCCACGGCAAGAAAAGTGAGGCCCCAGCACACCACGGACTGGCATTGGCTGACCCCACGCACACTTTTCCTTCCTCTGACACTGGACTTGCACGTCAGCTAACACTTGTTCACATGTCCTTCAACACAATATGGCAAAATTGGATAAAGGGAACGCTTAAGCTAGTTATTAGATTTCTGTCTGATCTGTCCACCTGCTCCACAGGAGGACTTTTTAGCTCTGTCAGGTCCTACATTTCACTTGAGTGTCATGATTACATAACCAGACCCAGTCGTTCTGTTCAGTAGAGTAAAACAAAGATATAAAAACAAACAGCATCAATAAATGAATGTTATCTTCTTGCTTTTAACTACTCTTTGCATCTTGCAATTGGCCAATATTATTAGAAAATAACAGAATCTGTTAAAAAAAATGCTTTCCAAATCCAGAAGATATGAAACACGTTTATCACCCCACTTGCTCCATTGAAAAAAAATCTTTTTACTTTGATAAAATGGCAACCATAGGAGCTGTCCAAGAGACTATATGATGGGGATTACTGATGTGGAGAGAGGGAAGGGAGAGAAACGCATCGACAGATACTGGGAGACATAGTCTTGGATTTTGGTCTCTTAACTAAGACGCTGGGAGCGCTCCACCAGGACACAGTGATCAGAGCTTGGGTGATTTCCCATGGAGCATGGGGAGGCCTTGATGGGAGGCTGATCCCCTTGATGTCTCCTTGCCTCTAGGGTCCATGAGTTCCAGTAGCTGCTATACCATTTCCTGGTTTCCCAGAAAGAAAGGGCAATGCCAAGCCTAAGCCTCCTGCCCTGTCTCTACCGCTTCCCTTTTGTCTATATTTTTGTAAGATGAGAAAGGGCAGGACAGCCCGTCTCCTTTGCTTGTCATTCATCTGCTCACTTAATAAACATTTATTCACTGAATTTTATGTGCCTAGAACTGAACCAAGCAGTAGAACATTGTAGTAGGTCAGGATGAGGCAGGAGGACAAAGATGGCCATGGTGTAAAAACACTCAACCCGTACCCGTGCTTCAGAAAGAAAAGATGAAGATTTGGTTCCTTTTCTAGACCATCTGAGCCTCATTTCCAGTCAGAAATTAAACGAATGGTTTTATGATGCGTTCCCTTCATCATCTTGGACCACAGGAGATTGACATTTTAATGGCAATACGAGGGCTCAGAATAAAACTACCTTTTGATGACATATTCAACTAACGCTGAATTATAACAGAACCTTGGTGGACATGCACGTGACATCCACATAATTAGAGGACAAATTATTTTTTATTAGTGCTACTACTATTAATATAAAATTAATTTATACTCATGGACCACTGCATGTGAAGTGTTACCAAGCACAGGTAACATCCTGGCTCTGAGAATCACAAAGGCCAATGCAGTTATAACCTGCAGCTGGCTTCCTTTCCCAGCCGCCTTCCTCTCCTCCCTACAATCCCTTCTTTCTATTGATTTCCATTTAATTGTATCAACTCGAGAGAAATTAAACAGCAGGACTCTGTGACAGACACAAGGGCTGGGGAGCCCTTGAAGTCACTAGAGATAACCCCAGGGGCAGTTGTGCGTAATTCTGTAGCACCCGGTGTGCCTTCAGGGGCAATTCTGTCAGCAGCAAGTCAACCCTGGATGCTTCAGGGTCAAGGGTAGGTAAAGTGGTGCAGGGAGCTTTATGTCACTGTTGTCCTTGTTCGGAGAAGCAGAATTTGACTGAAGCTGTCAGTTCCATGAAAGCTCATATAAGCTGGAGATGGCTCAAACGGCCAGCGTCAGAGTGGGGAATCACCTGTACTTTCACCCGGGCACACACTTCCCAAGCATACCCATAAGCCAGGCTCTGTGCTCACTGCGGGAACCCAGGCGTCTCGGTATAGACACTGAGGGGATTTCAGGGCTGAGGGTAGGTCAGTCACGTCTAGGGCTGGCTGAGTGATCATTATTAGAGCATCACCTGGGATCTTAAATCCTTGTCCTAAATTTTTTTTAGAGAAAAGTGACTTTAGAAACAGGTGGCATCTAGATGCCCTGGCTGACTATTAAGTAGCTCAAAGTCTGTCTGGTATTTTCCACCAAGTCCAGATCAATTAACCACGTCTTTTGTACAAACTGCTCCCTTCTGAAAAGGTTTTTATGGGTTCAGAATGCCCATTACCTTGTTTTCTTTTGTGCCTTTTTGTTAAGTTCAGATTTTTTCCTTTACGAAAGTGCCACTTTTTAATGATCACGTCAGTTTGGTGTTTCTCAGCTGGAGCAAATTGCTGTCATTTGTGTCCCACCACTGCCTCGGGGCATTTTTTCTTTCCAGTTGGTCTTTAACCTAATAACATACTTCTGTGTCTACCCTAATGGCATCTTGGTGATGATAATGGGCAGAGGCTTAATTAAGAAACATTATGAATCATACAGTTCAGTCTCTTCTAGTGTGTACGAATCCCTAAAGTGACAAGGGGGTTTCCTTTTCTTTTGTCCCTTGCAGTCTAAGTCCTTCCCTTGTTTGTGCCTCACCGCCACCAATGTCACTCTCCATACGTTATTTCTCAGGTTTACTAAAAACAGCATCTTAGGTGAGCAAAGCCCTTACCTATTTGCCAATCCCAGGGCACCTTCAACAGCTCCTTGTGCTCCATTATAGCTCTGCGAATTGAAAGAAAGCACACCTGATAAGCAACGCGTCCTACTTCTTTTTTCACTTACCAGATTTATACAAATCATGAAGCAATCAATTGAATTTCAAAAATTACTCTGGATCATGCAGAGGCAAGTCTCATTAGGCAGCCCAGCCCAAGGTTTATCCCTGCAGGATCTTGTTTGGTGAGTGAGCCAGTGGGCATGGTGGAGCACAGACCCTCCGCAGTCCTTCTCACCCAGTCTGCCTCTAGCCTTTGCTGCTTCTTGTTTAGGTGCTTTCTCAAAAGTATATGGCGAGGTTGCAGGTTTAATCAGTTTTCTGATTGAGCACTCTTCAGGGCAGTGGTTCTTAAACTTAAATGTATAAAACCGCCACCTGGAGAGCACGTTAAAACAGTTTCCTGGTCTCCCCAGGTGGCGCAGTGGTTGAGAGTCCGCCTGCTGATGAAGGGCACGCGGGTTCGTGCCCCGGTCCGGGAAGATCCCACATGCCGCAGAGCGGCTGGGCCCGTGAGCCATGGCCGCTGAGCCTGTGTGTCCGGAGCCTGTGCTCCGCAACGGGAGAGGCCACAGCGGTGAGAGGCCCGCGTACCGCAAAAAAAAAAAAACCCAAAAAAACAAACAGTTTCCTGGGCCCCATCCCTTGAAAGTCTGATTCAGTAGATCTGGGTGGGGCTCACGGATGTGTGTTTCTGACAAGTTTTCATGCGGTGCCAGCGCTGTTGGTCAGAGAACTACACTCTGCGAACCACTGTTCTGGAAGAGGGCCAGGAGGGGAGGGGGCACGGCTCCACCGGTGTCCCTCTGGTTTCAGCGTGCCCTCAATGTATCCCGTTGGCTAAACACACTCATATGCCACTTCCACTATTTTGGCGGCAGTGTTTCTGAAGGGCTCTGTCAGCTCTAATGGCCTACAGCTGAAGCGGATGAGTGCTAGATCTCTGAAGATATTTTTTTGGATCCAAGAATAATAATCCATAAAATGAGCCATCCATCTACAAAACGCTGGTTAGGAACAGTTGAACTAGGCTATTTCTTTTCCTCTTACAAGCTGACGCACCAAACTTAGGAACTTTAAAATGCCAGCATGCTTTCAAAATGAACCAAAAATAAATCTTTCTTAGAGAGTCTTCCCATGTCCTTGCCTTGTCTGCTACGGAGTTTTTCACCTGTATCTCAGGATATCGAAGTTTGGAGGATTCTTGGAAACAGCCTATTTGCAAAACCAGTTTAAAGTGATACCAAAATAGCTTCCATAAATAATTTCAGACACTGCCCCAGGACAAAGAACTTATTTTGTAGAAAGTGATTTGGTGAAATCAGAATTACTTGCTTTGCAGAGAGGGATTTGCTGAAATTAGACTGGAGGTTATACTATCCTTCTTTATCTCTTACGTGAAACTAAAATCCACGGCCTTTATTGATGGAAAATTATGCTTTGTTTGACATTTATTCTTGCAACAACTTCTGAGGCCTAGTCAGTGATGACTTATATGTTCCAATGCCAGAATTATTGCAAAATTGTTGTTTCTGACTTTTTGATGCTTAGTGAATGCCTGTGTTATATCTTCACTCATTTAAGGAAAATGGAAACACTAAATTTCTAAGAGATGAATTTGTTTTTTGTTTTTCGTTTTTGTTTGGTTTTTTTTGGCCGTGCGCACTGCTTGTGGAATCTTAGTTCTCCTATCGGGGATTGAACCCGAGCCATGGCAGTGAAAGTGCTGAGTCCTAACCACTGGGATGCCAGGGAATTCCCTAAGAGATGAATTTGAAATATGGTTCACTTGTGCAAATCCATGGGCAATAAAAGAAAAAGATTTATAAAAGGAAAATTTAAACTATGAGTTTTCTAGTGGTGGTTACTAGTAAGACTAGTTTACTGGTTGTCAGTAGTAAACAGAATGCCCCTTTTTGGAAGTGCATCAAATCATGGCATTTACACTTAGTTTGTCTGTTTCTCTAAGTAAAACCTCCTTGGCTGGTTTGGGAGAATCAATGTACTTCTCGTGTATTCTTGTAAATTATCTTCAAAGTCCATTAAATACATCCATTAAAAATTCATTTAGTTTGGAAGAAATTTACTCATAAAGATATTGAGTTTTTCAGATGTCATGTGGGAGGTTGGTGACAGGTTTCTACCTTTGATTTTTGTAAAATAAAGCAAACAACCATACCCCAAATGAAAAAATAATTGTAAGAATAAGCTCTAAGAGTATCGACTGCCTGAATTTCTAATTTTTACTCACAACTGAATTCCACTGAAAAATGCCCCGAAGAGTCCAATCATTCCCAGGAATTCCACTCGGCTCAGGGTTCGGATGATGTATTCTTCCCAGACGTTAGAGATACCGTAGAGTGTGGCTCCCCCTAAGACCAGAAGGTCCCCTACCAGCTTATTTTCCCCTAGGAACCAAAAAAAAAAAAAAAAAAGAGGAAGCTTTATTAAAATTTTCCTAACAAGAATTTGGCATCGGCAAAATCAGCTTCCTATGCCTATTCTTTTCTGACATTTTTATAGACGTTCTGTATTTTGCCAACTGAGATTTAGGAAAGTCCATTTGTGTGTGCTCCAGTTACGTTGTGCTATAAAAAGGTTGCCTATGTCCGCAACAAGAAGTCCTCCCTAGCTAAGAAAGGGACCAGTTTCTTCTAGATTGTACCCTCTCCATAAAGCCCCATGTCTTCTGTCTGAGCGAAAGGGATTATGGGTTGAAAATTTCAACTCCCCTAAAGTAAGTAACATAAGGGTGAAAATATATGTAATTCATTATCACATTCGTATTTTTCTTCTTTCATAAAAATACCTATTTGTTCTAAATTCAATTTTGGTTTCTGTCCGATCTCATAAATTCTGTACCTAGCTACTTCCTATACTTAGGCCAACTCTTTCCACTCCAGGAAGTGTGAAGCTAGGGAAGGACAGTGGGAATCAGCAGCCGGTGGCCTCACGGTGGGCTTGTACCCAAGGAGCCTCCAGCTGTGTCCTGTGTAGTTGGCTCATGGGAACTCAGCAGACATGCAGCTCTGGGGCGGAAGAAGGCGGGATTGGGAGGGCTCTCTCTCCAGCGTGATTCTAAGGAAGAGACCCACCTTAGAGTAGCCTTGGATTTCCAGATTAGCTGGAACAACCTAAAACTGCAGAGCCAGATGTTCACTGTACAGTTGGGAGCACTGCACATTCTCTAGGAAGAGGTTTCACATAAAAGAATCTGGGCTGGGCTTGGGGAGAGACCTCTTCACTCACGTCTTTGTGGTCGCCCCTGGAGACACATTTACTCTAATTAGTGTCACTTTTTCTAAGACAGCTTCCCACTGCTGGTAAGAATCAGAAAGAGAAAAGATACCCTGAAAGGCAGGAGAGCTTGCTGGAGTTCAAGGGAATGGAGCTGAGAGTCTGGAACTGCGAGGTCTGGGAACCCTCCCGGGGCTCATGGGGAGTGGGTGGCCCAAGAACATGAGGAGGCTCTGATAAGGAACCAGACCTCATGGCTGTGTCCCTGGGTGTGTCTTCCAGGGAAATGAAGGTTGCTGTTACAGAGCAACCTGATGAATCTTTTTTTATGTGTCAGCTAGAAAATCATGACAAAGCTTCTAATTTTAAGGAGTTCATTTGTGGAATAACCCATAAAGTAAAAAGTATCCATTACTAAGACTATAAAATTAGAATGAACATGATTCAGTCACTTTTCAATAAGGACCCATTTCAGAATCTTGTGATGACATGGGGTCATTATTATGAATATCAATTATTGTTGTATTAGTGAAGTGTGGAAGTGCTGCTCAATAGAATTCTTGGTTACATGAAATTAATTTTATATGAATGGATTCAGGAAAGTTAAATTACAATAAACTATTTTAACAGAACTTAGGGAAACATCAGTCCATCTTTTAAAAGTCCTAAAAAGAGGCCACACTGCTTCAATGAATAGTCTCAACAACACTTTTCAAACTCCACATTCATATCATTATGGTCTATTCTGTTAAGCCTTTGACTATATGGAATCTATTCCCGAGTACTTTGAATTTTCACCAATGCAGTGATAATTATTGTTAATAATGATACAATTTTGTGTAACTGCAAGTTTAGAAGTATTTCCTAAGTTATCGGTAACAAAGTGATTAAATATTACTTATTAAAATTTTACTAGTAAGTGTACTTATCAGTTTTTAAATCATTTGAAAGTGGGTACCTATACATATAGCATGTATGAAATCTTAGATGATTAAATATAGTTAAATTAACTAGGACATGATTTTATCCAACCATATTGTATAATGCAGTGTTTCATATAATATTTTGTACCTACAATTTGTATCTAGTTGACTGGAAATTACAACATATTACTCTATGTTTCGTGCCCTATTAATGCTATAGATATCTGACATGGTAGAGTCAATTTCTCTGAAAGTTCACGGGGAAAATTATATCTAGCAAGTGTGTCATTTACATATGATTGAAACCACAGTGAGTGATAATGATTTGCAAATTTGGGGCAAATGTACACATCTGAAGTTATAAGAAGTTCATTCAACCCAGTGCCTTCTTTCTCTCCTCTGAATTTCACACCATTGTCACTGCGTATGGCCCCCACTGCACTTTGCTCCACGTCTATTATTTGTTAACTTGCCTGTCTTCCCCTTCCTGTTTTCTTATACAGTAGGGTTGAAGGGCCTACTGTGACTTACTTCGCTTTATATTCTCTGCGGTCCCTAGCACAGATCCTGGCACATTATAAGTTCTCAATAAGTGTTTAAATGAGTTGAGCCAATGGAACAGGTCTTAATACATCTCATGGGAAAGATTTTGAACGGTGACATCTTTCAATTTAGGTAGATATGGGTTCTAATCACATCTCTGTCACTTATTAGTTGTTAAACATCGGGCAAGCTATAGAGTCTTTCTGACTTGTGTTTTCTTAATTTAAAATGAGGTTATGGCGAGGATACCGTAAAATAGTGTTAATAGGATTTAAAAATGCAAAATAATGTAAAATGCTTAACATAGCGTCTGGCACTTATTAAGTGTTCAGGAAATGGTGGTTAAAAAAGAGTGAATCAATCGTTCCCTTTGAATCACCACCTGTCTGTTTGGGTTGGCCATTTCTCATTTTGGATTGCTTCTTAGTTCTAAACAACCCAGTCATGACTGCTTTGCAAGAATTGGTTTTCCTTATTAGATTTTTGATGAAGTACTAGAAACACCATGTTTGGAGGGATACTTCTGTCTGTGTGGTTGTGGGAGGAGAAGAGGGAATATTATTTCATATCATTACTTACCACTATTTCAAGAATAAATGGTGAATTACAGTATTCTAGAGTGTTGAAAGGCTGCTAATGCAATTTATGAAAATGAACCCAACTCACTGAATATTTTTGAGTTTTAAATACGACCAACTGCTTTGTTTTCCTGGGACTCTCTCGGTTTTAGCACAGAAAGTCCCACTTCTGGGGAAACCCTTCCATTCTGGCCTATCTGGGACAGTCATTCATCCTAATTTACTGCAATTGAACAATGGTACCTTTCTTACATGAGTCACAATTATGGAAGAATAAGTATTAAGTGGTGTAGCAGAAAGATTTCACATCTAGGCCACACCATTTAGTACTGGTGTGTACTTGCACATGTTTCTTATCTTCCCTGAGCCTTGATTTCTTCAGCTGTAACAATGAGAAAATACTTTCTTTGCATAATTAGGAGGATTAAATGAGATGATGTACAGGAATGTGCCTGGCACCAATAAAATTGTCACTTTTAAAAATTATGTTTAATTATCTAATTCTGTGAAAATGTTTTCTCTCTTTTGAAATAAATATAAAATTATGTCTGGTAGTAAAGAAAATGTCATTATGGTTATCTAATATCTTTGATAAGTGAACTATAAGATGCAATAAATGTATTATGGTAGAAAGAAGATACTTTGAAGAGCAAGAAATACATTTTATGATAAGGATCTATTTTAATTGAGTTTTACCTTAATCTTATTATTTTCTTACCTCCCCTTTTATATCTATAAGTTTTCCAAGGAAAGTAGAAATGTCATGGAGAAATCTCTTTGGTCTTATTAAGTCATTTTTACACCCTCCAACCTCTATCATATTCTCAGGAGCCACTTTATTGCACGCCTTTCCCCCATGCATCAATAAATGCAGAGCTGGTCTCTCAGAGGAGACTTATAATGCTGGAGGAAGGTGGCAAAGAGGGAATGCACATATTAGTCCCACCAATTTTCACTGACAAACTTGGAAAAAGACATCTCCTTTCAGCTGAGCTCAAAGGCATGGGAGCGCCTATAGTGGATGATTCGTTGTTCCTGAGACAAGCATAGAGTTGGAATGTAAGTGTTTTTGTGTCTGTCCCACTTTGTAGACCATTCCACAGGCTCCAAGGCAGAGTCTCCACGGCTGATATCAAAAGTGCTTGAGGACAGAATTTTCAAAATCCTAAGCTAAGGAGAACTGTGGACTAAGCAATATAAAAGGGACTAAGTCAGTCATCTTTTCCTGTTACAGTGATGACGATTTAAATCGGGCTGAATGCCTGATTAAAGTTCTGGTGAGTGCCTGAAGGATTTTAGAAAAGTTCCGTCCCTGGCGAATTAATGCAATTGAACCAACTCTACGGTAAGAGTGGTAACAAACGGAACATTTTTGATAGGGATGCACACAAAGATTATATTGTCCTCAAAATCAGTGTGTTATTTTCTTTTTTCAGGACATTTTATAAGATAGCTTAAATTGCTGCCTAATTTAATATTTTTGTAGATGTAAAGCATGCCCAGTCATTATTTTGTAAAATGAGCCCTTGGATCCTAAATCTGGGCTGCTGTCAGAACATTATGCCATGTAGTTAGGCACCATCAGATGAGCATGGAAGGTACTCAACAGTGATAAAACTGAATTCTGTTAACACTGGTACTTCATGTGTTACAACAGGAAAGATGCTGTGGGCCTTAAACAGATTCACACGGACAGATAAAACACCGCTCCAGCATGTTTCAGCTGCCCTGCACTCTTTTTAAAAATGACCACTTTTGAAAGACTCCCAAATGGACTTACTTTCTTTTTCTTAAATAGTACTAGTACCCCTTTCCTAACATTTCAATTGAAATCAAGAAAACATTTTTTACAGGATTAGTGAATACAACCTAGTGAAATAAATTCAAATTTGTTTAACATGTTGGGTGTAAATATTTAGATTTATAATGACAATTGTCTTCCTTGACTATGGATACAAAATGATGGCCAGGGTGAATGGCTAGAGTTCAGCAAAGCAAAATTTTCATAAATAAGGGTACATGTTGCTTAGTCTGTATTTACACAGTTCAAGCAAAGCTGAGAAAGTGTAATTAAATTATGACTTTATAACAACTGGGCATATGGTATCAGACAAAAATATTGTCTGATTGGTCCAAAGAGATGATCTATATCGGGATCATGATGAGTATAGAGCAAAAACTAGCCTTTTCATGTAATATATATCAATATCCCATGGAACCACTATTTCATAGAACAGGATTTAGGTATTTTTAGTCCATCTGTTGTGGTGGGGACTGACTACGTTGTGTAGGCAGCACATGGAGAGGACAGAGGCTGTCTCTCTTTTGCTGTGTTGTATCTTCAGCTCCCAGCAATGTGGGAGAGGGAAGGAAGCCTGCCCAGGAGGTCAGGAGACTTGGGTTCTAGTCTCAGCTCTGTGACCTTGGGCAGCTCACTTGGCTTCCCTGTGTCTTGGAGTTTCTGTGTGTCAAATACAAAGGAGCCGAACAAGGTCCCTTTCAGTCATAAAGTTCTGTGGTGCAACTTAAAAATATAAATAACTTTCATTTCAGGTATTTCTTATGACCTAGTCTCAAAGAGAAATGCCCCAATTTTAACTTTTTATCTCTAATTCCCTAGAAGAAAAGGCAATTCCAAAACTACAAAAGAGTGGGTACTTTCTATCCTATTCCTGATGTTAACAAAGAACGTCATTTTTTTCTTGCCCCGAAACCTCTGTAACTCAAGGATTTTTGGTACATTTTAAAGAATTACAATGCTTTAAATGTGGTCCTCTGGAAAGCATTCTGGATTAGGGCTCCTCAGAAGATTCATAGCAATTTGATGAGTAAACCTTGAAGATTTGTAGGTCTACAAGATAATGACCTGTGACTGTTACCTAAAACTTCCCCACAAATACACCAACAAAAAACATGCATGAGGAGAACTGCACTTAGCTCTCCCTCATAAAATTATCGAGAATTCCTAATCCAGGCTCCAAAGTTTAAATATCCACTCTTAAGCCTGTATACCCGCCTTCACCCAGTAGTCTGAAAGCTCAGTCTTTCTCTGACGCGGGAGAGAAGGCGTTGGCGGGTGGGGTGTGGGGAAGGTCCCTGTGGCTCGGGAGTGGCCTGACCCACTGACACCGTCTCTAACCAGCTGGTCTGGATCAGGCAGCTTTGACCCCCAACACATCCTCCAAGTGGGTCCTGACTCTCAGCTTTAAACACCATCTGGATGTTTCTGAGTTCCTGTAGAATGGGCATGAAAGCTGTATTTTGCTTCCTTTGTTCACTAAAGAAACATGTATGAACACCTCCTATGTGCCACTGTCCTAGGTGTAGGGGAACAAACACGAGTTAAGACACAGACAGTAGGAAGCCCAGGTTCCTTGTTTCCACCATGAACCGTGAACATTCCACGTCTTGCCTTGGTCTCACCCACAGAGACAAGTAACCCGGTGAACACGGAGACTCACCTGCTCCCTGATGCCTTCCCACAAGCACATCTGCGCCCGCCATGCATCCCATTCCCAGGATGCAGACGATGATGCCGAGGAAATGCACAGCCTTGTACCGGATCAGCAGGAAGAACCAGGAGAGCAAAATCACAACCGGGATCACAAAACAGTCCAGGAGCTACAGGGAGGGAAGGAGGGAAGCAACAATAGGGAGTTCAGAGGGAAACTTTCCATATAATGGAAACTGTCAGAAAAATAAGTTTGCTCTGTAGAAAGGGCATTTCCCCTGGATCTGTGTTTTTGGGTCAACCCAGAATTGATGCAATTAAAACGACTCTGAAACAAATGCATATGAACTTTACTTAAACATCCCCCAGCTGTGAAGAGAAGGGGAGAAGGCGAATCAATAAGACAGGCTGGTGGTGAAGCTTCTCCTGCCCCTGTGGTGTCAGGGCAGCTTGGCATCCACCTTCCTCAGCACCCTGGCCGACTCCACAGGGACACTCAGATGTGGGGAGAATAGACGGAGCCATTTTAGATGGTCCCAGCACTCTGGGAGTAGATCTGGGAATGGGAGGTGAGGGGGCAGAGGTCTTCTAATAGTTTATAAATTATTAGAATCTAGGCAAAAGTTGCACTTAATTTCTCCCAGAACTTTCTCCCCCCTACCAATAAAAGTTACTTTAATCTCTCTTTGAAATTTCACTCTTTATAGGAAAAAAACTGGTCTAAATGTAAATGCAAATATTAATCTCAAAAGTTTACAAATACTTTAAAAATACTGTATAAAAAAAGTTAAAAAAAAAGGAGGGAGAAAAAAGAATGAACAGAGTATTTAAAAAATCTTTGACTTCATTTCCTATATATTTTGTGCAAATAGTGAGATTCCACCTGAAATGGAAGCCCCAAGAGACGGTGGAAAGTTTGTCCCGGTCATGCAGCGAGACAACATAATGAAATGGGAAGACCTTGTGTGAGGAGCCAGGAGATCTGAATGTGAGTACTAGATCCTTACTTAGAGCAGTGTGACCTTGGGCAACCCACAAACTCAGGAAGCCTCAATTTCCTGTTAGTATAATGAAGATAATAATTCCTACTGACTTTCTCTAAAGATCATTGTGAAGCTCGAAGATAACACATGTGGAAGCATTTTGTAAATTACGAGGACCTCAATGCCAGTCTAGACCCTGCTTCCAAACACATGCTCTGGACTCCACAGAACTGGTTGTCTCTACCACACCTTGGTAAGATGCAGTGACTTGTGGTTACTCCATGTGAAGCAGCGTCTCCACTAGACACACGGGTGGCCCCCAGGACTCCAGACTCCATGTACCAAATGAGAAACTGGTGATCTGGTCCCACTGCACAGTACAGCTCCTCTGCGAGAATCCTAAACAGGTGGCCCTACCAGCCAGTAGCCAGATGCAGGGCAGTGATCCCTAACACTCCTTCACTCTTACTGTCTATATCCTATGGGTCACTAAATCCTGCCAGTTCACCTTCTAAACACTTCTTAAATCTACTCACGCCACTTCCGCCACCTAGACCGAACTGGCATCATCTCCTACCTGGAGCAAGCCCTTCCTTCCTGCCTCGGGTCTTCATGCATCCCCCTCCTTCTGGAATGCTCCATCTAATTCTTGAAGTCCTGCCTCCTTCTTCAGGCTCGCACCTATATTCTGCCTCCTTAAGAAAGCCTCTAGGGTCCCTAGGCTAGGTCAGGTCCTCTTCGATGATTTCCTTGTATCCTATACCTCTCCTTTATAGTGTCAATTATAATAATTCTCAATTAATATGGAATTATTGGCATAATGTCTGACTTCCCACTTGTCTGGAGTTCCATGAGAGCAGGACTATATTCCCAGCCCCCAGAGTCCTGCTGGGCTTATGAGAAGTATCCAAGAATAGTTATGGAACAAATACATACAAGGATTTTTAATAATCAGTAACAGCAAAATAGAGTCACCAACATTCACTAAAGGCTGAAAAATGTTTGTATATTTGCAAAGCATCCTGACCATCAGAATGGCTTTTGGTACTGTAAACAGCACTTAGGATCCTCACCATCCCAAAAGCTGTTGGTGACCTGGACAGACCCTCATGCTTCTCTGTGCCTCGGTCTTCCCTTTTGCAGAATGGAGCAAGCAATCAGAAGAGTAAGCTGTCCCCGAGGTTACTGGGAAATGATAACGCTGATAACACTGTTAACCCTAACACGGTGATGGGCTGGGGGCTAAGCCCACGTGTCACCGCGCTCCGGGAGGGGCTGAGTTCGGGGGTGACGGCTGGTAGGACTGCACTACAGCATATGTTCACTCACTGCACAGTTAATCAGCAAGTTAATGATCCTACTTGATGTGGTAAAACGCTCTAAAGCAGGTTGTACAGCTGGCCTCAAATGCCATTTAAGTATATTAGGAAATTGGTGTTTGCCAGTGAAAACTCTTCACTGGGCATAAGACAGTTGGTGTTTTGCTTTAAAAATTAGAAATGATTGAATCAACAGTTAGAATATTTACCTACATGCTCCACAATTGGGATTTCATTATCTGGCTGGAAGCCCTCGGTCAGTGAAGCTGAAGGCCTCTATGCCTGAATTACTGAAGGCAAACCAGGCCTTCATCCAATCTTTGAGGAGGGCTCAAGTGAGCTTTTGTGGTTCTCAGTGTCATTAGAAACCCCAGCACTTGATGAGTCCTGGGATCTGTTCTCTTAATAGATTGAGCTGAAAAATCCTTATTTGTGAGTGCCAGTTGGCCCTTTGGGTAGGGAGGACTTTTAGAAAGAAAAGAAGGAGAAAGAAGGCTACAGTACAAACCAGGGTTTCTGGGACATTTCAGCTGGGAAGCGTGGCACCCAGCATACAGTAGGGAATCAACGACGGGTGACTAAATAAATCAAAGAATGGAGGGGCGCTTGGTATCACTGACTGTCAGAAGGGAAATTAGAGGTAATCTAGGCTGCTTCCGGCATTTGGTCTGGGATGATTCTTCATTTTGCAGGACTGCCCCAGGCTCTCTGCAGGGCACGTAGCACCACGAAAAAAAAATGCTCCTACACATTTACAAGTGCCCCTCGGGGGCAGTATCTCCCCAATTTAGAGTCACAGAGCCCTTTATTTAAAAACTGAGGATTCAGAAGTTTCAAGAGGTGAAGTGATGTGCTCCCCGTCACTCAAACTGTTGCTATCAGCCACAGTCCTGTCCTGATTTTTTTTTTTTTTTTTGCGGTACGCGGGCCTCTCACTGTTGTGGCCTCTCCCGTTGCGGAGCCCAGGCTCCGGACGCGCAGGCTCAGCGGCCATGGCTCACGGGCCCAGCTGCTCCGCGGCATGCGGTATCCTCCCGCACCAGGCCACGAACCCGTGTCCCCTGCATCGGCAGGCGGACTCTCAACCACTGCGCCACCAGGGAAGCCCCCTGATTTTTTAAAAATCATATTTTAATGAAGGTCAGTAACAGGAATTGCTACAGGTGAAGGTCTCACCACGATTTTTGTAATTAGAGACAAAAAAAAAAACAAAAAACATTTGGGAGTTGCCGTTAGTAAACAGGCTATTATTTTTTAGCGATTTTTGGCCCCAGCTTTTCCCCTGCGGTCATATAGTATAAAACATACTGACAAAATAATTTCCCAATAATTTTCTGGTAGCTTAACCCCTTAGCAAAGAGGTTGTTAGAGTAATAAAAGAGAGCAGCATTATAATAGATGCCCACGACTGGGGCTGTGAAAACAGAAAATGAACTGAAAAATCTTCGGGTTCTGTCATTAACTTTTAAGATATATTTACCTTTCTTTGTATACATTTCTATATCCAAAAGGAAATTATAAAGTATCAATACCCAAAAACTAAACAAATGAATATTATTTCATAATCATCTTATACTCTGAAAAATCTCCAAGAACATGAAGAACATCAGTAAGTAAAGTTCATTACCTCTTAGATTTACCTGGCATCATTCCCCTCTAAAGATATAAGCTAATTTTAGTCTTCTATATCATTCATCCTGAAGTAACACCTGCCAGTGAGGTCTACGACCCAGGTTATCTGATGTGATTGATGGAGGTGCTGAGGCACACCGTGCTCAAAGACTGGGGGCAACGCCTCTGAAGTCATCATGATAACACCAGGATAATGACCTGAACTTGGTAGTTTTAAATATTTCCTCAGGATAGATTCTTGGCCTGAAATTACAGAGTTAAACTCTTGAGGCATATTGCCATTTTTCCCAGGAAGTTAGTGGTTATTTACTGGTCCACCATTAGCGGGCAAATATGAACTAAGATGAGAGAATTGCTTTGCAAATTAAAAATAGGTATTTCAGGTAAGGAACCTTCCAAGACAGTGGAGGAGTAAGATGTGGAGATCAACCTCCGCCCCAGAAATACATCAGAAATACATGTGCCACATATATACAATGGAATATTACTCAACCATAAAAAGAAACGAAATTGAGCTATTTGTAATGAGGTGGATAGACCTAGAGTCTGTCATACAGAGTGAAGTAAGTCAGAAAGAGAAAGACAAACACCGTATGCTAACACATATATATGGAACTTAAGAAAAATAAAAATGTCATGAAGAACCTAGGGGTAAGACAGGAATAAAGACACAGACCTACTAGAGAATGGACTTGAGGATATGGGGAGGGGGAAGGGTAAGCTGTGACAAAGCGAGAGAGAGGCATGGACATATATACACTACCAAACGTAAGGTAGATAGCTAGTGGGAAGCAGCCGCATAGCACAGGGAGATAAGCTCCGTGCTTTGTGACCGCCTGGAGGGGTAGGATAAGGAGGGTGGGAGGGAGGGAGATGCAAGAGGGAAGAGATATGGGAACATATGTATATGCATAACTGATTCACTTTGTTATAAAGCAGAAACTAACACACCATTGTAAAGCAATTATACTCCAATAAAGATGTTAAAAAAAAAAAAATCTACATTTGGAACAACTCCTACAGAACACCTACTGAATGCTGGCAAAAGACCTCAGACTTCCCAAAAGGCAAGAAACTCCCCACGTACCTGGGTAGGGCAAAAGAAAAAAGAAAAAACACAGACAAAAGAATAGGGACAGGACCTGCACCAGTGGGAGGGAGCTGTGAAGGAGGAAAGGTTTCCACACACTAGGAAGCCCCTTCACTGGCGGAGACGGGCGGGGTGGGGGGTGGCAGGGAGGAAGCTTCAGAGCCACGGAGGACAGTGCAGCAACAGGGGTGCGGAGGGCAAAGCAGAGAGATTCCCGCACAGAGGATCGGTGTCGACCAGCACTCACCAGCCTGAGAGGCTTGTCTGCTCACCCGCCGGGGCGAGCGGGTCTGGGAGCTGAGGCTTGGGCTTCGGAGGTCTGATCCCAGGGAGAGGACTGGGGTTGGCTGCGTGAACACAGCCTGAAGGGGACTAGTGCACCACAGCTAGCCGGGAGGGAGTCCGGGAAAAAGTCTTGAACTGCCTAAGAGGCAAGAGACCATTGTTTTGGGGTGCATGAGGGGAGGGAATTCAGAGCACTGCCTAAATGAGCTCCAGAGACGGGCGTGAGTCATGGCTATCAGTGCGGACACCAGAAACGGGCATGAGACGCTAAGGCTGCTGATGCAGCCACCAAGAAGCCTGTGTGCGAGCACAGGTCACTATCCACACCTCCCCTCCCAGGAGGCTGTGCAGCCCGCCACTGCCAGGATCCTGTGATCCAGGAACAACTTCCCTGGGAGAACACATGGTGCGCCTCAGGCTGTTGCATGTCATGCTGGCCTCTGCCACCGCAGGCTCGCCCCGCATTCCATACCCCTCCCTCCCACTGGCCTGAGTGACGCAGAGCCCCCTAATCAGCCGCTGCTTTAACTCCGTCCTGTCTGGGCGAAGAACAGACGCCAGAGGGCGACCTACACGCAGAGGCGGGGCCAAATCCAAAGCTGAACCCCGGGAGCTGTGTGAACACAGAAGAGAAAGGGAAATCTCTCTAGCAGCCTCAGGAGCAGCGGATTAAATCTCCACAATGAACTTGATGTACCCTGCATCTGAGGAATACCTGCATAGACAATGAATCATCCCAAAATTGAGGAAGTAGATTTTGGAGGCAATTGTAGGCTTGTGGTTGTCTGTGACTGACTAGTTTCTGATTTATATGTTTATCTTAGTTTAGTTTCAGTGCTTGTTATCATTCGTGGATTGGTTTATTGGTTTGATTGCTCCCTTCTTTTCTTTTATTAGTTTTTTGAAAAATAATATATTAAATTTTTTAAAAAATTTAATAACTATTTATTTTTCATTCTTTCTTTTCTCCCTTTTCTTCCGAGCTGTGTGGCTGACAGGGTCCTGGTGCTCCGGCTGGGTGTCAGGCCTGTGCCTCTGAGGTGGGAGAGCCAAGTTCAGGGCATTGGACCAGAAGAGACCACTTGGCCCCACATAATATCAATTGGCGAGAGCTCTCCCAGAGACCTCCGTCTCAACACTAAGACCCAACTCCACTAAATGACCAGCAAGCTCCAGTGCTGGACACCCCATGACAAACAGCTAGCAAGACAGGAAAACAAACCCACCCTTTAGCAGAGAGGCTGCCTAAAATCATACTAAGTTCACAGAGACCCCAAAACACACCACCAGACATGGTCCTGCACACCAGAAAGAAAACATCCAGCTCCATCCACCAGAACACAGGCACCGTCCCCTCCACCAGGAAGCCTACAAAACCCATTGAACCAACCTTACCCACTGGGGGCAGACACCAAAAACAATGGGAACTACAGCCTGCGAAAAGGAGACCCCAAACACAGTAAGGTAAGCAAAATGAGAAGACAGAGAAATACCAAGCAGATGAAGGAGCAAGGTAAAAATCCACCAGACCAAACAAATGAAGAGGAAATAGGCAGTCCACCTGAAAAAGAATTCAGAGTAATGATAGTAAAGATGATCCAAAATCTTAGAAATAGAATGGAGAAAATATAAGTAACATTTAACAAGGACCTAGAAGAACTAAACAGCAAACGAACAATGATGAACAACACAATAAATGAAATTAAAAATTCTCTAGAGCAGAATAATGAAAAAAGAATGAAAAGAATTGAACACAGTCTCAGAGACCTCTGGGACAACATTAAACGCACCAACATTCAAATTATAGGGGTCCCAGAAGACGAATAGAAAAAGAAAGGGTCTGAGAAAATATTTGAAGAGATTACAGTCGAAAACTTCCCTAATATGGGAAAGGAAACAGTCAATCAAGTCCACGAAGCACAGAAAGTACCAAACAGGATAAATCCAAGGAGAAACAGGCCAAGACACATATTAATCAAACTATCAAAAATTAAATGAAAACAAAGAAAAAATATTAAAAGCAGCAAGGGAAAAACAACAAATAACATACAAGGGAATCCCCATAAGGTTAACAGCTGATCTTTCAGCAGAAACTCTGGAAGCAGTACAGAGTGGCAGAACATATTTAAAGTGATGAAAGGGAAAAATCTACAACCAAGATTACTCTACTCAGCAAGGATCTCATTCAGATTTAATGGAGAAATTAAAACCTTTACCAACAAGCAAAAGCTAAGAGAATTCAGCTCCACCAAACCAGCTTTACAACAAATGCTAAAGGAACTTCTCTAGGCAGGAAACACAAGAGAAGGAAAAGACCTACAATAACATACCCAAATCAATTAAGAAAATGATAATAGGAACATACATAATGATAATTACCTTAAATATAAATGGATTAAATGCTCCAACCAAAAGACACAGACTGGCTGAATGGATACAAAAACAAGATCCGTATATATGCTGTCTACAAGACACCCACTTCAGATCTAGGGACACCTACAGACTCAAAGTGAGGGGATGGAAAAAGATATTCCATGCAAATGGAAATCAAAAGAAAGCTGGAGTAGCAATTCTCATATCAGACAAGACAAACTTTAAGATAAAGAGTATTGCAAGAGACAAAGAAGAACACTATAATGATCAAGGGTTCAATCCAAGAAGAAGATATAACAACTGTAAATATTTATGCACCCAACATAGGAGCACCTCAATACATAAGGCAAAATGCTAACAGCCATAAAAGGGAAAATCAACAGTAACATAATAATAGTAGGGGACTTTAACACCCCACTTTCACCAATGAACACATCAACCACAATGCAAATAAATAAGGAAACACAAGTTTTAAATGACACATTAAACAAGATAGACTTAACTGATATTTATAGGACATTCCATCCAAAAACAACAGAATACACATTCTTCTCAAGTGCTCATGGAACATTCTCCAGGATAGATCATATCTTGGGTTACATAATCAAGCCTTGGTAAATTTAAGAAAATTGAAATTGTATCAGGTATCTTTTCTGACCACAATGCTATGAGACTAGATATCAATTACAGGGAAAAAAACTGTAAAAAATACTAACACATGGAGGCTAAACACTACATTACGAACTAACCAAGAGATCACTGAAGAAATCAAAGAGGAAATCAAAAAACACCTAGAAACTAATGACAATGAAAATATGATGGCCCAATACCTATGGGATGCAGCAAAAGCAGTTCTAAGAGGGAAGTTTACAGCAATACAATCCTACCTCAAGAAACAAGAAAATTCTCAAATAAACAATCTAACCTTAAACTTAAAGCAATTAGAGAAAGAAGAAACAAAACCCCCCAAAATTAGCAGAAGGAAAGAAATCATAAAGATCCGATCAGAAATAAATGAAAAAGAAGAAGGAAATGATAGCAAAGATCAATAAAACTAAAAGCTGGTTTTTTGAGAAGATAAGCAAAATTGATCAACCACTAGCCAGACTCATCAAGAAAAAAAGGGAGAAGACTCGAAACAACAGAATTAGAAATGAAAAACGAGAAGTAACAACTGACACTCAGAAATACAAAGGATCATGAGAGATTATTACAAGCAACTATATGCCAATAAAATGGACACTCTGGAAGAAATGGAAAAATTCTTAGAAAAGCAAAACCTTCCTAGACTGAATAAGGAAAATAGAAAATATAAACAGACTAATCATAAGCACTGAAATTGAAAGTGTGATTTAAAATCTTCCAACAAACAAAAGCCCAGGACCAGATGGATTCACAGATGAATTCTATCAAACATTTAGAGAAGAGCTAACACCTATCCTTCTCAAACTCTTCCACAATATAGCAGAGGGAGGAACATTCCCAAACTCATTCTACGAGGCCACTAACACCTTGATACCAAAACCAGACAAAGATGTCACAAAAAAAGAAAACTATAGGCCAATATCACTGATGAACATAGATGCAAAAATCCTCAACAAAATACTAGCAAACAGAATCCAGCACCGCATTAAAAGGATCATACACCATCATCAAGTGGGGTTTATCCCAGGAACGCAAGGATTCTTCAATATACACAAATCAATCAATGTGATACACCATATTAACAAATTGAAGGAGAAAAACCATATGATCAACTCAATAGCTGCAGAAAATCTTTCAAGAGAATTCAACACCCATTTATGATAAAAACCCTCCAGAAAGTAGGCAGAGAGGGAACTTACCTCAACATAATAAAGGCCATATATGACAAACCCACAGCCAACATCATTCTCAATGGTGAAAAACTGAAACGATTTCCACTAAGATCAGGAACAAGATAAGGTTGCCCACTCTCACCACTATTATTCAATATAGTTTTGGAAGTTTTAGCCACAGCAATCAGAGAAGAAAAAGAAATAAAAGGAATCCAAATCACAAAAGGAGAAGTAAAACTGTCACTGTTTGCAGATGACATGATACTATACATAGAGAATCCTAAAGATGCTATCAGAAAACTACTAGAGCTAATCACTGAATTTGGTAAAGTAGCAGGATACAAAATTAATGCACAGAAATCTCTGGCATTCCTATACACTAATGATGAAAAATCTGAAAGGGAAATTAAGGAAACACTCCCATTT
This sequence comes from Aethalodelphis obliquidens, assembly GCF_003676395.1. Taxonomy (NCBI): domain Eukaryota; kingdom Metazoa; phylum Chordata; class Mammalia; order Artiodactyla; family Delphinidae; genus Aethalodelphis; species Aethalodelphis obliquidens. The sequence continues at coordinate 41,771,734 of NW_020837947.1, forward strand.
ACCACTGCAGCAAAAAGAATAAAATACCTAGGAATAAACCTGCCTACGGAGACAAAAGACCTGTATACAGAAAACTATAAGCCACTGATGAAAGAAATTAAAGATGATACAAACAGATGGAGAGATATACCATGTTCTTGGATTGGAAGACTCAACATTGTGAAAATGATTATACTACCCAAAGCAATCTACAGATTCAACACAATCCCTATCAAACTACCACTGACATTTTTCACAGAACTAGAACTAAAAATTTCACAATTTTTACGGAAACACAAAAGATCCCGAAACGTTTCCAGTACTCCAGAAGGCTCCCTCATGTCACCCACTACACAATATCCCCCTGCTCCCCTCAAAAAAAGATCCCGAATAGCCAAAGCAATCTTGAGAAAGAAAATGGAGCTGGAGGAATCAGGCTCCCTGACTTCAGACTATACTACAAAGCTATGGTAATCAAGGCAGCATGGTACTGGCACAAAAACAGAAATACAGATCAATGGAATAGGATAGAAAGCCCAGAGACAAACCCACACACATATGGTCACCTTATCTTTGATAAAGGAGGCAAGAATATACAATGGAGAAAAGACAGCCTCTTCAATAAGTGGTACTGTGAAAACTGGACAGCTACATGAAAAAGAATGAAATCAGAACACTCCCTAATACCATACACAAAAATAAATTCAATATGAATTAAAGACCTAAATGTAAGGCCAGACATTATAAAACTCTTAGGGAAACATAGGCAGAACACTCTATGACATCAATCACAGCAAGACTCTTTTTGACCCACCCCATAGAGAAATAGAAATAAAAACAAAAATAAACAAATGTGACCTAATGAAACAAAGCTTTTGCACAGCAAAGGAAACCATAAACAAGACCAAAAGACAACCCTCAGAATGGGAGAAAATATTTGCAAATGAAGCAACTGACAAAGGATTAATCTCCAAAATTTACAAACAGCTCATGCAGTTCAATATCAGAAAAACAAACAACCCAATCCAAAAATGGGCAGAAGACGTAAACAGACATTTCTCCAAAGAAGATATACAGTTTGCCAACAAATACATGAAAGAATGCCCAACATCACTAATCATTAGAGAAATGCAAATCAAAACTACAATGAGGTATCACCTCACACTGGTCAGAATGGCCATCATCAAAAAAATCTACGAACAATAAATGCTGGAGAGGATGTGGAGAAAAGGGAACCCTCTTGCACCGTTGGTGGGAATGTAAATTGATACAGCCACTATGGAGAACAGTATGGAGGTTCCTTAAAAAACTAAAAATTGAATTACCATATGACCCAGCAGTCCCACTCCTGGGCATATACCATGAGAAAACCATAATTCAAAAAGAGTCATGTACCACCATGGTCATTGCAGCACTATTTACAATAGCCAGGACATGGAAGCAACCTAAGTGTCCATCGACAGATGAATGGATAAAGAAGATATGGCACATATATACAATGAAATATTACTCAGCCATTAGAAGAAACGAAATTGAGTTATTTGTAGTGAGGTGGAGGTACTTGGTGTCTGTCATACACAGTGAAGTAAGTCAGAAAGAGAAAAACAAATACCATAAGCAAGCACATATATATGCAATCTAAAAAAAAGGGAAAAAAAGGTTCTGAAGAACCTAGGGGTAGGACAGGAATAAAGACGCAGACGTAGAGAATGGACTTGAGGACATGCGGAGTGGGAAGTGTAAGCTGGGATGAAGTGAGAGAGTGGCATGGACATATATACACTACCAAATGTAAAACAGATAGCTAGTGGGAAGCAGCCGCATAGCACAGGGAGATCAGCTCAGTGCTTTGTGACCACCTAGAGGGGTGGGATAGGGAGTGTGGGAGGGAGGGAGACGCAAGAGGGAGGGGATATGGGGATATATGTATATGTATAGCTGATTCACTTTGTTATACAGCAGCAATTAACACAACAATGTAAAGCAGTTATACTCCAATAAAGATGTTAAAAAAATTAAAATTAAAAGAAATAAAAATAACAATAGGTATTTCAGGAAATGTCCATGGTATTCCCATTTTGTACTTATAGACTTAAAAACCCAACATGTCTTGTCCTTTATCTTCAAATTATGACCCTTAAATACCTTCAGAAAAGCTGAAAATAGCATTATGTTTTCACTCTGATAAAATGTCTAGATTTAGAGGCTGTCCTTTGGGTCTAAATTGCTACATGTACTGTTTTCTTCTTTAATGTTGGATGCTTGTGGTTACGTCTCCTCTCCTCTGGATTCTATCTGGCAGAAAATAATAGCTTGAGCCATTTGGAATGGCCATTTTTGTAGGTCAATTATGACAATTTCAATGTTGACAATTTCACATAGTTCACCTAACAGACCAAATGGAGATCCGACCAAATGGAGATCTGACCAAATGGAGATCCGACCCCCACTGTATTAACTTGAGACTTGGATTCCAGAAGCAGTGTTGCCTCCTATCTAGACGTGGATTCCAGAAGCAGTGTTGCCTCCTAACTCCCACTCCAATTTTAACTTAGCCTAAACTTTCTTAGGCAGATATACTGGGGTAAATGGTCCTCAAACCTTGGATCCTGTCTCAGGGATCCTTCCAGTAAGGAACAGTTCTTACCAGTCCATAAAGCAGAGAGAAATGAAACACTCTGAAGACATCTTGTTTCCTCCTTTTCGTTTACTTTTAAGGCGTAACAACCCCACTGAGTGGTAAAGTCCCCTACTGGATACTTAATTAGATATTTCCCCTTTGGGTTGGAGCAAGAAGGAATGGAGAGAGAGGAAGAGTTTTCTTCCACTCTCCCAGTGTCAGAAGGGAATGGATGTCTCCCCTGGCCTGGGTGGTATCATGGGGAGAACAGAAAAGTCCCTTGACATTCCTTCCCTACCATAACTGGTTTGGATGACACGTATCTTCACGTGAAGGTTCATTTCTTCATTGAGAATCTACATATCATAGTATTAGGCATAAATATCTCCGGAAGGAGAAAATCAGAATTTATAAAAATAAAATGTTAATAATGGTTATCTTTGAACGGGTTCGCTGAGTCTTCACAACCCCACTCCCCAAATTCTCTGTGGTTTCCAAATTTCCTCTCTTGAGCATATAGTACTTTCAAAATATATAAAACAACACCTGTTATGAGAGTGTAAAAAATCTACAAGAGTCAGATCAGTCTTTCTCTAGGGAAGCGAACAGTTTGTAAAAAAAAAAAGTAAAACACAACAAAAAACCTGCTACCCAACTTTTTCCATTCCAGGAGAGCATAATGAGGAGGTGACCTCATCCCTCTTTCTAATTCTCTGCCCAAAAGAGACTCCTCTGCCAGCCTTCAGCTCCTCATTAACGCTCCCCTCCGGCTATTCACAGGGCTCCGCTCCCCTCACGCAGCCCAGCTGTCAGAGGCTAAACCTGAGGCAACTGGTAGGTGATTCCAGGAAAGAGAACATTTCCCCCTCCATCCTTCCTCTGCTTCTAATTGGCAATTCTCCCGTGTTTCTAAAAGTGATATATATTATAAATTCATCTCCCGTGAGTAAAATTGAATCGTTAACAGGGAAGGATCTTAAAAAAGACAAACTTCACTAACACAGAGACAACAAAAGTCCTCTTTTAGCTGACAGTCCAGCTGAAGAGAGTGACATATAATTTAGGAAAGGTACCTTCACATGCAATCATGAACCATTTAATGGAGTGGCCTCGACAAGCAGCCATCCCAGAGGCATTTGAAAACCCAACCAGGAGTATAACTTCAGGAGCAGTGTCTTCCACTTGGAACAGACTTTTCTGGTAGACACCCTGACCCCCTCCACCCCTCCAGAATTTTTCTTCTCAGGGCTATTGTATTCATAACACCTAGACCCCCACTAACCCCATATCTTAGGACTTAATGTTTAGGTTTTACTTTCTTAAAATGTTCATATTGGATGAAGCCATGTTTCCATCATGTTGCCCAGGAGATCCGAACTACTAAAATGTGTCATTATGATGACTATATGACAGCCATTTTCCAGAAAATGTCCTATTTTCAGAATTTAGAAAAAGATTTTCACCAGACTATCTTTCTTGTTTCTACTGATAAGGATTTAAATGTGTGAATTTTATATGTTCCCTTGTGCCAGTTCATCAGAACTTCCTAGTTGTTAAAGTATCTTCTCTTACTTTTTTGGCTTCAACTCTTAAAGACAGAAAGAAAGAAACAAAGACACTACCATGCACTAAAAATCTGGGACAAGCACCTAGAAATCTAGGTGACCACCGGAAGATACAGGTAATTAGGAAGACACACACTCTCTAGCTCTGCTGCAGGGAAATCTGCTTTGGGTGAGAGCAGAGCTGTCCCAGGGGACAAATTCCTACTGGGTGAGCATCAGCGGAGCTCTAGTCACATTTAAAAACAAGCTCTGATTGTCAGCAAACTAGATTCAAAAAGTAGAAAGCAAGGAATTAACATTTACTGAGTGTCCACCATACACCGGGTGCAATGCCTGGTTCTTATTTTTCCCATTTTACAGATGAGTGCTAAAGATAACAGGGAATTTACTTGAAGTCACATAGTAGAGTCAGAGCCAGGATGTGGTCCCAGGCCTGCCATTCTCCTCACATAAGGTGAGCTTAAGCAGTCAAGGTCCAGGTGCAGTAGAAAGTGTAAGAATCCAGTTATAATAACAGTGGTCTAGGCGGGGTCAGCCTTAACTCAATCTAGCGGGATCATGCACTCTCTTTTACATCGAGAGCACTCTTAGAGAGAGGCAGACTCTGAGAGAATTGAAAAAATAATTACTGGTTGTCTGCATTTTTCATATGAAAGAAGGTGAAAGGTATAAAAAAAGTGTGTGAGAATTACAATTGTTTCTTTTTAGTGATGGGTCTCTGATACTGTGTAGCTATCTTGAATGCTTTTGGAGAAGTACTTGCCTTAAGTCATCCCAAGCACTACAAACTTGTGTTTCTTATTTATGGAATTCATGAACATAATAAGAACATTAACAATAACATTAAAGGAAGTACATGTTTCAAAGCACATATTGAAGGAAATGAACATTATCTGATAAAATATTAATTTTACATTAATTTTGCATTACTCGTGATTCCTCCCAACATTAAAACTGCAAGGAGAAACAATTTCAAAAGCTAGAGGAAAACATCATGTACCTTTTGGGGTCTATCTCTAGGTCTAATTCAACTATCCAGGTTTTATTAAAAAAGGTGAAGTCGGATTTTCATCACCTTATACTCGTCATTTATTTCTTCAGTCAGCAGATGTTTACTGAATGCCTACTGCACGCTCAGCATTGCTACAGGTGCTGAGCATGACCCAAACACTGTACATCTAGGTTCAAGTGGACAGTTGTCAATGAACACACATCTTTCCTCCAGTTCACAGCCAGTGTCTTCTCCTAAGGACTTGCCTGGCACTGAAGGAGATTCTGCCCTCTGTTCTTTGGGACCCTCTCCTCCTGCTCCCCGAGGGACCTTGCTCCAGCAGCCAACCTGTGTCCCTCCCGGATCTTTGCCCCTCCCTCTTTGCTGGCTGTTTTCCTTCATCATGTAGACACGCCCTGATCTCACCCTTGATGCCCAATTGCTCTGTAGCTATTTATCTTTCCCTCTTCACAGCCAGGCTTCCTGAAAAATGCATCTACAGTCTGCTTCTCGTATCTTGGCCCCATTCACCCCTCAAGCTGCATTGATACTGACAGCTCCCTTTGCCATGATGACCAAAGTTACATTGCACGGCCACTTTTGACTAAAGCTTTCTGCAGCATTTGGCATGATTAACCACTGTGTCCTTACATTCCCTTTCTTGTCTGTCTCTTTTTCCTCATACCTCTCTGGCACTCCCTTCTGTCTTTTCATGGACTCATTTTGTTCTTTCTGTCCCTCACAGTTGGTGTGTTTGAGGTTCAGTCCTTAGCTCTCCCATTTCCACACTCGACATATGCACCCTTTGGTTCTCACCCAACTCTTACTTCCTTTCCTGCCAAACTTCTTGGGAAGAGTTGTATTCAGCCCCACTCTCCATCTCTTCAACATCTGTTCACCCCTCAACTCAGTGCAATCTGGGTTCTGTTCTCCAAACACCATCAAAATCGCTCAAAAACACATTCCACTTCTGAACTGAGCAGAGCCACTGCAGTCCTTTCCTTAGCACAGCATCTGACATTCTCTCCTCCCATTGGCTCTTTCCTGCCAGGCCTGCCTCTGCCCCGCATTTCATCTCTCATGCCTCCTTCACAGACTCCTTTCTGGGTTCCTGGTCTGAGGGCCCCTAGATCTACTCTCATCTCCCAAATGCTGCGCTCTCAGGACTCTGCCACAGTGTCTCTTCTCAACTCTCCTCATTTACTCTGGAAGATTTCACCTACTGTTCTGGCTTGAAAAGTCATCTCTGTACTGGTGACTCCCAAATCTGCATCTCCAATCTGGATTCAGCTCTACACTCCAGAGCCACGCAGATCAGCCCCCTTCTGATCTGGCATGGAGGTACCAAAAATGTCTACAGTTCAGCGTGGATCAGCCATGCCCGCAGTTGTGCTCCCTCATGAAATTTTTCCCTCAGTGAATGGGACCACTAGTAACTTAGTTGCTCATGTCTGAACCCTGCATGTCTGGCATCTAGGGGTCACTCCTTCTCTCTTGAAACAATTTCTTCACTTGCTTCCAGATTCTCCTCTTACCACATTGGCCCCTTCTCAGCCTACTTTCCTCCATTTATACTCTCCACTGGTGATTTCATTTGACCATGACTTTCAGCACCTTCTATAGGAAATGACTTCAGATTCATAATTCTAATCCCACCACTCTCCTGAACCAGAGACATATACCCAGCCGCCTTGACTGAGCTCTGCCTGGATGGCTCACAGGAAGCTCAGACCTACACAGCCAAACAGAACCCTTGATTTTCTGCTTCACATCTGCTCTTCTCCAGTTCTCCTCATCTCACCACATGACACAATCCAGCGGCTAAGGCCAATAACTAAGGAATCATTCTCGACTCTTCTTTTTCTCTCAAACTTCCTCAACCACCCCCATTCAAACACTCAGAAAATCCTGTTGGTTTTATCCTATAAATGTACCCAACCACCGCTAAACACCTCCACAGTTGGCACTTGGCTTCAAGTCCCCATCACCCTTTTTTTTCTTTTGGCCACACCACGTGACATGTGGGATCTTAGTTCCCCATCCAGGGATTGAACCCATGCCTCCTGCAGTGGAAGCTCGGAGTCCTAACCACTGGACCACCAGGGAAGTCCCCCCATCAGCTTTCAGCTGTAGCCTCCTGACTGTCTAAGCATGTCCACGCTTCCTCCTATGTAATCAATCCTCCATGAGCGGCCATAGCCACAGTGATCTCAAAATACAAACTAGGTCGCATCAATCCCCTGCTCTGAACATTCTAATGATTTTCCTCAGAACAAAGTCAAACTCCTTTCCTTGACTTACATAGTCTTCTAGCATCTGGCCCCTCCCTCCTTCTCAATGTCATCTCTAACTACTAGTGACTGCATTCACTCTTTCCATTTCTTAAACATGCATGCTCAGGGCTGTCACCCTTGCACTGTTCCCTCTGCTTAGAACTCTCTTCCCCATATCTTTGCATCTCTCACTCCCTTGTGCCCTAGTGGGAGAGACAGAGAATAAAAACCAAGTGTCACTTGGAAGGGAGGCTTCATGAGGGCAAGAGTGCTATCTTCTTCATGCTATATGTCTAACACCATGGAAAAGTATATAAAATATAGGCTCAATAAACATTTGCAGAGCACGTGAGTGACTAAAACACAGATTGACCCTTCTTCTTCACCCGTCCATCAAATAAGTCACCAAGTCCTGTCTGTCTAGCCCCCTAAATATCTTTAGAATCTCTTCACTTGCCCCATCCTGTCTGTCCCGTCTTCATTAGATCACATGACTCTTTCTAAACTGCAAATCTCATCATGGCATTCCTACACTAGCAACTCTCAGGATTAAACCCAAATTCACTAACGTGGCTTATAAGTCCCTTGGTGATCTGTCACCAGCTACCCCTTCATTCTCTTCTTTGACCATGTCCTTCTTCAAACTCCATGCTGAAGCATTTTTAGTTCCTTAATGTGCTATGGTCTTTCTTGGCTTTCTTTATGCATGCTGTTCCCCTGCCTGGAGTTCTCATGTCCATCTCTCCTTAGCCCACTCAGTCTTATCTTTCAGAGCTCAGTTTTGGACAATACTTCCTCCAGGAAGCCCTCTCTGATTTCCTAAGTAGGGATTAGGTGCCCTCCTCAGGGTCTCCCACTGGTCTCTGTATTATCGAACTGTACTTACCATGCTAAAACCCAATACCTTCCATAAGGAGAGGACCTTTCCTCTCTTGCACTCAGTGTTACTCCTGCAACTGGGATGCTGCTTGGTACACACTAGGGACCCTTAAGTATTTTGTTAATTCCTTCCAAAATATTTATGGGGCATCTACCAGATGCCAGCTACTATCCTAGGAAATAAAAAATCTAGGTAATAAAAAAAATTCCCCCCTTATGGGGGTTTGTAATCATGTGTAAGAAGAGACAGACAACGAATATATATAGTATGCCAATGATAATAAGGACTATGTAGAAAAAGAAAGCAGGGGAGAGGGTAGGGAGTGTTGAATGGGGTAGGAGATTGTGATTTTAAACTGAGTGGTCAGGGAAGAACTCACTGACACCTGAGCAAAGTCCAGAGGTGCTTATCTCACTTGGAGACAGCAAATGTTGAATGAATGAATAAGTTGAATGAATAATTTTGAGTTCTCTGAGCCATTTGGGGGAGATTTGTTGTCTCTGAGGTAACTGGTACTGTCTAAAGCTGCGATTTGAGATGATTTCAGTCAAGAGGAGCTGAAGCTGAGAGTCCTGTACAGTTGCTAGTTCCTGTCATCATTCTCTGGCTCAGATGGTGTCACAACTCCTAATCTGATCACGGAGCCTCTAACTTGATGGCCCCAGAAAATGCACAGGCACACTCTGTCTCCCGGTACAAGGGCTTTTGAATTGGAAATGGCCCCAACCCAGAAGATACAAACAAGAGGGAAGACATAAAGAAGAGGGACAAAACTAACTTCTGCTTTTTTCTCATCTGTTGGTTTTTTTTTTAATGAACTCTCATTATCTGAGTCTTAAAACGTCTCACAGCTTTAAGACTGTACTCTTCAGTCTGAAAGCAGCTCACACGCTTTTATTGACTAATGATTTACAAACAAACACATCTCTTCAAATGCATTGCCAAGGGAAGCAGGCTATGCATGCTTTTTCTTTAAGTGCATGGTCACCCTCTCACTTTAACCATTTATTACAGGTAAATTTTGTACACTGATTGAGTCAAAATGAGCACTTCTCTAAAAGCAACCAGTCACGGCATGGAAATGCTTTCACGTGCATCTATCCATGGCAGACAGCACCAAAGTGCTCTTCCAAGGAGCCCATCTAGTTGGCATTGAGAGGATCCTTTTCTCAAAGAATGAAAACACCAACACAGCTGGGAAAAAGAAACCTGCTCTGGCATCCAAGCTTCTGGTTCTTTTGGGAGAAAGCCCTCCAAAGGTCAGTACCTTCAAATCAGCTTGGGAGTGGGAGTGGGGGGGAGAATTAAATATTGTCTCCAACTGTATTTGTTTCTTATTGTTGCTGGAACAAATGACCACAAACTTAGTGGCTTAAAACAATACAAATTCATTATCTTACAGTTTTGGAGGTCAAAAATCTTAAAATGAAGGTAATGCCTGCCCTGCGTTCCCTCTGGAGGGAAGGGAAGAATTCCTCTCCTTGCCTTTATTCGGCTTCTAGGAGCTGCCTGCATTCCGTGGTTTCTGGCTCCTTCCTCCACCTCTGACCCTTACCGTGCTTTTCAAAGGAATTTTGTGATTACACTGGGGCACCCAGATAACCTGTAATAATCACATCAATCCAATTTCATAATTTAATCACATCTGTAGAGTCCCTTTTGCCTTAAAACAATATGACAGAGGCAGAAGAACGGATAAGTGACCTGGAAGATAAAATAGTGGAAATAACTACTGCAGAGGAGAATAAAGAAAAAAGAATGAAAAGAACTGAGGACAGTCTCAGAGACCTCTGGGACAACATTAAACGCACCAACATCCGAATTATAGGGGTGCCAGAAGAAAAACAGAAAAAGAAAGGGACTGAGAAAATATTTGAAGAGATTATAGGTGAAAACTTCCCTAATATGGGAAAGGAAATAGGTAATCAAGTCCAGGAAGCACACAGAGTCCCATATAGGATAAATCCAAGGAGAAACAGGTGAAGACACATATTAATCAAACTATCAAAAATTAAATACAAAGAACAAATATTAAAAGCAGCAAGGGGATTTCCCTGGTGGCGTAGTGGTTGAGAGTCCGCCTGCCAATGCAGGGGACATGGGTTCGTGCCCCGGTCAGGGAAGATCCCACATGCCGTGCAGTGGCTGGGCCCATGAGCCATGGCCGCTGAGCCTGTGCATCTGGAGCCTGTGCTCCACAACAGGAGAGGCCAAAACAGTGAGAGGCCCGTGTACCGCAAAAAAAAAAAAAAAGCAGCAAGGGAGAAACAACAAGTAACACATAAGGAATTCCCCATAAGATTAACAGCTGATCTTTCAGCAGAAACTCTGCAAGCCAAAAGGGAGTGGCAGGACATATTTAAAGTGATAAAGGAGAAAAACCTACAACCAAGATTATTCTACCCAGCAAGGATCTCATTCAGATGTGACAGAGAAATTAAAAGTTTTACAGACAAGCATAAGCTAAGAGAATTCAGCACCACCAAAACAACTTTACAACAAATGCTAAAGGAACTTCTCTAGGTAGGAAACACAAGAGAAGGAAAAGACCTACAATAATAAACCCAAAACAGTTACGAAAATAGTAATAGGAACATACATATCGATAATTACCTTAAATATAAATGGATTAAATGCTCCAACCAAAAGACATAGACTGGCTGAAGGGATACAAAAACAAGACCTGTATATACACTGTCTACAAGAGACCCACTTCAAACCTAGGGACACATACAGACTGAAAGGGAGGGGATGGAAAAAGATATTCTATGCAAATGGAAACCAAAAGAAAGCTGGAGTAGCAATTCTCATATCAGACAAAACACACGTTAAAACAAAGACTATTACCAGAGACAAAGAAGGACACTACATAGTGCTCAAGGGATCAATCCAGGAAGAAGATATAACAATTGTAAATATGTATGCACCCAACAAAGGAGCACCTCAATACATAAGGCAAATACTAACAGCCATAAAAGGGGAAATCGACAGTAACACAATCATAGTAGGGGACTTTAAACACCCCACTTTCACCAATGGACAGATCATCCAAAAGGAAAATAAATAAGGAAACACAAGCTTTAAAAGATACATTAAACAAGATGGACTTAATTGATATTTATAGGACATACCATCCAAAAACAACAGAAAACACATTCTTCTCAAGTACTCATGGAACATTCTCCAGGATAGATCATATCTTGGGTCACAAATCAAGCCTTGGTAAATCTAAGAAAACTGAAATCGTATAAAGTATCTTTTTCGTTATCTTTCACAACGCTATGAGACTAGATATCAATTACAGGAAAAAATCTGTAAGAAATACAAACACATGGAGGCTAAACAACACACTACTTAATAACCAAGAGATCACTGAATAAATCAAAGAGGAAATCAAGAAATACCTAGAGACAAATGACAATGAAAACACAATGACCCAAAACGTATGGGATGCAGCAAAAGCAGTTGTAAGAGGGAAGTTTATAGCTATACAAGCCTACCTTAAGAAACATCTCAAATAAAAAACCTAACCTTACACCTAAAGCAATTAGAAAGAAAAACAAAAAAAACCCTCAGTTAGCAGAAGGAAAGAAATCATAAAGATCAGATCAGAAATAAATGAAAAAGAAATGAAGGAAATGATAGCAAAGATCAATAAAACTAAAAGCTGGTTCTTTGAGAAGATAAACAACATTGATAAACCATTAGCCAGACTCATCAAGAAAAAAGGGGAAAAGACTCAAATCAACAGAATTAGAAATGAAAAGGAGAAGTAACAACTGACACTGCAGAAATACAAGGATCATGAGAGATTACTACAAGCAACTCTATGCCAATAAAATGGACAATCTGGAAGAAATGGACAAATTCTTAGAAATGCACAACCTCTTGAGACTGAACCAGGAAGAAAGAGAAAATATAAACAGACCAATCACAAGCACTGAAATTGAAACTGTGATTAAAAATCTTCCAAAAAACAAAAGCCCAGGACCAGATGGCTTCACAGGCAAATTCTATCAAACATTTAGAGAACAGCTAACACCTATCCTTCTTAAACTCTTCCAAAATACAGCAGAGGGAGGAACACTCCCAAGCTCATTCTACAAGGCCACCATCACCCTGATACCAAAACCAGACAAAGATGTTACAAAGAAAGAAAACTACAGGCCAATATCACTGATGAACATAGATGCAAAAATCCTCAACAAAATACTAGCAAAAACAATCAAACAGCACATTAAAAGGATCATACATTATGACCAAGTGGGGTTTATCCCAGGAATGCAAAGATTCTTCAATATACGCAAATAAATCAACGTGATACACTATATTAACAAATTAAAGGAGAAAAACCACATGATCATCTCAATAGATAGATCTCTCAATAGCAGAGAAAGCTTTCAACAAAATTCAACACCCATTTATAATAAAAACCATCCAGAAAGTAGGCACAGAGGGAACTTTCCTCAATATAGTAAAGGCCATATACGACAAACCCACAGCCAACATCGTCCTCAATGGTGAAAAACTGAAACCATTTCCACTAAGATCAGGAAGAAGACAAGGTTGCCCACTCTCACCACTATTATTCAACATAGTTTTGGAAGTTTTAGCCACAACAATCAGAGAAGAAAAAGATATAAAAGGAATCCAAACTGGAAAAGAAGAAGTAAAGCTGTCACTGTTTGCAGATGACATGGTACTATACATAGAGAATCCTAAAGATGCTACCAGAAAACTACTAGAGTTAATCAATGAATATGGTGAAGTAGCAGGATACAAAATTAATGCACAGAAATCTTGCATTCCTATACACTAATGATGAAAAATCTGAAAGTGAAATTAAGAAAACACTCCCATTTACCATTGCAACAAAAAGAATAAAATATCTAGGAATAAACCTACCTAAGGAGACAAAAGACCTGTATGCAGAAAATTATAAGACACTGATGAAAGAAATTAAAGATGATACAAATAGATGGGGAGATATACCAAGCTCTTGGAGTGGAAAATCAACATTGTGAAAATAACTCTACTACCCAAAACAATCTACAGATTCAATGCAATACCTATCAAACTACCACTGGCATTTTTCACAGAGCTAAAGCAAAATATTTCCCAATTTGTATGGAAATGCAAAAGACCCCGAATAGCCAAAGCAATCTTGAGAAAGAAAAACGGAGCTGGAGGAATCAGGCTCCCTGACTTCAGACTATACTACAAAGCTACAGAAATACAGACAATATGGTACTGGCACAAAAACAGAAAGATAGATCAATGGAACATGATAGAAAGCCCAGAGATAAACCCACGCACATATGGTCACCTTATCTTTGATAAAGGAGGCAAGAATATACAATGGAGAAAAGACAGCCTCTTCAATAAGTGGTGCTGGGAAAACTGGACAGGTACATGTAAAAGTATGAAATTAGAACACTCCCTAACACCATACACAAAAATAAACTCAAAATGGATTAAAGACCTAAATGTAATGCCAGACACTATCAAACTCTTAGAGGAAAACATAGGCAGAAGACTCTATGACATAAATCACAGCAAGATCCTTTTTGACCCACCTCCTAGAGAAATGGAAATATAAACAACAATAAACAAATGGGACCTAATGAAACTTCAAAGCTTTTGCACAGCAAAGGAAACCATAAACAAGACCAAAAGACAACCCTCAGAATGGGAGAAAGTATTTGCAAATGAAGCAACTGACAAAGTATTAATCTCCAAAATTTACAAGCAGCTCATGCAGCTCAATATCAAAAAAACAAACAACACAATCCAAAAATGGGCAGAAGACCTAAATAGACATTTCTCCAAAGAAGATATACAGGTTGCCAACAAACTCATGAAAGAATGCTCATCATCATTAATCATTAGAGAAATGCAAATCAAAACTACAATGAGATACCATCTCACACGGGTCAGAATGGCCATCATCAAAAAATGTAGAAACAATAAATGCTGGAGAGGGTGTGGAGGAAAGGGAACACTCTTGCACTGGTGGTGGGAATGTAAATTGATACAGCCTGTATGGAGAACAGTATGGAGGTTCCTTAAAAAACTATAAATAGAACTACCATACCACCCAGCAATCCCACTACTGGGCATATACCCTGAGAAAACTATAGTTCAAAAAGAGTCATGTACCAAAATGTTCACTGCAGCTCTATTTACAATAGCGAGGATATGGAAGCAACCTAAGTGTCCATCAATAGATGAATGGATAAAGAAGATGTGGAACATATATACAATGGAATATTACTCAGCCATAAAGAGAAACTAAATTGAGTTATTTGTGGTGGGGTGGATGGACCTAGAGTCTGTCATACAGAGTGAAGTAAATCAGAAAGAGAAAGACAAATACTGTATGCTAACACATATATATGGAATCTAAGAAAAAAAAATTGTCATGAAGAGCCTATGGGTAAGACGGGCATAAAGACACAGACCTACTACAGCATGGACTTGAGGATATGGGGAGGGGGAGGGGTAGTTTGTGATGAGGTGAGAGAGTGGCATGGACATATATACACTACCAGACGAAAAGTGAATAGCTAGTAGGAAGCAGCTGCGTAGCACAGGGAGATCAGCTTGGTGGTTTGTGACTGCCTAGATGGGTGGGATAGGGAGGGTGGGAGGGAGGGAGATGCAGGAGGGAAGAGAAATGGGAACATGTGTATATGTATAACTGATTCACTTTGTTATAAAGCAGAAACTAACACACCATTGTAAAGCAATTATACTCCAATAAAGATGTTAAAAAATGCATACCAATGTTCAGGTAAAGGAAAAAAAAAAAGAATATACAGTGGAGAAAAGACAGCCTCTTCAATAAGTGGTGCTGGGAAAACTGGACGGGTACATGTAAAAGTATGAAATTAGAACATTCCCTAACACCATACACAAAAATAAACTCAAAATGGATTAAAGACCTAAATGTAAGTCCAGACACTATCAAACTCTTAGTGGAAAACATAGGCAGAACACTTATGATATAAATCACAGCAAGATCCTTTTGGACCCACCTCCTAGAGAAATGGAAATATAAACAAAAGGGACCTAATGAAACTTAAAAGTTTTTGCACAGCAAAGGAAACCATAAACAGGACCAAAAGACAACCCTCAGGATAGGAGAAAATATTTGCAAATGAAGCAACTGACAAAGGATTAATCTCCAAAATTTACAAGCAGCTCATGCAGCTCAATATCAAAAAAACAAACAACCCAATCCAAAAATGGGCAGAAGACCTAAAAAGACATTTCTCCAAAGAAGATATACAGGTTGCCAACAAACTCATGAAAGAATGCTCATCATCATTAATCATTAGAGAAATGCAAGTCAAAACTACAATGAGATACCATCTCACACCTGTTAGAATGGCTATCATTAAAAAAAATCTGGAAACAATAAATGCTGGAGAGGTTGTGGAGAAAAGGGAACACTCTTGAACTGTTGGTGGGAATGTAAATTGATACAGCCACTATGGAGAACAGTATGGAGGTTCCTTAAAAAACTAAAAACAGAACTACCGTAGGACCCAGCAATCCCACTACTGGGCATATAACCTGAGAAAACCATAATTCAAAAAGAGTCATGTACCAAAATGTTCATTGCAGCACTATTTACAATAGCCAGGACATGGAAGCAACTTAAGTGTCCATCAACAGAAGAATGGATAAAGAAGATGTGGCTCATATATACAATAGAATATTACTCAGCCATAAAAATAAACAAAATTGAGTTATTTGTAGTGAGGTGGATGGACCTAGAGTCTGCCATACAGAGTGAAGTCAGAAAGAGAACAACAAATATCGTATGCTAACACATATATATGGAATCTAAGAAAAAGAAAAACAAAGGTCATGAAGAACCTAGGGGCAAGATGGGAATAAAGAAACACACCTACTAGAGAATGGACTTGAGGATAGGGGTAGGGGGAAGGGTAAGCTGTGACAAAGTGAGAGAGTGGCATGGATATATATACACTACCAAACGTAAAATACATAGCTAGTGGGAAGCAGCCGCATAGCGCAGGGAGATTAGCTTGTTGCTTTGTGACCACCTAGAGGGGTGGGATAGGGAGTGTGGGAGTGAGGGAGCCGCAAGAGAGAAGAGATATGGGAACATATGTATATGTATAATTGATTCACTTTGTTATAAAGCAGAAGCTAACACACCACTGTAAAGCAATTATACTCCAATAAAGATGTTAAAAAAAAATAAAGTAAGATAATAAAAGGGGGGCTTCCCTGGTGGCGCAGTGGTTGAGAGTCCGCCTGCTGATGCAGGGGACATGGGTTCGTGCCCCGGTCCGGGAAGATCCCACATGCCTTGGAGCGGCTAGGCCCGTGAGCCGTGGCCGCTGAGCCTGTGCATCCGGAGCCTGTGCTGCGCAACGGGAGAGGCCACCACAGTGAGAGGCCCGCGTACCGCATAAAAATAAAATAAAATAAAATAAAATAAAAGGGAACAAAAGGAAACAAAACAAAACAGAAAAAAAATAAAAATGGGCAGAAGACCTAAATAGACATTTCTCCAAAGAAGATATACAGGTTGACAATAAACACATGAAAGAATGCTCAACATCATTAATGATTAGAGAAATGCAAATTGAAACTATAATGAGATATCATCTCACACTGGTCAGAATGGCCATCATCAAAAAATCTAGAAACAATAAATGCTGGAGAGGGTGTGGAGGAAAGGGAACACTCTTGCACTGGTGGTGGGAATGTAAATTGATACAGCCACTATGGAGAACAATATGGAGGTTCCTTAATAAACTACAAATAGAACTACCATACCACCCAGCAATCCCACTGCTGGGCATATACCCTGAGAAAACCATAATTCAAAAAGAGTAATATACCAAAATGTTCATTTCAGCTCTATTTACAATAGCCAGGACATGGAAGCAAGCTAAGTGTCCATCAAGAGATGAATGGATAAAGAAGATGTGGCACATATACACAATGGAATATTACTCAGCCATAAAAAGGAACGAACCTGAGTTATCTGTAGTGAGGTGGATGGACTTAGAGACTGTCATACAGAGTGAAGTAAGTAGAAGGAGATAAATCAATACTGCATGCTAACACATATATATGGAATCTAAAAAAAAGATAAAAAATAGGAAATGGTCAGAAGAACCTAGGGGCAAGATGGGAATAAAGATGCAGACCTACTAGAGAATGGAGTTGAGGATACAGGGAGGGGGAAGTGTAAGCTGGGACAAAGTGAGAGAGAGGCATGGACATATATACACTACCAAATGTAAAATAGATAGCTAGTGGGAAGCAGCCGCATAGCTCAGGGAGATCAGCTCTGTGCTTTGTGACCACCTAGAGGGGTGGGATAGGGAGGTTGGGAGTGAGGGAGATGCAAGAAGGAAGAGATATCGGGACATATGTATATGTATAACTGATTCACTTTGTTATAAAGCAGAAACTGACAGACCATTGTAAAGCAAGTATACTCTAATAAAGATGTTAAAAAGACCGTAACAACAACAAAAGAATCCCAACAACAACAAAAACAATATGACATATTGTAAAATAAAGTAACAAATTTATGTACTACAGGGATTAGAACGTTGACATCTTTGTGGGGCCATTATTCTGCCACTGTAGCAGCTATGTTCATGCATAATGAAAAGTGTGCCTTGAAAATTTTTTTTAAGGGGAAAAAAATTGTTGCTTATTGAGCAGGGTGTGCAGGTGTTTACATACCTAGTCTTCTTTAACAAACTGGAATTCATTCATCTGAACATGGTTCTCTTTCAGTGTAGTCACTCTGAAGGTCATGGGCGTACTTTAATGAAGCTCTCATGGCTCAAGAACAGTTTGAACTCTGAAACTGTCTTCGGAGCACTCATTAGAATATCCTTAATGGAAGCAAATGCTCCTTCTTTGAGAGTAAGATTTATTTTTTGGAAAGAAGCAAAATGCTGGATTAAGCTAGATAATACTTTCTGGATCCAAAAGAAGGATAAATTATAAAGAAACTTTCATGACTTAAAATTGGCTCTGAAGATTTTAAAAGAGAAATTCTAACAGATTTTGAACAATGATAGTCACGTCAGAATAAGTGTATAATAATAAAAGATAAGCACTTTGAATATTGATTTGAATGTATAAAGTTTGCTATTTATTTTACTAAGCTACTTTGTTTACATCGTATATAGTAAAACATCATTATTACTTCAAGGATATTTTTATTTGTAAAGTAAAGAGAAGTCTTATATAAAAAGATGTTTCTACTGAAACTATTTGACATTTGCTTACTCTTAATTCTCATGTTATGTTGCCTAATTATGGAAGCGATTTGTTACAAACTAGCTCTTTTCAAGTCCATTATCTTTCATATTGTGTCCTCTAACTAAATCCTTTATAAGATGTAGTATTGTTTTTTAAAATGAGCCGAAACTAGATCATTGGTTTAAAAAAAATCCTCAAGTCCTGTATCCAACCCAGAAAATCACTGACTTTCTCTTTCATCTTATTAATGATCTTTAAAGTTTCAGGAACCAAGTAGTAATTATCTGGAGAAAACTATGAGAAATTTTCAGTGATGCTATTTATAGAATTTTGCTTCAAGAAAGTCAGGAAGGATGACTTGAAATAAAAACATGATTCTAAATTTCTATGAAAAAAGTTCTTATCTATAAAAATCACTTAAAAGGCCAAATGAACACTTTCAGCCAATGAGCATACCCTAATTGGCAAGATCGTAAAGCATGACTAATTGGAACACTCTGACTTTAGAAAATTTAAAATTAGTTTGTATCAAGGCTTATGTCATAAGTTTCTGAAGAAAAATTTGAGTTTTAAAATTTTATTTACTTTGCCATTAGAAAACTTTTGTTTTCAATGCTGTGCTTTCTTTCCTTCTGTCTCTGTCTTGGTTTCTCTTTGTCTCTCTCTCTCTTACACACAAACACACACACACACACACACACACACACACACACACACACACAGATTCCTTACCATTGACTAAAACTGTCCATTTGTACAATCATCTGCCCACAATTCCACTAATTGTATGCTGTAGAGACTGTTCATGTTCAGAAGGTCTAACACAGTCAATGGTTAACAGATTAATCTGAGTGAGCTAAAGGTGTCTTGGGGATAGCCAAGGCTGGGCTTGCTGTGTGTTCCCATCTGCCCTATTCACCCTTCTCCACCAAAGATGCCAGGCGAGGCAATTTGGCCACTAACTCAGAAAAATACGAATCTTTGTGTGTGGTGTAATATTGGACTATAGGAGTGTTTCACTTTTCACAAACTCTGTATATGGAAAGAACACCTAAGGAAACAAATGTGAGTTATTATTCATAGTACAAAATGATTTTTCAATTTACAAGAAATACTCCGCGCATTTCCCAGTATTTTAAAAATATAAATTATTTACAAAAATTTGTTTGGAAGTATTGTTTCAGGAACATGTTCACTGCAAAAAAGGTGGTACGGTTGTACCATAGGAGAAATCTTTCTTGATTTTACATGTCAAGCAACAGCATTCCAGGGCTTTAAGGTTTGTTTAGCCTCTGGTACTGTGAAAATATTCCAAATAGAATATTACCATATTTTCTTGTACAATTTCCCTTGATATTTTCACTCTCAAACAGAGTTGGGTGGGAGAATTTTGTTCATACCTAGCAGCAATCTCATTCATTTTTAGGAGATTTCATCTCTATTGACTGGCAAATGGTCCTACGTGAGGTCACACAGTAATCCATCAGTGGCAAAGCTAATTGGAATGTGGGTTTCCATAACCTTCTCCTTGTGTCTCAAGCAGATTCTTTCACCTAGATCGCTTTGCATGCAATTGTGAATTTTTTCATCGCTCTTCTTAAATTTGCTGTCCAAGAGTGAGAGTGTATGAGAGGATGAAGTGGTTTAGGCAACATGTCTATTTTTAGGTTTTCTTCCCCTTAAATTGGATCAATGGAAAGAATATGTGAAGTGGAAAATATGTGAGTAAAAGGAGCTGGCATTTAATGAGCAGCTACTACATCAAGGAGACGTTGCTAAAGCAGTGTGCATCACAGGTTGGCTGACTGGTTGCCACGTGGATCTCAGACAATTCTGAGAATGTCAGAAGACCAGAGACAGGTCTGTTTGTAGGAAGAACAGAGGAACTTCACTGAGGAAGGTGCTAAAGTCTGCAGTAGGAGATGGTGGCAGGATCAGAACAACATAAGGTGTTATTGTTTGCTGCATTATTTTTGCCTTAGACCTGGTGGAGGAACATGGACCGTTGGATGCAGTGTTATATTTGCATATCCACAACCACAGCAGGAGGCAGGTTTTTATATTCTTACTTATAAGAGGGGAAACTGATGCTCACAGAGAGAGAAAACAAACACATAAAGGCATCTCACTTTTTCAGAACTTGTCTACATGAGCCAGTGGAGCTGATGATCACCAGGGAACCAAGCTGTCTAGTTTTACTGTCAGATTCATGTTGTCAGTGTCCTCGAGAATCTTCCCTGTCATGGGTGGATCCAGTCACTCCACTTCTGTAATCCCATAGTATTTTGTGTATGGATACATTTCACTGCCTTTCATGCTGCACTGTAAGTTGTTTACAGATCTTCCTTCCAGGAAAACAGGATAAAATTCTTGGAAATTTAATTTTCCCCCTTAAATCACATGCCATCCGGCCTTCTACCCATAAAACTGAGCCATGAGGAAAACAAGAGCAGGTCCTTTATAGAACAGAGAGGTCATTGATGAGCTTTCAAACATAAAGCTGAGTTTCCTGACTTCTTTTTAAGGAAGGGTCTAGAGGGTCATGTTTGTGGAAAGAGAAGAGATTCAAAGTTCTGTAATCTCCCTCCAACATATCAAGAATCGATATTGCCAACTCCAGCAGAATTTCCTCCAGAATGTGGAAGATTGCCTTTTCCTCCCTTAGGGCCAAGCCAGGAGGACTGGTGTCCCAAAAGGAGGATCTGAGATGAGGAAGTCCATGCTAGAGAGGATGAGGGAGGGAGCACTTTTCCCCCACCGTGGACATGGCCAGAGGGAAGGAAATTGACAGAGGAGAAAACCAGCTGTTGAATCATATGTGCCCAGAGGGGCCCTCTCCGAACTGAAGTCCCAAGGGGAGAAAGAAAGCTAGACAGTTTGAAAGCAAACTGAAAGCAAAGCATCTTTCCTTTTGGACAGCACCACACCAACCCGAGGAGGTCACATCAGACAACAAGCACAGGTGAAGTGTTGTTAGTTAGAACACTCTCATTCTCCAGCATCCTTCTTAGCTCCTGTTTTGCCAGAAGTCAGAGTGCTCTGCAAAGGGGTGCAGGCTGGCTGACCTGAGGCAGGACAGGGGGTTCTATGTGCCACAGCCAGATACCTGGAGGTCCACATCATCAATGAGAATCGGGGGGCTCAGCAAGGGGGGAGGAGCAGCAGAGGCCAGCAGAGTGCCAGGCACAGAACTGAGCCACAGATCCACACCCAACCCAGTGAGTGCACGCTCAACAGCTGGCCGACTGCCCAATGGTGGACAGCAGCCAAAGGACCAACGTGAGGCCAAAGGTCATGCTAGAGACCCACGTGCCTTCTCGGAAACGCGTATGGGAGAGAGGAATTCTGAGAGGCTGGGCCTTTGTCCAAAAGCAACTGAACTATCCAAAGAAAGTTTTTAAACCAGAAGAAATTGGTAAGTTTTACATCTAACCAGACTTTTCCCTCCAGCCACTGCTATTTAGCTACCTTGGGGATATTTGGAGGAGGTTCACTATGAAGATTAGATCAATTGTAGGATATAAAGAAGGTACAATTGCTTTGGACATCTAAGCATAGCATGAGTGAATCTGCATCCAGGCTTTGCCTGCAACACTTGAGAGCTAGGACAATTTTTTCATCATCTTTATATCCCCAGAGCATAGCAGACTACTTAAAGGTGTTTAGAGTTCCATACTTGGGTCCTGCAGGAATAAATGCACTTACTGATGATAAAACTATTAAAGATCATTTGTGTTGCCTTGCCCAATAACTGGCCCTTAGAAATTCATCCTTTCATTCATTAACTTTTTTATTCAAATATTTCATATATGTTTGACATCTATATGTACCTGATCTTGTGAAGGAGACAAAGATGAATCGTTTCCACATTTATTCAAACATCAGACATTTTTTCAGTGCTTATTGTGTATCAGGTACACAGGTCTCACCTCAAAGACCTTACAGACTTAAAGGAGAGAGGAAATATGTAAACAGCTATCATATAAAGTAGAAAGTGACAGTTACAGCAAGGAAGGTGAAGAGGAAGAAACAGAGTCAAGACACGATCAAATGCATGTTTTCCTGGCTGCTGTGGAGTGTAGTGGGAGGAATGGAGAGAGACACTCCTCTTACTTTCCAATGGAATTACCTGATGGCATCAGGGCACCAGTCCGCAGGACCAGAGTCAACGGAGGTAGAGTATGAAAGCTCCCTTTTGTAGAAGGCAGTTTGACAGAACACATTTAAAAACAGGTTTAGGGATGGGCATCATCTGGAACTAAAGAAAGACTGAAGATAGTTTTAGTGTGTCCTTCGATGATATGCAAGGGTCTCTCCCCTACATCAGGACAAAAGGCTGACCAAAAACTGTGCTGCGTCCAATCAGATATTTGGATTTAGACTGCTACACATTTCAGTTATTTTCACAATCACGAGAATAGGAAGTCCAGATTTGAGAAATCTGAGAGTCAGAATATCATGTTCCCTTTAGGGGTAAGAACATTGCTTTTGAATACTTTGCCTTTAAATGCACTTTAAAATAGCTCTTGAATAGTCATTAAACTGCCACAGTCCTATACCAGGGACAGGTAAAAACAGTGAGGATATAGAAGGACATACAGTCTTAAAAGCTGAGCTCATAATCGTAAACTCAAGCCCACGGGACACGTTTCTAATGTGCACAGGCGTGCTTTCTCTCTGCTCATCCATGGAGGTGGAAATTCAGGTTGGTTACAAATAAAAAGTCTGCTTAGTGACTTTCTCTCGTGTGTCACAACTTCTTGACTATAGGACCTCCGTTACATAAATCTTCAGGGTGAGAAGTACCTCTTCCCATGTCTCCACTGAGCCGAATGCATATTTTTCCCACACTGCCACACTGTATTCTAATTGTTAGGGTAGCTGTCTATCATCCCATGGTATGTCTCTGGTCTGATCAGTAGCTGTGTCCCCATCACCTAGCCACAGTGTTGGCATTTTTTAATCAATAAAGGAATCTGGATGCCAAGCCTATTCATATGACTTAAACTTTAGACTCCAGAGAGACATAAGAAGGTACAAATTACCCAGCCTTTCTCTGTATCTTATACAACTTAATTCCTAGCCTACTGAAAATTCAGAAAGAGTGGACCTAGAAAGTACTGAGAGTTACAAAAAGCCATCACTTTGGTAAAAAACTGTTGCATGTGTATGTTACACATGTATGTCGCATGTGTGTACCTTGTAGAATTAGTCTGTATGTCGCATGTGCGTACCTTGTAGAATTAGTCTCAGGGTCAGATATCACACTGCATATTAGGGAGGCTGGCTTTCATTCTGTATTAACCTCTGCTAACATACCCAAGGAGAGGAGTGGGCTGAAGGAAAACAATCAGGGCTAGAGGGTTTTCTTTCTCGTTCTTTGCTCCTGGGAAACTGCTTAGAAAATGGGAAAAGCTCGGACACAGGCACTGTGTGAAGGAGGGGATGTGTTAAAGGTACAGTCTCCTCAGTATGGTTAGCAAGAGAACTGGAAATTGTTTCCCATGTGAGTTCATTTTAATTACCAAACTATACTGTTTGAAGAGATCTGCTTTTTTCTTATTTCACAGATGTACTAGTTTCACCTGTTTGCATTTTAGTACTACATGGCTGAAGAAAGATGAATAAACTTTGGGTGAGAAGTTGTGAAGCTGGTATTTCTACTGATATGGTTCATATAGCAGTTATAAAAATAGCACAGCTTTTAGAATTTATCCAAATGTCATTGCTAATCTGTCTCAAAGTCATAGACACAATCTATTCATTCTCTACAAGTCAAGAGATACAAACCCACAAATGTGCCTATAAAATAAAATCCTTATAAATCCAACATGATGGTGTTACAATCTCTCCTTTGACTTTCTAATAAAAAAAACAGCTGGGTTTTTTCACTTCCATGTCTGTCTTTCATCATCTTTTTCCTGAATAAATGTTATCTTTTGCCTTTGTTAACTTTCTTTAGCTCCCTACTATAAAGGCAAAGTTAAAATTTTTTTTCCAAAAGATGTTTGACATTGTTAGCCATTAAGCAACTGGAAATTAAACCCACAATGAATTATCACTGCACACCTTTTAGAATGGCTAACATAAAAAACAGTGATAACACCAAATGCTGGTGAGGGCAGGGAGAACAGGACCTCTCATACATTGCTGGTGGGAACGTAAAGTTGTACAACCACTCTGGACAGTTGTTTGATTGTTTCTGAAATCAAATAGTCATTTTCCACATGATCCAGAAACTGTAGTTTTGAGCATTTATCTCAGAGAGATGAGGTCTTACGTTAATATAAAACCTCCACATGAATGTCATAGCAGTTTTGTTTTTTTTTAATTTTTTAATTTTATTTAATTTATTTTTTTATACTGCAGGTTCTTATTAGTCATCAATTTTATACACATCAGTGTATACATGTAAATCCCAATTGCCCAATTCATCACACCACCACCCCCAGCTCCCCATGGCTTTCCCCACTTGGGGTCCATACATTTGTTGTCTACGTCTGTGTCTCAATTTCTGCCCTGCAAACCAGTTCATCTGTACCATTTTTCTAGGTTCCACATATATGCATTAATATACGATATTTGTCTTTCTCTTTCTGACTTACTTCACTCTGTATGACAGTCTCTAGATCCATCCACATCTCTACAAATGACCCAATTTCGTTCCTTTTTATGGCTGAGTAATATTCCATTGTATATATGTGCCACATCTTCTTTATCCATCTGTCTGTCGATAGGCATTTAGGTTGCTTCCATAACCTGGCTATTGTGAACAGTGCTGCAATGAACATTGGGGTGCATGTGTCTTTTTGAATTATGGTTTTCTCTGGGTATATGCCCAGTAGTGGGATTGCTGGATCATGTGGTAATTCTATTTTTAGTATTTTAAGGAAACTCCATACTGTTCTCCATAGTGGCTATATCAATTTACATTCCCACCAACAGAGCAAGAGGGTTCCCTCTTCTCCACACCCTCTCCAGCATTTGTTGTTTGTAGATTTTCTGATGATACCCATTCTAACTGGTGTGAGGTGATACCTCATTGTAGTTTTGATTTGCATTTCTCTAATAATTAGTGATGTTGAGCATCCTTGCATGTGTTTGTTGTCAATCTGTATATCTTCTTTGGAGAAATGTCTATTTAGGTCTTCTGCCCATTTTTGGATTGGGTTTTTTTTTTTTTAATATTGAGCTGCATGAGCTGTTTATATATTTTGGAGATTAATCCTTTGTCCGTTGATTTGTTTGCAAATATTTTCTCCCATTCTGAGGGTTGTCGTTTCGTCTCGTTTATGGTTTCCTTTGCTATGCAAAAGCTTTGAAGTTTCATTAGGTCTCATTTGTTTATTTTTGTTTTTATTTCCATTTCTCTAGGAGGTGGATCAAAAAAGAGCTTGCTGTAATTTATGTCAAAGAGTGTTCTTCCTATGTTTTCCTCTAAGAGTTTTATAGTGTCCGGTCTTACATTTAGGTCTCAAATTCATTTTGAGTTTATTTTTGTGTATGGTGTTAGGGAGTATTCTAATTTCATTCTTTTACATGTGGCTGTCCAGTTTTCCCAGCACCACTTATTGAAGGGACTGTCTTTTCTACATTGTATATCCTTGCCTCCTTTGTCATAGATTAGTTGACCATAGGTGCATGGGTTTATCTCTGGGCTTTCTATCTTGTTCCATTGATCTGTGTTTTTGTTTCTGTACCAGTAACATACTGTCTTGATTACTGTAGCTTTGTAGTATAGTCTGAAGTCAGGGAGTCTGATTCCTCCAGCTCTGTTTTTCTCCCTCAAGACTGCTTTGGCTATTCGGGGTCTTTTGTGTCTCCATACAAATTTTAAGACTTTTTGCTCTAGTTCCGTAAAAATTCCATTGGAAACTTGATAGGAATTGCATTGAATCTGTAGATTGCTTTGGGTAGTATAGTCATTTCCACAGTATTAATTCTTCCAATCCAAGAACATGGTATATCTCTCCATTTGTTGGTATCATCTTTAATTTCTTTCATCAGTATCTTATAGTTTTCTGCATACAGGTCTTTTGTCTCCCTAGGTAGGTTTATTCCTAGGTATTTTATTCTTTTTCTTGCAATGGTAAATGGGAGTGTTTTCTTGATTTCATTTTCAGATTTTTCATCATTAGTGTATAGGAATGCCAGAGATTTCTGTGCATTAATTTTGTATCCTTCAACTTTACCAAATTCAGTGATTAGCTCTAGTAGTTTTCTGCTGGCATCTTTAGGATGCTCTATGTATAGTATCATGTCATCTGCAAACAGTGACAGTTTTACTTCTTCTTTTCCAATTTGTATTCCTTTTATTTCTTTTTCTTCTCTGATTGCTGTGGCTAGGACTTCCAAAAGTATGTTGAATAATAGTGGTGAGTGTGGACATCCTTATCTTGTTCCTGATCTTAGAGGAAATGCTTTCAGTTTTTCACCATTGAGAATGATGTTTGCTGTGGGTTTGTCGTATATGGCCTTTATTATGTTGAGGTAGGCTCCCTCTATGCCCACTTTCTGGAGAGTTTTTAACATAAATTGGTGTTGAACTTTTTCAAAAGCTTTTTCTGCATCTATTGAGATGATCATATGGTTTTTATTCTTCAATTTGTTAATATGGTTTATCACATTGATTGACTTGTGTATATTGAAGAATTCTTGCATCCCTTAGATAAATCCCACTTGATCATGGTGTATGACCCTTTTAATGTGTTGTTGGATTCTGTTTGCTAGTATTTTGTTGAGGATTTTTGCATCTATATTCATCAGTGATATTGGTCCGTAATTTTCTTTTTTTGTAGTATCTCTGTGTGGTTTTGGTATCAGGGTGATGGTGGCCTCATAGAATGAGCTTGGGAGTGTTCCTTCCTCTGCAATTTTTTGGAAGAGTTTGAGAAGGATGGGTGTTAGCTCTTCTCTAAATGTTTGATAGAATTCACCTGTGAAGCCATCTGGTCCTGGACTTTTGTTCGTTGGAAGATTTTTAATCACAGTTTCAATTTCATTACTTGTGATTGGTCTGTTCATATTTTCTATTTCTTCCTGGTTCAGTCTTAGAAGGTTATACCTTTCTAAGAATTTGTCCATTTCTTCCAGGTTGTCCATTTTATTGGCATAGAGTTGCTTGTAGTAGTCTCTTAGGATGCTTTGTATTTCTGCGGTGTCTGTTGTAACTTCTCCTTTTTCATTTCTAATTTTATTGATGTGAGTCTTCTCCCTCTTTTTCTTGATGAGTCTGGCTAATGGTTTATCAATTTTGTTTATCTTCTCAAAGAACCAGCTTTTAGTTTTATTGATCTTTGCTACTGTTTTCTTTGTTTCTATTTCATTTATTTCTTCTCTGATCTTTATGATTTCTTTCCTTCTGCTAACTTTGGGTTTTGTTTGTTCTTCTTTCTCTAGTTCTTTTCAGTGTAAGGCTAGATTTTTTATTTGAGATTCTTCTTGTTTCTTGAGGTAGGCTTGTATAGCTATAAACTTCCCTCTTAGAACTGCTTTTGCTGCATCCCATAGGTTTTGGATCGTCGTGATTTCATTGTCTTTTGTCTCTACGTATTTTTTGATTTCCTCTTTGATTTCTTCAGTGATCTCTTGGTTATTTAGTAATGTATTGTTTAGCCTCCATGTGTTTATGATTTTTACGTTTTTTTCCCTGTAATTCATTTCTAATCTCATAGCGTTGTGGTCAGAAAAGACGCTTGATATGATTTCAATTTTCTTATATTTACTGTGGCTTGATTTATGACCCAAGATGTGATCTATCCTGGAAATGTTCTGTGCACACTTGACAAGAAAGTGTAATCTGCTGTTTTTGGATGGAATGTCCTATAAATATCAATTAAGTCTATCTGGTCTATTGTGTCATTTAAAGCTTCTGCTTCCTTATTTATTTTCATTATGGATGATCTGTCCAGTGGTGTAAGTGAGGTGTTAAAGTCCCCCACTATTATTGTGTTAGTGTCGATTTCCTCTTTTATAGCTGTTAGTAGTTGCCTTATGTATTGAGGTGCTCCTATGTTGGATGCATATATATTTATAATTGTTATATCTTCTTCTTGGATTGATCCCTTGATCATTATGTAGTGTCCTTCCTTGTCTCTTGTAACATTCTTTATTTTAAAGTCTATTTTATCTAATATGAGTATTCCTACTCCAGCTTTCTTTTGACTTCCATTTGCTTGGAATATATTTTTCCATCCCCTCACTTTCAGTCTGTATGTGTCCCTAGGTCTGAAGTAGACAGCATATAGATGGGTCTTGTTTTTGTATCCATTCAGCAAGCCTGTGTCTTTTGGTTGGAATATTTAATCCATTCATGTTTAAGGTAATTTTCGATATGTATGTTCCTATGACCATTTTCTTAATTGCTTTGGGTTTGTTTTTGTAGGTCCTTTTCTTCTCTTGTGTTTCCCACTTAGAGAAGTTCCTTTAGCATTTGTTGTAGAGCTGGTTCGGTGGTGTTGAATTCTCTCAGCTTTTGCTTGTCTCTAAAGCTTTTGATTTCTCCAACGAATCTGAATGAGTTCCTTGCTGGGTAGAGTAATCTTGGCTGTAGGTTCTTCCCTTTCATCACTTTAAGTATATCATGCCACTGCCTTCTGGCTTGTAGAGTTTCTGCTGAGAAATCAGCTGTTAACCTTATGAGAGTTCCCTTGTGTGTTATTTGTCATTTGTCCCTTGCTGCTTTCAATAATTTTTCTTTGTCTTTAATTTGTGCCAGTTTGATTATGTGTCTCGGCATGTTTCTCTTTGGGTTTATCCTGTATGGGACTCTCTGAGCTTCCTGGAGTTGGGTGGCTATTTCCTTTCCCATGTTAGGGAAGTTTTTGAGTATAATCTCTTCAAATATTTTCTCGGGTCCTTTCTCTCTCTCTTCTCCTTCTGGGACCCCTATAATGCAAATGTTGTTGCATGTAATGTTGTCCCAGAGGTCTCAGGCTGTCTTCATTTCTTTTCATTCTTTTTTCTTTATTCTGTTCTGCAGCAGTGAATTCCACCAATCTGTCTTCCAGGTCACTTATCCGTTCTTCTGCCTCAGTTATTCTGCTATTGATTCCTTCTAGTGCAGTTTTCATTTCAGTTATTGTATTGTTCATCTCTGTTTGTTTGTTCTTTAATTCTTCTAGGTCTTTGTTAAACATTTCTTGCATCTTCTCAATCTTTGCCTCCATTCTTTTGCCAAGGTCCTGGATCATCTTTGCTATCATTATTCTGAATTCTTTTTCTGGAACGTTGCCTATCTCTACTTCTTTAATTCTTTTGTGGGGGTTTATCTTGTTCCTTCATCTGGTACATAGCCCTCTGCCTTTTCCTCTTGTCTGTCTTTCTGTGAATGTGGTTTTTGTTCCACACGCTGCAGGATTGTAGTTCTTCTTGCTTCTGCTGTCTGCCCTCTGGTGGATGAGGCTATCTAAGAGGCTTGTGCAAGTTTCCTGATGGGAGGGACTGGTGGTGGGTAGAGCCGCCTATTGCTCTGGTGGGCAGAGCTCAGTAAAACTTTAATCTGCTTGACTGCTGATGGGTGGGGCTGGGTTCCCTCCCTGTTGGTTGTTTGGCCTGAGGCAACCCAACACTGGAGCCTACCTGGGCTCTTTGGTGGGGCTAAATAGGGACTCTGGGAGGGCTCACACCAAGGAGTACTTCCCAGAACCTCTGCTGCCAGTGTCCTTGTCTCCATAGTGAGCCACAGCCTCCCCCCCTCTCTGCAGGAGACCCTCCAACACTAGCAGGTAGGTCTGGTTCAGTCTCCCCCGGGGTCACTGCTCCTTCCCCTGGGTCCCAATGTGCACACTACTTTGTGTGTGCCTTCCAAGAGTGGAGTGTCTGTTTCCCCTACTCCTGTCTAAGTCCTGCAATCAAATCGCACTCACCCTCAATGTCTGATTCTCTAGGAATTCCTCCTCCCGTTGCCGGACCCCCAGGTTGGGAAGCTGACATAGGGCTAAGAACCTTCACTCCAGTGGGTGGACTTCTGTGGTATAAGTGTTCTCCAGTCTGTGAGTCACCCACCCAGCAGTTGTGGGATTTGATTTTACTGTGATTGCGCCCCTCCCACCGTCTCATTGTGGCTTCTCCTTTGTCTTTGGATGTGCCATATCATATTTGGTGAGTTCCAGTGTCTTCCTGTGGATGACTGTCCAGCAGCTAGTTGTGATTCTGGTGTTCTTGCAAGAGGGAGTGAGAGCACATCCTTCTACTCTGCCATCTTGGTTCTTGTCTCAGCAGATCTCTCAGACAATCAACGAGATTGATTTCAAGTCTGTCTCATCTACATGGATGTTAGAGCTGATATAATTCTGTGGTCAGAACATCAAAAGAATAGACTCCTTCTCCACCTTCTACAGGCTACACACATACCTTGGCTTGTGGCCTCTTCCTCGTTCAAAGATAAAAATGATGGGTTGAGTCCTTACATCACAAAGACAATGACCTTCTCCTGTAGTCACACCTCCCTCTAACTCCTCATAGCAGTTTTATTTGTAAAAAACCAAAGCTGGAAATAATCCAAATGTCCTTCAGCAGGTGATGGCTAAACAAACCCTGATATGTTTATACTATGGAATACTACTCAGCAATAAAAAGACCAAACTATTGATACATGCAACAATTTGGGTGGACTTAAGGGTATTATGCTTAGTGAAAAAAGCCAATCTCAAAAGGTTAAACACTGTGTGATTCCATTTTATATAGCATTCTCCAGCTGAGAAAGTCATAGAGATGGAGAATAGAGTAGTCGTTGCTAGGGATAGGAATGAGGGTGGTGGAATGGGTGTGACTTCATAGGGGTTGTATGAGGGAGTTTCTTTGTGGTGATAGTATAGTTCTGTATCCTGACTGTGGTCATAATTACACAAACCTATACATGGATCAAATTGTGTAGAGCTACACACACACACCGACAAACGAGTGAAGGAAAAGGGATGAAAACTGAATCAGGTCTGTGGCTTAGTTAACAGTATTGTACCAATGCCAATATCCTCGTCATATAAAATGTCACCATTGGGGAAAAGCTGTGTGGACAGTTCATAGAATCCTATATAGTTTTGCAATTCCTTGTGAGTCTATAATCATTCCAGAAATATATATTTTCCTCTCACGCTTCATGCATTAATTGTTTGTGACATTTAACCATGAGTTTAAGGAATTAACTGAAAGGGCAAGAGGATAAAGCACAGAGAGCCTCTTCATGTCTTTTTGTTCTATATCACTGTTCTTAAGAGAATCAGAAGACAAAAGTACTTGGTCCTTTGCCAACTAGTAATGAGGACTGTCTTGTTAAAACAGAAGCGCCTTTGCAAAAGGGCTGTTGGGCTACATCCTATCATTCCTTTCCTCAGAAACCGTCACAGCTCTCTTTTATTTACAAAATTAAGCCACACTTTTCATCCTGACCTTGAAGCCCTCCTACGACATGACCCCAGCTTAACTTTTTGGCTCTATCTTACTTTATTCCATAATGAGCACCCATTGCTTCAATCTGTTCTCTGCACCACAGACTGCCTGCCTTTAAAACTCAAATGTGGCTTCCCACGGCACTTAGCCTAAAGACTCAAACTCTTGACCTGGCTGTCAAGACTTGTTGAGTCTAGCACTTGCCTCCTTCCCCAGCCCATCTTGCACCACTCTTTTCTTCACTCTCCTTGCCTAGGCACAAGCCCTTGCTCACAACCTCATTCTTGCCATGGTCCTTCCCACCACAGAGCCTTGAGCACGCTGTCTTCTTTGCTTGGACCTCTTTCCTTCTCAACTAATCTTCCACTTCTCTTATAGAGCTCAGCTCTACCACTAGTCGTTTAGGAAAATCTTCCCCAACTTTCCAGTTTAGGCCAAGTTGTTCTGACAAATGTTCTCGTAGAACCGTGTTGCTTTCTTTTAGAACACTCATCTCGGACTATAATGATGCAGCCATTCATTTGGTTATTTGGCTGCCTTTCCCATTTGCCTGGAAGTGCCAAAGAATATAGAAAGTATCTTTTTTTTACTGTTTCCTCACTGTTCACTACCTAATACACTGACTTGAACAGAGAAGTATTCAGTAGTTATTTTTGAAGTGACTGGATGAATCAAACTGGAATAATTGTTCTCCAATCATATTCCTCAGGTTTTCTGCCCCTAAGCTTTTGCCATGATTTTCTTTCTGGGTTCAAAGCTATACCTAAATTTTATTCAATCTTATAGACTCCTCTGAATGGGTACTTTCTTGCCTCTGCAAATAAACATCATCTCTGGCTCCTGTGAAAACTATAGCACTTTGGCATCCGTTCCCTTGCCGTACATGATGTTACTATCAATAGACTATGCCTCTTGTCCCCTTTATAAGTTCAGAAGCTCCTGGAGGGTAAGGTTGATTCATTTCCTTTGTTCTTTTCTCTTTTTTAACTCTGTAGAAGCTTTATCATTCTTTTTTCTTCTGTTAACGTTTTTATTCTTTAATTTCATTTTATTAAAATTTTTTTAATTTTATATTGGAGTATAGTTGATTAACAATGTTGTGTTAGTTTCAAGTGTACAGCAAAGGTTGATTCATTTCTATTTACATCACTTGCAATAACTAGTACATTTCTTAGATGTAGAATTAGTGTATTTTCCTTATTGATTAATATATGAATAAAAGCTAAACACTTAGCACGTATTATGTTCTCAATTAATATTTATAAAAACAAGGGAAAATCATTATAGGTCCTTGTTAGTTCCACTGATTTGCAATGAGTAAACAGAACTGAATTACAAAACAGCAGTACAGACATGGTTCCCAGAGCAAATGCCTTCTATTCTGACCATTTATTATTATTTAAGAAGTTTATTTTTTGTAGATAGCAAAATGGTTCTAGAATTGTTTGATTCAACATGCTTTTTTACTTCCCCCTATCCCTTGCTCAGTAAGTTATAATGAAGACAAACTGATATTTCGGTAGAATTACTTTTCGACTATCGACAGAATTAAAATAAATTTTGCATAGAATGCAGCATTAAATGCAGTGTCAAACAGCTAATTTGAGAGAGGTGGCAGGATGGATTAATGGTGGTGCATAAACATAACATGGGTTGAACAAAACACCTGAGGACAAGGGGAAAGTTGTTAAAACCTTGTCACTGGGCTTCCCTGGTGGTGTAGTGGTTGAGAGTCCGCCTGCTGATGCAGGGGACACGGGTTTGTGCCCCGGTCCGGGAGGATCCCACATGCCGCAGAGCAGCTGGGCCTGTGAGCCATGGCCGCTGAGCCTGCACGTCCTGAGCCTGTGCTCCGCAACGGGAGAGGCGACAACAGTGAGAGGCCCGGTACCGCAAAAAAAAAAAAAAAAAGAAAAAAGAAAAAAAACCTTGTCACTGTCTACAAAAAGAAATTGAAAAACTGAAAAATTTTTTTTATAAATCCCCATAGAACTTAAGCAACCAGTAATTGGTTGTGACTTTTCAATGCTTAACAAAAGAAAACAAAAGTCAAATGGATTTCCAAAGGGGTACGTTTCCTCTTCATGCTCCCCAGGAGGCCCATTTATAATTTTTGACTCTGCACTAATGGGCCCAGTTCTGCCATGAAGCCAGCATTCCTCTTTCTTCTCCCACATACCGGTATAGACATTCCAGGGGCCTCTGCATGTGGGTAGAGAACTGCTGGCAATTTCTGTGTCCCCAAATACTGGAAATCAATGCAATTTAATTAACCTCTTTAAACATTTTTGAGTGCCTATTATGTGCTGGGTTTCCTACCAGGTACTAGCGATTCAAAGGCGAACAAGAAATCCTCTTTGCTGTGAAAAGCTTACAGCTTGGTGGAGTAGGTGGAAATATTCAAACACCATTCTTAGGTAAGACCAACTGTGAAGACAGAGCTCTAAAACAAAGTGCCTGGGAGCACAGGAGAGGGAGAGCATGAGAGAGAGAGAGAGAGTGAGAGAGAGAAAGACAGAGAGAGAAATTTGTTGTCATTGTGGGGCTTGTGGAAGTGAATAGGAGCTAGGCTGAGTTTGGAGCACTGTGGTTTTTCTCCCAGCATCCATCCACCTCATCTCTTCCTTGATGGGTGACAGATATGAGATTGGGTGAGACTGATCCTGCCCTGACTCCAGGAGTGAGTGCTGATTGGTGAGCCAGTGATTCTCAACTAGAGATGGTACCTGCTAGAGGGCATTTGGAAATCCATGAGGACACTTCTAGTTGTTACAAAGGCTGAAAGATGCTATGGGCGTTTGATGGGTGGGGACCAGAAATCTTAAATGACCTATAAAGTAGGAAAATGACTCACATCATGAAAAACTGTCCTACCCAAAACGCCAGTAGTACTCCTACTGAGAAACATTTGTCTAAACAAGTCAGAGAAATCTCATCCTGTATTGGTTCAGAGAGTCCAGGTCTAGGTCAGTTAGCTCACACTGGTCCCCTGCCATCAGTGTGGTCCAATCAAATAGACCTCTGGACTTTTCTTCAGTGGTTGCAGGGAAGCATCCTTTCTGTCCCTTATTGGGTATGCAGGAGGAAGCATGTAGACCCTACCTGATTCTGATTTAGATAGATTCCCATTCAATCTATATAAGCTGAATTTATTCAAGTGGTTTGTTTGCTTGTTTGTTTCTTCATTTTTGTTATTGTTTCTAAGCAAATTATTGGAATGGCAGCAATGTTGTTGAGGTATCAAATCTAAGTAAAATCTGATACATGAACAATATTTTGTTTTCATCCTGGAGGCTTGGAATGACTATAAAATTCATAATATTGTCATAAAAAGAGAAATAAGGGTGAAACAAAAATAGTCAAGATTATTATTTATGGTTTAATGAGGAATATAAGTGGTGCCTGGTAAAAATCGTGAAAATCTAAGTTAAATTTGCAATAGTGTGTGTGTGCGCATGCACGCGTGTACACATAATTACATAAAAGAAAAAAGAGAGAGGGAGGGAGGAAGGAAGGATGCAGTGGCTATCTTCATACCTAACACACTGTAGAAATTTAAATCTTGTCCCTTTAGGAAAAATTCTGTCTCTTCAGCTTACAAAATCTACACATTAAAGAAAGCTAAAAGAAAAGATTATTAAGCACTTTGATTACTTAATCAAAGTCCATTAGCATATTCTAAAATCTTATAAGTTGTGATTAAAATAGATTTATTTTTATGCTTATTAATAATTCTTCTGCTGACGTAAGATTAGTATTCTTAGCTACAAATTATTTTCCTACATTGTCAATGGTTCTTGTGGTGTACTAAAAACAAAGAAGAGATATACAATTACATGTGAATTAAGAAAAATTAAAGGAACACAGAAATAAACTTCCACTTAATTTTTATATAACCGACTTCCCTCTTGTTGCAAAACTTACAAACTAGTAATCAGAACTCCCAAGTGACTAAACTGAAAGTAAACTACATCTGGAAAAATGAGGAAGATGTGAAGGGAAGAGAGCCTTGGTACCTGGATACTGGTCAGAGTCGTGTACTGGTAAGCCTTGACCACCAGATAGTTTGCTTCCAAGTCTATCAGTCCCAGGATCATATACTTCCACCATCTTCGTCGTAAAATTGCCAGGAGGTTTTCTTCTCCTGCGTTACAAAGTTAAGAAGAAATGGATTAAGCTCTGAACACGTTGAGAAACTGTATATTTAGAAGGATTCTAAAATATATATTACAGTACTATATTTTTTACCGTACCTTATCAAACGTTTAACTAAACAAATGAATCAATATGTCCAAGAATGACATGCTTGTGCTTAGTTTACTAGACTTCATGGTAGATTTCAGCCCTTCAAATTAGTTCCTATCCCAGAACAAGACTGGACAGGTTTTTAGTTCACTATGCAAAACATTTTCTCACAAACATTTGAACAAAAAATTTTGTCAAGTAAAAATAAAAGGAAAGGTGTTCAGAAAGGCTGTATAAACACGTGAAATCCAAATCATCCTGAACTTCAGGATTGTGGTAAAATAGACAAAAATGAAAAGAGCGTAGTCAAATGGAGCAAAGCCTGTGCTTAGCTGCAGATCTGCAGTAAGGCTGCAGGGTGCCACCCTGAGGGCTCGCTCGCCTCTGAACCTTACATGCAGGTGGTGTGTGGGTGATGGAAAGAGAGAGGAAGCTGGGGGTCACTCATCGATGGGGAAGAGTGCCACAGGCCTTGGTCTTAATGCTGCCGACGACTGCAAACTTCACCATCTTGCCTCTTACGCTGGTAGCCTCAGAACAGACTCTGAACTGCTTAGGTCTTCATCCTTATTTTTACATATTTCAGGCCTGAAATGTACCTTTTCTCAAAGTGGGGGAACATGATTATTAATAATAACAGCTTTCTGGGGCCAACCTGTGAGGAATCCTTAGAGGATGTGGAACATGCAGAAACTCTGAGTGAACGGTGATTCTTGATACCAAAGAAACAATCCAAACATTTGGCCCAAAGTATGTTTTCTCTTGCTCTTCAATGTGCTGATTCCCCTGCATGGACTCTTCTTCCCCCAGCCTTCAAATGAAGGAGCAGCATAGACTCTACCACCAGGAAGCCTTCCTTGATCTCTCACTTTGATCTTCTCAGAATCGGTTGGGTTTCCATGCTATGGGCTCCTTTAACACCCTTTCTTATTCCACAGATACAGTACTTATCTCCCTGTATTATAATGGCCGGTTTTCTTGACTCTGTTACTCATTAGATTATTAACAATTTGAAGAGAGTGGCACTGTCTCGGTCATCACTTTATCTCTAGGGCCCAACAGTGCATGGTGAGTAGTCAATAAGTAATACAGAATCTATGAACACATTTTGTGTTTAATAACCTCAGCAATGTTAAATAACATTGAAATTGAAATATTTAAAATATATCTACTATAAACATTCATGCACCAGACAATGAAAATTGTTTTCTAGTTAGAACATCTGACATAAATTCATTTGGTGACCGTTTTACACATAATACTCTATACATAGGACATAAAAAGGTCAATGGCACACTGAACCGCAAAGCTGAAATTCTAAGGTCACAAGTCATTGTCCCAGTTAATTTACATGATGAACAGAGAATTGCTAAACTCGGAGCACACCAGCCACATTTCAATATGTGACATTGAAAATCTGGATCATGGCGCTGTTTGTTCCGCCAATCAATACATATTCAAAGTTACACAGATTCAAAGGAATGATTTGTTGTCTTGCTGTTTGTTCTGCTGAAGAAGTTTGCAAGCGAAACACTCTAAACAAATGCTCCCATATTGTTTCACTTGAGCACCTGAAAACGTACAACACACTTGCTTAGCAAAATTATCCAGGAAGGCAAGAAAGCTCTCTTTTTTTTCTGGCTGAGCAAAAAATGCAACCTTTAAAAGGACTGCTTAGGGATTTATCTACATGACTCTCATTAACACTGATGTATAATAGGCCATTAAAATTCTAGAATAGTGAAGATGTATTCTTTAGAGCTCTTGTGCCAAAGTGCTTTCTAAACCTCACGAAACTGGGCCATCCATAATAGCACCAGCACAACTGGTGGTACGTTAACGTTTTGAAGCAAAAGAATTTTAAAAAAAATGAACTAAGAGGAGTAATAAAATCTATGGGTGCAAATTTTAGAATTATAACTTGGCATTTAAATTTGTTCTGTTATTATTCTTACTATCAACATGTTCAAATATAAATAGAAAGCATAGAGAATAATGTGATAAGGTAATCTCCAACCTGATTTAATTAATGTTAAAATTTTGCCATGTTTGCTTCAAATTTTTTTCCGAGAAAGCAAATGTTACAGATGAAATTGAAGCCCCCTTTCTGCCACTGCCAGATTCCATTCCCTTCCCTCCTTCCTCAAATCACCATCTTGATATTGTTATGTATCCTTCATGTTCATGTCTCTGTTATATGTTTTCTACATATGTATGTATTTAAATGAAAGTTTATTGTATATACTGTACCTGTCATTCTTCTAGGGTTCTTTATACTTACCATTGTTCTAGAAATAGATCCCTATTTTTTAATGTAGAGAATAAATGTAATATACTTTAAATGATATATAATCCCATTTTATGAATATGCCACAATTTATCTCATCTCCCACTGACAGACATTTAAGTTGTTTCCAATTTTTCTTTAAAGAACATCCTTGTACATATGTATCTCTATAATTGGTTTAGAGTTTAATTCTGTTTTCATTCTCTTTTTAAAGAACTGTGGAGTATGCCAGTACTCACAAGTGTGAAAAACATAATTAAAGAAAGTAACCCTAATTGAAAGTAACATAGCGTTCCAGCAACAATAACTATGGCAATAATTGAGACTAGAGAGGGAAATTATTGACAGTCTTGATCACGTGACTCATATCTCATTTTACTAAGCATCAACAGAACGACCAATCAATGTGTTTTTTCATTTTTGTAACAAATACTTATATGATACTATGTACCAGGCAGTGTCTATGTGCTTTACAAATATTAATTTACTTAATCCTTATAATATCCCTGTATGGAAGGTATTTCTTCTAACCGTATTTACAGATGACAAAACCGGGGCCTGGAGGAGTTAAGTAACTTGCCCAAAAGTTCACAAAGATGAGACAGGATTTGAATTCATGACAATCCGGCACTAGGCTTCATACTCACTGGTACTGCACTATTTTGCCTTATTGGTTTGTAATTACGGCACCGTCCTCAGGAGTCATTCATTTTTCATTAAAGGAGCTATCATGACCTGCTTGCCCCAACTCACATGCAGGGTGCCCCCTCTACCAGACTTCAGGGGGCGCCTGGCACATTGAAGCCGACGTGCACAGCGTCCCCTAGTGTTGCCGGTGCCCCGCTGCACAGTCGTGTGTCCATTCCTGAATCAGCTTAGGGATGAGCATGTGTCCCATCACCCTCACTTCAGTATCAAAAGTTGATGTCTCCCTGCCTGATCTAAGTGCCTGACAGAGTTTCCCTTGTGAAATGTAAAATAAGGCTTTCAATCAAATTTATGGCTCAACAAAGCCTAATGATAAGAATTACTGTTATATGCTGTACTACTAGTTGAAGCCTTGGGCGTAATAACAATGGTCACACATGGGGTGGGGCGAGCGTGGCAGTGGTCAATGAATGTTGAATGAAGGAAGCGGAAACACCTGTGCAAAGACTGAAACATGGTCCACATTCACGGCAGCGACCGGAAACCTGAAGAGCTTTGATTCATGGATAGGACTCTTGTTCACCCCCAGTGGTGGTCTGAGTAGAGAATAAAAGGATTGCGAGACAGCACCAGAGGTGAATTCAGCAAAGGGAACAAGAAGCTGCATTATTCTCGGGACTGCGTTTTCATTTAAGGGCTCTCATGGGTGGGGTGATCCTTCATGGTGTTTTTCTGCAAGGACAGAACTCAGCATGCATTTGCACAGAGGGTCTGCAGCAAGAGTGAAGCCCCTGCAAAGAGGGCAAGACCCTTGCTTGAATGGACGCCTCCTCGGCTCACAACTTGAAGCCATAATGCTATCTTCCTTTACCAGAACTCCAAGGGAAGAGGTTAAATATTCATCAGTGAATCTGAAAAAAGGTATGACTGAAGATGGAAGTTTTAATTACTCACCCTTAAAAGGTGAAATTTAGTATTAGGATGTAGAATTCAAAACAATTCTTTGGTCAGAAAAGTGAACAAAATAAATGTGCTAATAATAAGGAAATGAAAATGTAAGTGGTTCACAAAAAGAATTGCAATCCATTGCACTTCATAATGTGAATCTGAGGGTAAGGATGAAATACAAAAAGGACAAATAATGAAGATTACATTTTGTTTTGTATTGTTTCATTCACTGTCACTACTGGAGCCAGACAGTGAGATTAAGAAGAGCATAAAAGGCAGTCCTTTAATGTGTTGGCTTAGTGGCAACAGACCTGGGTTTGGACACTGATGTACCTTAGTGGTACTGAGTAACTTGGGTAACGGCTCTGAACCTTGATCCCTCTACTGTGAAATGGGGACTGTAGCAACTATTTCATAGGGCATTGTAGATTAAAGGCAGTATGAATGTCGTATTTAAGCTAATATTTAATGCCAGGTATGTGCACAAGACATGTCAGCAAGTGGTGGGGTCCTGGAATCCTTGAATCCTGACCAGCCACCCACCACAGACTGGCTCACTGCAAGGGAT
The DNA here is from genome assembly GCF_003676395.1 of Aethalodelphis obliquidens. Taxonomy (NCBI): domain Eukaryota; kingdom Metazoa; phylum Chordata; class Mammalia; order Artiodactyla; family Delphinidae; genus Aethalodelphis; species Aethalodelphis obliquidens. The sequence goes on from NW_020837947.1 coordinate 41,812,396, forward strand.
GGATCCTGCATGGAGGAAGCCCAGGAAAATGAACTCTTTTAATTTCTCATTAGGGCTTTAGCTGCACATCCTCTGTCTCTAACTCTTGAGATTGTGGATGGATCACACTGCAGCCAGCATATGACATTTGTCCAGACAGGAGGCAGCCTGAGGGCCGTGTCCTTGACCTTGACACCTCTCCCCTGGGCCAGATCCTTGTCTTGATTCTCCGGATCTCACTACTTGATCTGGGAGGGGAAGCCATGTGAACACACCCCTTCCCCCTAAGGCTTGAACTAGAAATAGCTTCGTTCTCTGGGACTCTAGTCCTACTGGGCCTTTCCAGGGTAGGGGCTTTGAGGAGGTGTTTCCAAGGTTACCACATAGGTTGCATGTGACAGGCAAAACGTAAAAGAGGAAACCACACAAAGGGTTCAAAGAAAGCCAAGAGAAGAGACACGGCCTCAGTTCCCACTTTACACCCTTCACATCCCTCTCGCTCAAGTTCCCACTCACACTGCAAGATCCAGTTACCTGGATGTGAAGCTCCCATGGGAAGCTTCCCCAAAGTCTCTGCTTCCCCTCAGCACTTATTTCTCTTTTTTACGTATCCTGAACTATGCCTAGCATAGTGATTTAGACAGATAGTTACTCACGTAAATAAGATCCTGTTATCAAGGTAAGATAGCTGAATAACACCGTTAAAATCTACTCGGTCATCTGGCTGTCTTCCAGAGATGCCTAATAAGGGTTTGGAAAAATATCTAAAAGCAACTAAAAATGAATCATAATCACGTAAGTTTCTGGTAGCTGTGACTTTAAGAGAAAATCCATATATGTGTAAAAATGATTGTGTATAGGATAGGTTTCTTAACAGTAAGTTTATTTTATTTTTTTCAAAGTTACTTTTTTGGCATTGATAAGTAAAACAAAATATTCTAGCCCTAATGACAAACTCAATCTATTACCTTTCTGACACAAAAATATATATACCTTATGATTCGAAAAATCTTTCAATGTATATTACCTTTTTAAACATGAAACGGATCACTTAAACCTCAGAAACCTTTTTTTTCTGGATTTTTTAAGCTGTCATCTTTTATGAAGCTAAGATACATGATTTTATGTGGCACGCTTATACTCTACACCTTTGAAATATGCAAAACTGCTCTTTTTTAAAAAATTTATTTATTTTATTTATTTATTTTTGGCTGCACTGGGTCTTTGTTGCTGTGCACAGGTTTTCTCTAGTTGCAGCAAGTGGGGACTACTCTTCGTGGCGGAGCATGGGCTCCAGGCGTGCAGGCTTCAGTAGCTGCAGCACATGGGCTCAGTAGTTGTGGCTTGCGGGCTCTAGAGCACAGGCTCAGTAGTTGTGGCGCATGGGCTTAGTTGCTCTGCGGCATGCAGGATCTTCCCGGACCAGGGCTCGAACCCGTGTCCCCTGCATTGGCAGGCGGATTCTTAACCACTGCACCACCAGGGAAGCCCCAAAACCTGTGTTCTTGATGTATCTTAGGAGAGACACAATTGCTAACATTTTTTTCTTCATATTAATAAAAAAATTGATATTAAGTCTGCCTAGATTTTACCATAAAGGCAATTACAACAAATAGATAAACAAATAAAGAACTTTTCTGAAAGTTCAGGATGTCTAAAACCCCATATATGAAAACTGTGTACGGACTATTAAACTCTGTTGACCAAAATCTATGTTACAGGTTCCTCTACCTCTTAATGAAAATAATGCATGAGAGCCAAACAACTCCCCTAAACAAAGTCCATTCAGAATTTAAAAACTAGATATACATTTAGAGCACCCATTTCATATTCTTGGAAAGAACACCCTATAAAGGGCTTCCCTGGTGGCGCAGTGGTTGAGAGTCCGCCTGCCGATGCAAGGGACACGGGTTCGTGCCCTGGTCTGGGAGGATCCCACATACCACAGAGCGGCTAGTCCCGTGAGCCATGGCCGCTGAGCCTGAGCGTCCGGAGCCTGTGCTCCGCAATGGGAGAGGCCATAACAGTGAGAGGCCCACGTACAGAAAAAAAAAAAAAAAAAAAGAATACACACGCTTCCATGCTAAACACTGTCACTATTGATCACTGAAAATCTTAAAGATGTTATGTTGTTGCATGATCAAACACAAACCAGTACTATTGTCCCATATTTCTAGCTGTGATAGACATATTTCTTTGTACTGATATATGTCATCCAACCACCAAAATTTAACCGATTAAAATGGAGCACATCTTCCTACTCCAAACTCCTGTCCAGTTTATGCTTTTTGTTGAGCAACCAGCCCTTGGGGCCCATTTTAACTTTGTTAGCTCTTTTGCAGTTATCTGTGTGCACAGATCCTTGCCCTGAGAAGTCTCACCAAGAGTTCTTCCCTTTTGATTTAGATAGTGAGTCAGCCAGCCAGGCTGGCCTTTCCTTTCTGGCTCCAGGAGACAGCCTTCTCAGAGAAGACAAGAATGGTGCCCTGCGGAGCTGTGGATGTGGCAGCCACGCCTTCCGTTTGGCAGGGCAACATAGGGAGGGCACAGGAGCCATTCAGCAGCGGGCTCGAACCCAGCCTCTTCCAGGCACTGGGTGTATGATATCGTTACACAACTTAGTCTCTCTAAACCTCAATTTTCCTCATCTATACATCGGAATTACCAGGTGGACCTGCCTCCCTGAGTGTTGGTCAGGATTAAATGAGATATTTATAAAATGCTTAACATGGTGCCTCGAAAGGAGCTCTTATCATTATCTTGACTTTTATCACAGCTGGTCTTTCCTCATGACAAACTTCCAACATACGTGCAGTAAAGAATTTAACCTTGCCCCCGAAGAGGTCTGCAGAGGTCTGCAATTTGTCCTGGGGTAACGTTATGATTCCGGGCTGAGGATGGCCATGTCAGGAAGACCAACAATGTGATTTGGGGTGAAGGCTTTGGGTCACGCCCAGAGACTATAGAGAATCAATCAGGCTTACATAAGGGAGCTTCAGCAAAAACCTGAACACAGAGGTTCTACCGAGTTTCCCTGATTGGCAATATGTTGTCCACATTGTCACACACTGGTGCTGGGAAAGTAACATGTCTTGTCTCCTTTGGGAAAGGACAATGGAAGCCCTGGACTTGGTACTTCTTCAGGACTCTGCCTATGGGCTTATTCCCTCAGTGGATTCTAATCTGTATCTTTTCCCTGTAACAACTCAAACCATGAATATAACAGCTTTCAGGGAGTTCTGTGGGGCTTAGTAGATTTCTGAAACGGACAGTGGTTTGGGGGATCCTCCCCCCAACCCTGAACTTGCAATTGGCATCAGGAGAGAGGGTGGTCTTGTGTGGACTCTGAACTTTCCCATTTGGCTTAAACTCTCATAGTGTTATGAGGTAAGGGTAGTGTTGGGACTGTGCCCCTAAACTGTTGCACCTGGTTTTCCTCAAACACAACGAAATTTGTCCCCCTTTTGCTCAAGAACTCAAGTACGTGTTTGGTGCATCTCAGCAAAACCAGACCCCAGAACCCTCGAGGTCTGAATTCAAATTAAAACAAACAACTGGTGTCCTTTCCAGGTGATTTTAAACAATGTATGTGATTATTTGTGGTCTTGAAAGAATATAAAAACTTCGCACTTTAAACCTAAATTTTCCGTCATTATAGAGATATCACTTACCGTGGGAAATACTGTTCACTAGCTCAAAATGGTTAATGATAGGCTGGCTGTGTGTGGGGTGGATGCTTTGATTTGAAATTATTCAAAGCAGTCATAATGAAATGATGGAGTCATATAAATCTCTCTACTTTCCTGTGGCGAGCCTGCTGAGAGGAAAATGTATTTGTCCTTTTTAATGACATGACTATTTTCCTTTTCTTCATCCCATTTTGTGAAAAGTGACTCTATTTGCCTTTTGAAGGCTTCCTGTAATTGGCTCTGATGCCCCCCGACGTTAGCAGATGAATCTGTCAGTTTTGTGAATTTTGTTTTGAACAAAGAGCTGTGTAGTAGCTAATGACACACGATGCAAGGGGAAGAGGCCAGAGCAGGCTTGCCTCTGGACTCCTGCCACCTGCTGAGCATATGCAAAAGACAACATGACAGAAGATGCTAGCCTGAACTTTTGAGGGCTGACCTTGAGCTTTGACATGAGAGCATCTGTCATGGTGGACACATAGGTTAGACCCAACATGGGAAATTAGCAAGAGGAGCGTCAATGGGCCAGAAGCCTGGCTAAGCAGAAAGCTGGCTGGCCTCCTCTCCCCTGTTCACGCTCCCATCTCCCACACCAAATGTCAAGTACAGATCTACCAAGGCCACTTCTGTTACCTGACATTTATTTTTCATTGAACACCATTTGTCAGGACAAGGCCAGAGGCAACATATATTTACTTTCACATTTAACTGCCACCCTATACTCTAGGTTAAAAGCGTGACATCAGAGAGACACAGCCACTTAACTGGCTGTGTCACCTTGGGAAAGTTTACTCCTTAACAAAAGGGGGCAAACACTACTTACTTGAAAATGTCGCTATACCAGTTACATGAGAAAATGTATGTAACATCTCTGGCTTCCAGTAAATATTTGATAGCTTTGCTATTAACAGTCTTATGAAGAAACTAGTTTTCAGATCATGAAATCAGGTTTTGAAGAATTTTAAGTAATCTGTCCAAGGTCTGTCCTGACTTTTTACTGCAAAGCATTCACTACTCTAAGAATGATGCTTTTTGTTTACACGGTACATTTAACAAAACAAATCAGAAATACTTTAATCTTTTTATCAAATCTTTCTGAAATTAAGTTCAGTAGAAACAAGGCAGCATTTTCTGAGCAATGCAATAATAGTATGCAATGTGTACTTCTAGAATACACACACATATATTCTAAAACATATTTCCATCTGAAAATATTGAAGAATATATTCATGCAGTTAAAAAGTTTCCACTTTACTAACCTAGTGGTAATGAGCACCATAGCACACAGATTATCATGTTAAAATATCATTTTAAAATTTTCCACAAAAAAAAGGTAATAATCTTGGAGAAATGGTTGATTACAGTTCTGGATCAGGAAATGTAATACAAGTTAAACCTGGAACATTTTGTTATACAAAAGAGCAAGGAAACAATAAAAAAAAAACTACTTGGGTTGTGTCAAAAGGACTCAGAGGCCAACTTGAAGTGTCTTTTGTATAAAACTAACACTGGGGCTTCCCTGGTGGCGCAGTGGTTGAGAGTCCGCCTGCTGATGCAGGGGACACAGGTTCGTGCCCTGGTCCGGGAGGATCCCACATGCCACGGAGCAGCTGGGCCCGTGAGCCATGGCCGCTGGGCCTGCGCATCCGGAGCCTGTGCTCCGCAACGGGAGAGGCCACAGCAGTGAGAGGCCCGCGTACCGCAAAAAAAAAAAAAAACCCCACTGAAATGGATTGAAATGCATCAGATATGTTTAAATCCATGAGTTCATAAAGAATCTAAAAGCAACAGCAATAGAAACAATCACAACCAAATTTAAAAAACTAATTGGTCACTATTGGATATTAGTAAACCAACTCAATATTTTGAAAATTGGTAAAAAAAAGGAAAAGAATCAAGTTTTCCCCCCTGGGATTCTCATATGAACTATACCACTAGGTAACTAAATTGTAGATGAGGGGATATTGATCTTTATGGTGATACTCTAGCTAATAAAGAAGAAATGAGAGAATTAGAATATCCCCATTTTGCATCCTCTAATGAATATAGGCCTAGAAGGTCAAGCTACTAGCATTTCAAAGAAAGAGGCAACCAAGCATTATGTTTTATGTGCTTCCTGATGGATGAACAAAACACTACGTATGGAAAAAAAAAAGACACCAAATCTGATCAAGTTTTAGGACTTAACTACACCAATTTAAGAAATACAGAGGTCACAAAAGTATATATTGAATTACTCTAGAAATATGCAATCAGCAAAAATCCAGATTGTGGGATATACTGTAGTCCAGCTACTCAGTTTGGCCTGTTGAATGGCAGTGACAGCAGCAACTGAGAATTTGTCAGAAATGCAGAATCTCAGGCAAACCCCAGACTACTGATTCCAAACCAGCATTTGATCAAGTGCCCAGGTTATTCCTATGCATTACAGTTTGAGAAGCAGTGATTGTATGGACCACCTGATAGATTCTTCAACAAAGAAATTGCAATAAAAATGAAAGAAGGGAGCTTCAAGATGGCAGAAGAGTAAGACTCGGAGATTACCTTCCTCCCCACAGATACATCAGAAATACATCTACACGTGGAACAACTCCTACAGAACACCTACTGAACGCTGGCAGAAGACCTCAGACCTCCCAAAAGGCAAGAAACTCCCCACGTACCTGGGTAGGGCAAAAGAAAAAAGAAAAAACAGAGACAAAAGGATAGGGACGGGACCTGCACCAGTGGGAGGGAGCTGTGAAGGAGGAAAGCTTTCCACACACTAGGAAGCCCCTTCGCTGGTGCAGACTGCGGGTGGCGGAGCAGGGAGCTTCGGTGCCGCGGAGAAGAGAGCAGCAATAGGGGTGCAGAGGGCAAAGTGGAGAGATTCCCACACAGAGGATCGGTGTCGACCGGCACTCACCAGCCCGAGTGGCTTCTCTGCTCACCCGCTGGGGTGGGTGGGGGCTGGGAGCTGAGTGTCAGACTTCGGAGGTCGGATCCCAGGGAGAGGACTGGGGTTGGCTGCATGAACACAGCCTGAAGGGGCTAGTGTGACACCGCTAGCTGGGAGGGAGTCTGCGAAAAGTCTGGAGCTGCCGAAGAGGCAAGAGACCATTGTTTTGGGGTGCGTGAGGAGAGGGGATTCAGAGTACTGCTTAAACGAGCTCCGGAGATGGGCACGAGCTGCGGCTAACAGCGCGGACCCCAGAAACGGGCATGAGACGCTGAGGCTGCTGCTGCCACAACCAAGAAGCCTGTGTGCGAGCACAGGTCACTATCCACACCTCCCTTCCGGGGAGACTGTGCAGCCCACCACTGCCAGGGTCCCGGGATCCAGGGAAAACTTCCCTGGGAGAATGCGCGGCGTGCCTCAGGCTGGTGCAACGTCACGCTGCCTCTGCCGCCGCAGACTCGCACCGCATCCGTACCCCTCCCTCCCCCCGGCGTGAGTGAGCCAGAGCCCCCGAATCAGCGGCTCCTTTAACCCCGTCCTGTCTGAGCGAAGAACAGACGCCCTCAGGCGACCTACATGCAGAGGAGGGGCCAAATCTAAAGCTGAACCCCGGGAGCTGTGTGAACACAGAAGAGAAAGGGAAATCTCTCCAGCAGCCTCAGGTGCTGCGGATTAAAGCTCCATAATCAGCTTGATGTACCCTGCATCTGTGGAATACCTGAATAGACGACGAATCACCCCAAATTGAGGAGGGGGACTTTGGGAACAAAGATATATTATTTTTTCCCCCTTTTTCTCCTTATGTGTATGTGTATTCTTCTGTGTGTGATTTTGTCCGTATAGCTTTGCTTTCACCATTTCTCCTAGGGGTTTGTCCATCCGTTATTTATTTTTACTTAAATTTTTTTTTCTTAATAATTATTTTTTATTTTAGTAACTTTATTTTAGTTTATTTTATCCTCTTTCTTTCTTCCTTCCTTCCTTCCTTCATCTCTCCCTTTCTTTCTTTGTATTTATCTCTCCCTTTTATTCTGAGCCATGTGGATGAAAGGCTCTTGGTGCTGCAGCCAGGAGTCAGTGCTGTGCCTCTGAGGTGGGAGAGCCAGCTTCTGGACACTGGTCCACAAGAGACCTACCAGCTCCACATAATATCAAACGGCGAAAATCTCCCAGAGATCTCCATCTCCACGCCAAGACCCAGCTTCACTCAATGACCAGCAAACTACAGTGCTACACACCCTATGCCAAACAACTAGCAAGACAGGAACACAGCCCCATCCATTAGCAGAGAGGCTGCCTAAAATCATAATAAGGCCACAGACACCCCAAAACACACCACCAGACGTGGACCTGCCCACCAGAAAGACAAGATCCAGCCTCATCCACCAGAACACAGGCACAAGTCCCCTCCACCAGGAAGCCTACACAACCCACTGAACCAACCTTAGCCACTGGGGACAGACACCAAACACAACGGGAACTACGAACCTGCAGCCTGTGAAAAGGAGACCCCAAACACAGTAAGATAAGCAAAATGAGAAGACAGAAAAACACACAGAAGATGAAGGAGCAAGGTAAACTCCCACCAGACCTAATAAATGAAGAGGAAATAGGCAGTCTACCTGAAAAAGAATTCAGAATAATGATAGTAAAGATGATCCAAAATCTTGGAAATAGAATAGACAAAATACAAGAAACGTTTAACAAGGACCTAGAAGGTCTAAAGAGCAAACAAACAATGATGAACAACACAAGAAATGAAATTAAAAATTCTCTAGAAGGGATAAATAGCAGAATAACTGAGGCAGAAGAACGGATAAGTGACCTGGAAGATGAAATAGTGGAAATAACTACTGCAGAGCAGAATAAAGAAAAAAGAATGAAAAGAACTGAGGACAGTCTCAGAGACCTCTGGGACAACATTGAATGCACCAACATTTGAATTATAGGGGTCCAGAAGAAGAGGAGAAAAAGAAAGGGACTGAGAAAATATCTGAAGAGATTAGAGTTGAAAACTTCCCTAATATGAGAGAGGAAATAATCAAGTCCAGGAAGCACAGAGAGTCCCATACAGGAAAAATCCAAGGAGAAACACACCAAGACACATATTAATCAAACTATCAAAATTAAATACAAAGAAAAAATATTAAAAGCAGCAAGGGAAAACCAACAAATAACATACAAGGAAATCCCCATAAGGTTAACAGCTGATCTTTCAGCAGAAACACTGCAAGACAGAAGGAAGTGGCAGGACATATTTAAAGGGATGAAAGGGAAGAAACTACCACCAAGACTACTCTACCCAGCAAGGATCTCATTCAGATTTGACAGAGAAATTAAAACCTTTACTGATAAGCAAAAGCTAAGAGAATTCAGCACCACCAACCCAGCTTTACAGCAAATGCTAAAGGAACTTCTCTAGGTAGGAAATACAAGAGAAGGAAAAGACCTACAATAACAAACCCAAAACAATTAAGAAACTGGTAATAGGAAGATACATATTGATAACTAACTTAAATGTAAATGGATTAAATGCTCCCACCAAAAGACATAGACTGGCTGAATGGATACAAAAACAAGACCTGTAATATATGCTGTCTACAAGAGACCCACTTCAGACCTAGGGACACATACAGACTGAAAGTGAGGGGATGGAAAAAGATATTCCACGCAAATGGAAGTCAAAAGAAAACTGGACTAGCAATTCTCATATCAGAAAAAATAGACTTTAAAATAAAGACTATTAGAAGAGACAAAGAAGGACCCTACATAATAATCAAGGGATCGATCCAAGAGGAAGATATAACAATTGTAAATATTTATGCATCCAACATAGGAGCACCTCAATACATAAGGCAAATACTAACAGCCATAAAAGGGGAAATCAATAGTAACACAATCATAGTAGGGGACTTTAATGCCCCACTTTCACCAATGGACAGATCATCCAAAATGAAAATAAATAAGGAAACACAAGCTTTAAATGATACATTAAACAACGTGGACTTAATTGATATTTATAGGACATTCCATCCAAAAACAACAGAACACACATTCTTCTCAAGTGATCATGGAACATTCTCCAGGATAGATCACATCTTGGGTCACAAATCAAGCCTTGGTAAATTTAAGAAAATTGAAATCATATCAAGTATCTTTTCTGACCACAATGGTATGAGTCTACATATCAATTACAGGAAAAGATCTCTAAAAAATACAAACACATGGAGGCTAAACAATACACTACTTAATAACGAAGTGATCACTGAAGAAATCAAAGAGGAAATCAAAAAATACCTAGAAACAAATGACAATGGAGACACGATGACCCAAAACCTATGGGATGCAGCAAAAGCAGTTCTAAGAGGGAAGTTTACAGCAATACAATCCTACCTTAAGAAACAGGAAACATCTCAAATAAAAAACCTAACCTTGCAACTAAAGCAATTAGAGAAAGAAGAACAAAAAAACCCCAAAGTTAGCAGAAGGAAAGAAATCATAAAGATCAGATCAGAAATAAATGAAAAAGAAATGAAGGAAACGAGAGCAAAGATCAATAAAACTGAAAGCTGGTTCTTTGGGAAGCTAAACAACATTGATAAACCATTAGCCAGACTCATCAAGAAAAAAAGGGAGAAGACTCAAATCAATAGAATTAGAAATGAAAAAGGAGAAGTAACAACTGACACTGCAGAAATACAAAAGATCATGAGAGATTACTACAAGCAACTCTATGCCAATAAAATGGACAACCTGGAAGAAGTGGACAAATTATTAGAAATGCACAACCTCCTGAGACTGAACCAGGAAGAAATAAAAAATATGAACAGACCAATCACAAGCACTGAAATTGAAACTGTGATTAAAAACCTTCCAACAAACAAAAGCCCAGGACCAGATGGTTTCACAGGCGAATTCTATCAAACATTTAGAGAAGAGTTAACACCTATCCTTCTCAAACTCTTCCAAAATATAGCAGAGGGAGGAACACTCCCAAGCTCATTCTACAAGGCTACCATCACCCTGATACCAAAACCAGACAAAGATGTCACAAAAAAGGAAACTACAGGCCAGTATCACTGATGAACATAGATGCAAAAATCCTCAACAAAATACTAGCAAACAGAATCCAACAGCACATTAAAAGGATCATACACCATGATGAAGTGGGGCTTATTCCAGGAATGCAAGGATTCTTTAATATATGCAAATCAATCAATGTGATACACAATATTAACAAACTGCAGGAGAAAAACCATATGATCATTTCAATCTATGCAGAGAAAGCTTTTGACAAAATTCAACACCCATTTATGATAAATACCCTGCAGAAAGTAGGCATAGAGGGAACTTTCCTCAACATAATAAAAGCCATATATGACAAACCCACAGCCAACATCGTCCTCAATGGTGAAAAACTGAAACCATTTCCATGAACATCAGGAACAAGACAAGGTTGCCCACTCTCACCACTATTATTCAACTTAGTTTGGGAAATTTTAGCCACAGCAATCAAAGAAGAAAAAGAAATAAAAGGAATCCAAATTGGAAAAGAAGAAGTTAAACTGTCACTGTTTGCAGATGACATGATACTATACATAGAGAATCCTAAAGATGCTACCAGAACTACTACTAGAGTTAATCAATAAATTTGGTAAAGTAGCAGGATACAAAATTAATGCACAGAAATCTCTGGCATTCCTATACACTAATGATGAAAAATACGAAAGTGAAATTAAGAAAACACTCCCATTTACAATTGCAACAAAAAGAATAAAATATCTAGGAATAAACCTACCTAAGGAGATAAAAGACCTGTATGCAGAAAATTATAAGACACTGATGAAAGATATTAAAGATGATACAAATAGATGGAGAGATATACCATGTTCTTGGATTGGAAGAATCAATATTGTGAAAATGACTCTACTACCCAAAGCAATCTACAGATTTAATGCAATCCCTATCAAACTACCACTGGCATTTTTCCCAGAACTAGAACAAAAAATTTCACAATTTGTATGGAAACACAAAAGACCCCGAAGAGCCAAAGCAATCTTGAGAACGAAAAATGGAGCTGGAGGAATCAGGCTCCCTGACTTTAGACTATACTACAAAGCTACAGTAATCAAGACAGTATGGTACTGGCACAAAAACAGAAAGTTAGATCAATGGAAGAGGATAGAAAGCCCAGAGATAAACCCACGCACATATGGTCACCTTATCTTCGATAAAGGAGGCAAGAATATACAATGGAGAAAAGACAGCCTCTTCAATAAGTGTTGCTGGGAAAACTGGACAGGTACATGTAAAAGTATGAAATTAGAACTCTCCCTAACACCATACACAAAACTAAACTCAAAATGGATTAAAGACCTAAATGTAAGGCCAGACACTATCAAACTCTTAGAGGTAAACATAGGCAGAACACTCTATGACATAAATCACAGCAAGATCCTTTTTGACCCACCTCCTAGAGAAATGGAAATAAAAACAAAAATAAACAAATGGGACCTAATGAAACTTCAAAGCTTTTGCACAGCAAAAGAAACCATAAACAAGACCAAAAGACAACCCTCAGAATGGGAGAAGATATTTGCAAATGAAGCAACTGACAAAGGATTAGTCTCCAAAATTTACAAGCAGCTCATGAAGGTCAATAACAAAAAAACAAACACCCAATCCAAAAATGGGCAGAAGACCTAAATAGACATTTCTCCAAAGAAGATATGCAGATTGCCAACAAACACATGAAAGAATGCTCAACATCGTTAATCACTGGAGAAATGCAAATCAAAACTACAATGAGATATCATCTCACACGGGTCAGAAAGGCCATCATCGAAAAATCTAGAAACAATAAATGCTGGAGAGGGTGTGGAGAAAAGGGAACCCTCTTGCACTGTTGGTGGGAATGTAAATTGATACAGCCACTATGGAGAACAGTATGGAGGTTCCTTAAAAAACTACAAATAGAACTACCATGTTACCCAGCAATCCCACTACTGCGCATATACACTGAGAAAACCAGAATTCAAAAAGAGTCATGTACCATAATGTTCATTGCAGCTCTATTTACAACAGCCAGGACGTGGAAGCAACCTAAGTGTCCATCAACAAATGAATGGATAAAGAAGATGTGGCACATATATACAATGGAATATTACTCAGCCATAAAAAGAAATGAAACTGAGTTATTTGTAGTGAGGTGGATAGACCTAGAGTCTGTCATACAGGGTGAAGTAAGTCAGAAGGAGAAAAACAAATAGCGTATGCTAATACATATATATGGAATCTAAGGGGAAAAAAAAAGTCATGAAGAACCTAGGGGTAAGACAGGAATAAAGACACAGACCTACTAGAGCATGGACTTGAGGATATGGGGAGGGGGAAGGGTAAGCTGTGACAAAGTGAGAGAGTGGCATGGACATATATACACTACCAAAGGTAAAATAGATAGTTAGCAGGAAGCAGCCCCATAGCACAGGGAGAACAGCTCGGTGGTTTGTGACCACCTAGAGGGGTGGGATAGGGAGGGTGGGAGGGAGGGAGACACAAGAAGGAAGAGATATGGGAACATATGTATATGTATAACTGATTCACTTTGTTATAAAGCAGAAACTAACACACCATTGTAAAGCAATTATACTCCAATAAAGATGTTTAAAAAAAAATGAAAGAAGAGAAATCTGTGGGTTAAAAGAACTTAAGAAAAATATGAACCACTTGTAATTTGCAGATCTTATTTGCATCCTGACTGAAACAACCTGCAAAAAATACATATCTATGATACCACTGGAAATTTGAACACTGACAGGATATTTGGAATTATTGTTAATTTTAAATGTGATTATGGATTCATGGTTATGCTATTTTTAAGCTCTTATCTTTTAGAAATACACATTGCAATTCTTAGAGATGAACTGATATAATAGCTGAGATTAATTTAAAATAATACAAGCTTGGGGAAGTAGTAAGGGTTAAGGATTAAATAAGCCTGACCATGAGTTGAAATTTGTTGAAGCTGGTACATTGTCTTATAGGTGTTCATTATACTATTCTGTCTACTTTCCTATATGTTTGAAATGTTTCATAATAAGAAAGTTATAAAGAGAAGAGGTTCCATTGTGTAGAGAAAGTTAGCTGGTGGAGTAGCACTGGCCGGAACATCTGATTGTCAGTGGTGTCTGTGTCTGTAGCCCTTTAAAGCATGTTACTGGTGCAGTCACATTCCCCTTACAGTGTCCTTGAGTTGCAGATGGTATTATCTTCTTTAGCAGCCAGAGAATGCAGAAGTTTGAATTCTATTTCTTCCATGTGCTCACTTCAGTCTTGGAGGTCAGGAAGAGCACTTGGGAACTCTTCCAAGCAGAGGTCTTGACAAGCGCTTAATAGCTAAGAACTTCTCTTGTTCATTTCCCTGTGTTCTGTGGTTGTGGCAATGCCTTGCCCTTGTACTAACGGCCAAGATGTTCCCTCCCCTTGCTGCTTCCTTTACAGACAAAGTCTGTCTAGGTTTGAACCCCAAAAGCCCTCTTAGGGAATCTTTTGTTGGTGCAGTGTAGCATCTGTACCAACTACTGAGGCTTTGTAAAGCTGCTGATGGAGAAATCACGCCTCTCAGTGTTGGTGGCACTGTATTCATGTAGGTAGATATATAAAGGTAGAGCCAGCTGAGCGCAGTAATACCCGACCAATTGTAGGAGATGGCATGATATGAATCGTGACTAACAAGAACCAGGAAAGGAGAAGATGGGGAAAGATAATCTAATGTCCATCCCAAGCAAAGCCTCCTGTGTCGTGTGGCAAACATATTTGGAGCCACAGATATCGATCAGGTATGGCAGGTCACAGAGCAAGGGAGGTTCCAGAGTATGTCACCAGCCTTAGCCATAGACATAAGCCTAGAATAAGTCATTCAACAAGGCTAAAATACTTCGGAAGCAAGAAAACAATCACTGAGCCAGTGATTCAGTTTTTTATAAGATTATACAAATGTCTACTTCTTGATGAAATCAGATTTTTGCCACTTTCCCCCCAGCTTTGTCTAGTCTGGCTCCTCTTAACCTTGAGTGCAGAGTAGAATTACTTAGGGAGCTTTTAAAATTGCTAATTTTGGGGCTCTACCTCAGACATTCTCCTCACTCAGCAGGTCTGGGCAGGGGCCCAGGAATCTGCATTTAAAAAAACTTCCCAGAGACTTCAATGCTGCATGTCACGGATTCCATTACATTTTGGCAATCTTGATCTAAACTAATAAATAAATTGGCTTATCTTTCCGAGGCATTTATGCTCCAGGGCCAGCTACCTGCTTGGCTGGTGACTAGAACCAACTGACAAGGTCGCCCCTGTTGTAGGAATAAATCTGATATCTATTCTAACTCTGTCAGAGCCCAAGGGAGTGGAGGGGCTACTTATGGACAAATGGAGCCTTGTCCCAAATCCTATCTTCTCAAAGAAACAGCCCCGGTTTGACCCACACTGACTTTTCCTCTGAATTCTTATAGTTCTTATGCATAGTTCTATTGATTTGGGAACTTATATTTTTCCTCACATTTTTAAAATGTTGCAAGTGTGTATTTTTTTCTGTCCTGAAATAGTAGCAAACTTAGGAAAAGCAAAGTCTCTGTTTTATACTCTTTTTCTGTTATGTACATTATTGTCTGCTTGACAAATATTTACTGACTTTCTTTTACAAACCAATCCTGAAACATATGTAGAGAGAGTTATTCCATAGGACCTAAGACCTCTATTTTTATTATCTTCTACTACATTTATATATTACATTTTAGGGTGATTTTAACTTTCCCCAAAAGTTATTCCTTTATTTATTGTGTGTCAACTATGGCACTAGTGAGTCAGCTTGTGTGCACTGCCGATGTTGACAAAACCTAATAATCCAAGTTAAAATTCATAGACATGTATACCCCTGAGGAAAAGGTCAATTTTACCATATAATAACTTTTTAAAATCCACAACAAATACAAACCCTAATGACCCATACTAATTGTCTTGCTTGAAAAGTGTTTCTGTTCTTGGATCTGTGTCCATCCACTAAATGTAAATCTCTGAGAATTAAAAGGATAGTGTCTCTGAAGGGTGTCTCTCTATGAGACACAGCAGATGGCCTGTAAGATAACGACACGAGTACTATTGACTAACAGTCCACCAATACATTTCCAGAACTTGGGGTTAGTTACTGATGGGAAGTGAACTCTTAGGAAAGAAAATTGATCAGAATGTGTCCCAGAAATCACGGGCTATATAACAGCGTTTAATAGGGTGTTCCATTTGCCTGTGGATTTCTTAGGACACAGAGAAATAGTAGGAGCTTAAAAGTGAATAAAAGAAAACTCTTCAGATTTCCAATTAGAAGTCAAGATCAGAGGTAAGGAGGCATAGGCTAAAATTAGCATTCCTAATGTCAACCTGGAAGACAATTCAAGTTATTCGCCCAAGTAGCCCCACCAACCGTTTTTGCTCTCTTCACTTGGATCTAATTCAAAGACCAAACTTGGCGTAATCATTGCCCACATCCACCAAATCCGGTTTATTTTTAGATCTGACGTCAACTGAAGCAGAGAGCTCCTTTTAAAGGTTATGGATGAAATCTGAAGGGTGCCTGAAGGTTGTGGATATTCACCTGGCTGAGAAATGAAGATGCTATCACAGCTAACCCCTTAGGAGGTAACTTGACCTTGAAGTTATAGTGTCACTATAGTGACACTATAGGCATAGTGTCAAAGGATATTTAGAGTGTTTCTTCCCACTGGTCTTCTGGGGGCACCATGCCAGTAAGCACGCTTCCTCCATTCTCTTTGCTTAACCATTTTCCTGAGAGGCCTCTGTCACTCTCATTTCTTTCTTAATAAGAGAAACTTAGACCCACCAATAGTCTGATATAATTGAACACAAATCCCAAGACTAGCATTCTACTTCAGAATAAAAATTGGGCCATCTGTCCAGTCTGTGAACCTGCTGCCATCCATACCCTGCCATCTGTCCTACAAGGTCCAGCCAGGGCAGGAAAAGCTAGGCTTTTCCCTTGTTGTCTCAGTGCTGCCCCAAGCATGAAGCTGGCCTTAGCAACTAAGCAGATAAATAAATAATGCTTAAAGGAAGCAAGAGAAAGAGAAATTTCCAGGAGAGGAAATGATTAAATTGACCTTGCTGTATCCTACTGGAGTTTAAATTAAGGCACATCGTTATGCCGCTGTTGTATTTTTGAACCTGGAGAGGAAAAAGCAGAAGGGCACAGTTTCAGCAAGGAATAATTCAATTGTTGAGTTAGGAAGAGATAATTTCTTTTTCAGTGATTGTTATTTTTTTCTCTGTGTGGTAAAATATACATAACATAAAGTTTACCATTTTAACTGTTTTAAGAGTAAAGTTCAGTGGCATTAAGTACATTCACATTGCTGTGCGGCCATCACCACTATCTACCTCCAGAACTTTTTCATCATCCCGTTCTGAAACTCTAACCCCATTAAACAGTGATTCCCCATCCCCCTCTTCCCCAGCCGATGGTAATCATTGTTCTATTTCCCGTCTCTATGAATTTGACTACTCTAGGTACATCATATAAGTAGAATCATACATTATTTGTTCTTGTGTGTCTAGCTTATTTCATTTAGCATAACATTTTAAGGTTCATCCATGTTGTAGCATGTATCTGAATTCCATTCTTTTTTAAGGCTGAGTAATATTTCATTATATGTATATTCCACACTTTGTTTATCCATTCATCTATCAATGGACACTTGGGTTGTCTCCACCTTTCGGCTACTGTGAATAATGCTGCTGTGAACATTGGTTACAAGTATATGTTCAAGTCCCTGCTTTCAATTCTTTTTGCTATATACATAGAAGTGGAATTGTGATAATGATCTTTTATAAATTCTGGGGCTCATTAATAAAGTTATGTAATGAATGAAGCTACTACAGGGAACTCTTTTTTTCTGATTGTTTTGGCCCCTCTTTGTACTCATCCACAATGGCTCTTCCAAATCACTAGATCTTCAGGCCAGTTAGACGGTTTCTCAATTTTAATCACTTTGGAATCAAACTCAATTTAAGAGCAGTCTATGTGAATGAGGATGAGTATGAGAATGGGACTTACACATTATTACGTTCAAGTTCTATGGGAAACTTGGGTAGCTGCTATTTTTGGATTAAACCAAAGTTCATATATAAAACCATTTCACTCTTCATAGAATTTGAAATTTCACAGTCTTGTGACTGTGAACTCATGACTGTAATAAAGTGATACTCTGTGTTATTATTTTGAGCTCTCTTCAAATAAAGACAATAAGGAAATAATTCGTACACAGTAAGTATATAATTGATAATGAATAATCTTCATCAATTCTTATGATATGGACTTTCTTATAAATAAATTACTATAGAAGCCTCTGACTCAATTAATTTCAACCATTTCCTGATTGTTTTTATTCCTTCAACTTAAAATAATTAAAAAGTCCTCTGTTCCCTTTCTTCAACATTTTTTGGGGGTACTTACCTTCTTTACCTACCATACAACTTTTTAGTAGTAAGAATGACAAACTAAGAATTCTAAAGACTATGGGATCTAGAACATGCATACCAAGTATCCAAAATCTTTAGATTCTTGAAATGAACAGTGTTCATACTCTTATGGAAAAGAAAGAACTATGATATGAAACACCTTTTAACCTCTGTCATCATCTATCAAACACATTTCACTTTTAAGTGACAACCAAATTCCTTTGTTAGGTGAATGATGAATCAAAAGTCCTTGTTTCCAATTCAGAATACCCCATATTCACACTGCTAAGATAATCAAGCTTTGCTGCTGCCCCTAACAGCTGTCTAATATACTCTGAAATCCTGCAGCCCCTTCCACTAACAGAGTCATCAGAAGCTAGAAAGTTAGAAAAATCTTCTACTAGAATAAACAGGCCATTCTGCATTACAAATGTTAACTGCATCACACAAAAATTTGGTATATTAGGCAAATAAATTAAGACACCTGACCTCTCTCAGTCTACCACATCTTCATTGCTGCCATCTCCCATTATGGGAGAAACTTGTCAGCCTGGTTTCTATTGTGACAAGAACTCACTAAAATCCTCATGAGTTCCTCTACTCTCCTGGCCCACCATTGTCTTGGTATCTCTGTTGCCTAGCAGCAAGACCATCTTATCTATGCAAGCAAATAACCTTTAATACATATTAGTTGAAAGCACTTCTTGGCCTTTCCTTTATTTTTGTAAACTTTCAAAAATACCCTTTTCTCACATGCATTTTAAATTACATCTTTTTTTTTTTTGGACATATAAGGCAGCAAGGGAAAATTCACTGTGCAGTTTTCTGATCTCTTCTGTTTCATCTACCTCAATACCTTGCAGTCTGGCCCAATACAGAAATCCCCAAGGAACAGAACACATCTGAATGCCAACGCACACTGTGGTCAACAGCTTTTTCCCCCAGCTTTGCAGTGACTCCTACCTCAAAGTCCACTTTGCTTGAGTAAAGGACACCAGTGACCAGACCCTGGAGGAAGGTTAGGGTTCTCCTTTGCCTCCTGATACCAGGGAAAATAGTATAACCAAGCTCCCTGGGGAAAGATCTTTGGACACATTTTGTTCACCAAAATACTGAGGAAGCACCTTTCACTTACCAGTTTCAAGAAAAGCAAGAGAGAAGGAACAAAAACTAAAGAACAAAAATCACACATTCATAAAAAGGAATAAGGATGTTATTGCTTCTCTGTGTTTCTGCTCCCTTCCCCCTTTATACTTCTGTCCCCTTTCTCCTTCTTTCTCTCTCTTTCACACACACACACACACACACACACACACACACACACACACACACACGCAGCCTGCCATTTTTTGTCTCTTTGCAATTGCTTAGGGGTTTTTCCACCACATTGAACCTGGTCGCTCAGGGGAAAGGGAGCACAGACAATGTGCAAAAGCACATGGAAAGCCATTGTATTAGCTGAGGGAATAAATCCAGAACCATCCTTTAAGGGCAGGGCCCTTGTGAGCCCTGTGCTTCTACCTTTACCCTCAGAGTTATAAGCTGTATATGCTGTGGATTCAAATTCCGTATGATGCCCTAGAGGATCCATGAACCTATGATGCATCCAAAATTCAATTCAAGACCTCAATCAATGAACACACATTGAGTTTCTATTGAAGGTACAGACCTCGCTGGATGGTCTGCCTTATCAGTACTCTTCAAATTCCTCTAATCTCACCTAGAGCCCATATCAATTCCTTTTGCTTTCACTGATGATTTTCCCTTTCTACTTAGCTCTGTGAAAAACACACACTGTATTTTGTATTCTGCCCCTTCTTCCAAAACTCATCCACCATCCCCTTTCTAGTCAGGGCAGAGGTGTGATTCTTCGACTTCTGATAGACAGATCTCAGCTTACCATTCTTCACCTTCCTTCCCCCACTGCTGGCATCAGCAATAATTCCATTGTCCTGGTGTGGAATGAAAATCAAAATGGAGTTGGTTTTGCCAAGAGAGCTCTATAAAATAGAGCTGAGAGGCCACAGAGGAAGTGTGACTTACGCACATCTCATCCTGGATGGAATCTGACCTTTTGGTCACTTACTGTCCTAACGAAGGCATCCAAAACATCTGCCAGAAACTAACGATACGTATCAGACCCTTACCCTAAAATAACTTGTGACAGCCTATATATCCATCGGGTCCTTAACCTAAAATAACTCATGACAGTCTATCTACTCATCAGACCCTTATCTTAAAACAATTGTGACCGCCAGGCATTACAGGCAAATATTTCCTTTCTTATGTCAGAGTACAGTCTCACAGCTTTTGCCTTTTTAAGCCCCTGCTTCTTTCTCTTCCCCAGAACATTCTTTCAGTTTTACCCCGATCTATGTCTCCTGAAATACAATTTTTCCCAAATTAACTCTTTCCCTATTTTCAGCCTTGTGTTTCTTGGTTGACACCTGTGATTTCAGCCTAAAGCTCCTGTGGCAGCTGCAATGGAGAGACACCCCAGACGATGATTTTCCACTGGATATCCACTTGGAATATTGATATTATAGAGAGATACTGGGAAAGCATAAAAAAAAGATGCTGTATGGTCATGCAGAAATGGATAGAAGACATTCTGAGTATAATGAGTAATTTCTGGTTGGCCTTTTCCAGAATATAGTGCAGAGCCGGACATGGAGCTACTACGAAGGTCCCCACCTACATCTCTCCTGCAAGCTTGACTGACTTACTGTGTAGCAGAGAAACACTCTCCAGGTGAAAAGTCTCTGTCCTATACTGGTATTCCTTACTGTACATAATAGATGTGCTGCCCAAAAAAGTCAATGTAAAGGGATTTTTTTTGGTAAACACCATCATATTTTGTATGTTCAAGAAAGAGACCTACAGTGAATCTTTTTAAAAAAGGAAAAATTCCTTTTTAAAGTGTCAATCACACCCTAATTTAATCTTTTGTAAGTGGTGATTTTCTTGTTATGTTTTCATAGAGTGAAGCCCACCCACATGTAATTTCATGACAACTGGAATAATTTCATATCACAAGCCTATTGAAAATACTTCCACATTGAGGCATGCCTAAGCCCACATGTACTTTTTCCAATAAGGACTTTTAAGTTCTAAGGCTTCAAGATCTTTCGAATAGGACTATGCCTTATATGCCTTTGTTATTTCCTGTTGTACCAAACATAGTGTCTTATACGTAGCAGGCAAGTAACATATATTTGTTGGAAAATGAAAGAATGAATCAAGCATGTTGTGTCATAGATAGTAGTGGACTTGAGAAGACCTTTAATTTTGACAAATAAAAATAGAGAAAAATAGCTGGTGACACCAACGTATCTATAATAAAGAAATGTTAATTTTTAATATTTTCCAAAATACCTTCAAAACCATTTTTAAGAACAAAGTCAAATAAAAAAGAATTCCATGTAAAGTCGAAGTCTTCCCTTTCCTTCACACCCAATTCTATTTCTCCCATCCTCAGAAGGAACAATAGGGAATTTATGAATTGTCTCCCAAACTATTTTTGTTTTTATACACATGTACATGCATATGTATGCATATCCATAAATATCATGGTTTTGTAAGAGTTCTATAAAATTTAGAATACTGGTATCATGCTCTAGTTACTCTATATATCATTTTGCAACTTGCTCTTTTTCTACTCATTGTGTTTGTGAATTAGCCATGTTACATACAAATAAACCTGGCCATTTAAAAAAATGTGCATGCTATATTTTATTTATTCATTCCCCTCATTCTTGGACTCACAGGTTATTTCCAATTTTTGCTATTATAAACAATGCTGCAATAAGCATGTTTCTCTGCCTCTGTCAAACTCTCCGGTCCCCAAACTTACTGGTTTGTGGAATATGTGTATTTTTTACATACCTAGCTACAACAAAATAACTCCCCAAATTGTCTGCACCAGTTTACAGTGGGTTCTAATTGAGAGGTAAGTGAGAGAAAGGACTGAGAGCTGAGAAGTGATAACTTGAGCAGAACTGGAGTGCATCTTTATGCATGGCTGAATTTTAAAAAGATGCCCAGGTGGTGGCGTACCCCACCTCTTAAGTCTTTTCTTCAATAGTATGGCTTTAACTTTTTACAGGTGAGATCCAGTTTAGATATGAATTACTTCTTAATATAAATGGTGTTTGAACATTAGGAGATTTCCCAAAGTCAGTTACAGTATCTGTTTCTATAAGAAAACTAGGTTAATTATTGCTCTAAATGGCTTAGAATACCGCTGATAAAAAGAATATGGATGACGGCAAGCTATATGATTATTTCTGTATAAAGATTTTTACAATTGAAAGCAACAGACATCAGCTGTGATGGATGATAAGCAGAAAAGAAAATTGTTGGAAGGCTGGGGAACTGAGTTTGAAAAAGTCAGGAACCAGGACTTCTGGGACATCTATAAAGTAAAGACAGATAGTCTTTTTAGGATTCAATGGCTGCAACAAATTAAGACCAATTGTTTTTACAGTTTGCCCCACTCCACTCAAGATTTAAAGACCTGGGAGAAAAAGAAACATTGGCTCTTGGTTAGAGGAAAAGTTAAGTTTACCTTAAGTAAAGTTACACAAAGAATGCATACATAGGAAAAAGAGCCTATTTCTCTGAAGAAAATAAGGGACAATCTAGCCAAAACAGAGGAGATTGGCACAAAATAGCAAATAGCTGCCCCACGCGGCGGGTTGAACAAATATACATCTTTAATGTCTACCATATGCCAAGAATGACCAACACAGACAGGGTCACCATGCTCCAGGAGACTCCCACAAAGCCTCTGAGCCTGCAGACCATAGCTTGAGTAGGTCTGTGTGATTCCACCAACTGCAACACCTCCCAACGCAGCCAGCTGCCCCCCAAGTATCCAAAAGGATGTGTTGTAAACAAGTGAATCTATTTCTTCAAAACTGAACTCAATTATGCCTTGCTCTGCAATGCTTTCCTACCATTATACTCCCAATTCTTGCTAATGGTGCCAATCAAGTCTCAAACCTCAGAAGCATCTTTGACGTTTCCCTCTTGACATGTACACACTGCTATATTTAAAATGGATAACCAACAGGGAACTCTGCTCAATATTATGTAACAACCTAAATGGGAAAAGAATTTGAAAAAGAATAGATACATGTATATGTATAACTGAATCACTCTGCTGTACACCTGAAACTATCACAACATTGTTAATCAACTATACTCCAATATAAAATAAAAAGTTAAAAGAATTTTGAATCCTTGCTCATTCTCTTCCTCTGTTTTCTGCAATCACCGCCTCTTAACTGTCCTGTTTTGATTCAAGTTAAGTCTTTTACTGCTTCTCACCTAAACTATTGTACTAGTCTCCTGGCAGATCTCCTTAGCTCTCATTCCGAACCAACTGGCTCCACTATATACTAGCGCTAGATTACTTTTCCTGGATACGTTGAGAAAGGAGAAGGACAAATCCAGGTGAGAGGGTGGTTTGATGTTGGGACAGAAAACGTCACGTGTCTACTGTCATTTATCTTTTTAGCTGCTCAACATCCATACATCCTTACATATCCTCTTGGCTTCCTTACACTTACAGAAATGTCAGCGTCCAAATAAAATTCACTCACTCTCCTCTCATTAGAGAAACTACTAATGTCTCATCCAGTTATTAGGTTAAGGTCTTCTTTCAAGTGCTGAAATCACTGTTGCCAGTATTAAACTCAGAATACACATTTAGATCCAAGCCAAAAATCCCAGAGTAACAAGCAACCTCTCAGTGAGCTCTTAAAGATCTGGTAACTTTCCTCCTAATGAAAGCTTCCACCCCTAACGCACTGGCTTGTGCAACGAGGGAGGGAGAGAAGAGGAAAACCACACAAGAGCTCTCATTTGAGAAAGTGGAGAACTTTCTGCCTTTGTATAGAAATACTTTTGTTCAGCCAATGTAGTTGACTGCACTTCTGCCCTGGGAGGGGTCTCTTGTCTCTTGCCTTCCATGGTCCTAGGTTCTTCTCTTGGGGAGAATGTTCTTGTCTATTTTGTTCCGTGGCCACATGTGGGATGGACACACTGGGGAGGATTCTTCTGTGGTCTGTGCATTGTGAATAACCCACTTCCTGGGACTGGTGGGTGGCTGGAGAATCAGACTGTCAAGAACCGGGGCAGCATGAAATACTTGCTCTTGTCGTCAGGGCTGCAAATGGAACGTGGCACCTCCACCTCTTCCTGTTCTGTTCTGGGTTGTGTCTTCTCATGACACAGCTCAAGGCCCAAGGTCCCAGAAGACAATGTCCCACTGGCTTCAGTTTGGTCATGCATCCACCCCTCGAGTAAGAACTGGGGCTTCCTGAGAGCCACGTGGCCTGGATAGGGGATGGGGGTAGATCCCCTGACAAAAGTTGGGCTTCTTCGAGAGTGAATGGTTGCTGGCTGGGTAAAAACAACAATATCCACCCCAGAAGGTTTTACTGTATATAGCTCTGATTCCTTTTTTACAATCTGTGGATGCCTCTGTATTACATTTATTGTGGGAAAATCAACAGTTAACATCCTCACCTGAGAAATCCAATTATTTAGGTAATGTATCAATTAAGTTCTCAAACTCCTTTCCACTTAGCTGTGCACAGTTCTGGCTAAGGTCAGACAAGGAAATTTATTATAATAATGACCTGTTAATACCATGTAAGCTCCTAGTCCTGCGGGGATAAGCAACAGGAAACTTAAAATGCTGTAGTCAGCATTACCGGATCTTGACACCACTTCTCCTCGAGGGTTCCAGGTTGCTGTTGATCATACTTTCTTTAAGAACTGACATTTCATAATGATTTATGCCAGTCACCTGCCTATTCATTCAGCAAATATTTATTGAGTGCCTAGTAAGACTGTGCTACGCTCATGGTTTATCGTAGGCACACAATGACTATTTGATGAATTAATGACTGCAATGCAGGCAGTGTGAAATGAATTAGACTTAGGTCTTGCAAAAGATCTCACGGTCTGCAAAGAGAGATATGCAACACCAGCACATGCACAGTTGTGAGACAGGTAGAAAGAAGGACCAGAAATTCAGAAGAAAAAGGGCTTACCTCTGACTAGGGTGGTGCAGTCGTTTGCTAGGGCTACCATAACAAACTGCGTGGCTTAAACAACAGAAATTTACTGTTGCGCAATTCTAGAGGCTAGAGGTCTGAGATCAAGGTGTCTGGCAGGGTTGTTTTCTTCTGAGGCCTGTCTCCTTGGCTGGTGGATGTTGTCCTGTCCCTGTGTTCTTACATGGTGTTTTCCTCTGGGTCCTAATCTCCTCTTCTTCCAAGGGCACCAAATTGGATTTGGACCCACCCAGATGACCTCATTTTCCCTTAATTACCTCTTTAAAGATTCTACTTTAAATACAGTCACATTCTGAAGTACTGGGGGTTAGGCCTTCAAAATATGAATCTTGGGAGGGGTATACAATTCAGCCCATAACAAGTGGTTAAGAGTGGATTCGTGAGGGAGGGAGGCAGCACTTGGGTGGGGACTCCCCTCTGACTCAGTTATGGAATAATCAGCGTGTAACTTTACCTTAGCTAAGATGGTTGAGTTAAGATTGGACACATAATCTAACCAGAGCTAAAGAAACATAATAGGTTACCACAGAGTGACCAGGAGAAAGCTTTGCTCTTCCTCTAAATGTCTGAACCTGAAAGTTTGGAGGCTAGAACTGAGGTAGATTTCTTATAATCACAAGGAGAGAAAAAGCTCATTTGAGAATGGACTGTACCCAGGGAAAGCCAGAGTGAAGACATGTAAAAATGGACAATTAGGTCCTAATGCATAATCTCAGCCCGGTCAAGCTGCATGAAGCCAGCCAGCACTACCCTTCAGTTTCTCCAGTCTTTTTGTTGGTGTTGTTTTGTTTTGTTTTGTTTGTATTCAAGCAAATTAGAATTTGATTTTTTTTTTGGTCACTAGTTACCACAAGGCTCCCAACTGGTAGGCATTCCAAACAAGACTTTTCCTAGATCAGCTGGTAACATCTTAACAGGGAAAAATGTCTTTAGAAGGGATTAGAAAATGAGGGACATGAAACATTTTAGTATATCAGGTGGATAATTTTTAATTGTTGAAAATTGTTAGGAGACTAATAGTAGTAATCATAAGTCGGTCTGATTTTAATTATAAGAAGCGTTAATAACTCAGGCAGAAAACTATATACCTGCCAGTTTCTCCCATTTTCAGCCAACCTCCTCAAGGTGGAAAAGCACATATTTGCATAATTGGTTCCTTTTGTTCTTTTATTTGCTCCAACTAAGTGTCTAGAATACCACTGCTATTGTTTCCACAGCTATATAGAATAGAGATAACATACTTTTTACAGGCCACTGAAATTATCATTGCCATTACTTGGTTTATTTAGAAAAGCAAAAGTGCAGATAAAACCTTTGGAAAAAGTAGAATCAAAAATCACTTTTGTTCCTTTTTGTCATATGGAGCCGGAATACATTTTTTTCCTTTTTGGGGTAACCAAGACATTTCAGAAGTCTTGATAATTTTCAAAAAATACTGACCCCTTTTCAGCAGAGTAATAAAATTACCTGTAATAAATTTATAAACTCTTAAACTCGTAGTGTCCCTGGTCCTATGAGAGCCCAGCAATGTCCTAAGGATATGGTAATTCTGGGCATCTAAACACTTAATAATCCAACTATAAAGGTAAGATTCACTACATCTACTTGTTAGAATATTTAACAGTTATTTTAAAAAACACTTTTAGAAAGCCTTTGTAAAACAATATACAATGATGAAATATTAAATGTACAATAATCTGGTGTGAAAACTGTAAACCCAGTATGACTTCAATTATGTAAAATAAAAACACAAATACTTAAGTACGGAAAGGCTCTAAAAATGACATCAAAACACTAACAGAGGTGTTTGTGATTGGGTGTTGGCACAGTATGTGTTTTTTCTATCTGGTTACATGTATTCTCCAATTTTTCTTTAATAAGCATGAATTGCTTTCATAATTAAAAAGCACTTATTAGTCATAAAAAAATCTGTGCACTCCAAACAATAAAAAGGTTATTTTAAAATAAATTCCTCTTTACAAGTTTGAACTCTGACAATCTTAAAAAGATTTATAAAGAAATCCAAGAATGATTTAATCCACCAAACCATAAATGTCTTGCTCAAAGGAAATTGCAAAGTCATTTGTCATTTTTTTATGAGCATCGTTCACACTCTGTGGTAGGTTTTCATTTCATTACCAGGTGCTTCTGGATTAGAGAGAGAAAATTACTTCCCAGGGTCACATATGAGTGGAACATAAAGAACTGGAGATCTCATCACAGCCTGGCTAAGTGGAGGGCACAAGCAGGTCATATAGGACGTGCTTTAACGCGCGCATGGGCATGCATGTGTGCACGGTGCGTATTCCTCTCTTGACGCTTCCATTTTCTTCTAAGGAATCCATTGCCCTTCTCTAGGGGCCCTGGACCTTCTACTCAGGGCGGAAATCATCACCCTGATTCAAAAAAGTAGAGATTTGCTATTATCCTTTAAACTGAATGGATTCCATTCATGCCAGGTGGGTAACTCTATTAAATATTTAAATGCCAATGGTATTTATGTCTAACAATGGGAAAAAGTCTTTATTTTCAATTAAGGGAATTCGAGGTGATGGTGAGCTGGTAGTTTAGACGCAGGGGGTGAGGGAGGCTGTCAGGAGAAATAGTTTCTTTCTTGTCCCTGAAATCAGACTAGGTCTCCAATTTGGAAAAAGAAAGAACAGTTTCAGTCTTCATTAGGTACCTAGGAAGGTATGCTGACGTTGTCTTTCAACTTCTTCCCTCTTATTCTGAACTTCACCTGTCCCTCCCCATGTGTAGGCCATCATCCCAACCCAAGTTTCTACCCATATTGATGGCCACCACTTTGTCCTAAGTTGCCTTTGAGTAGAACAGTAAATTTCATGTGTGTAGGAAAACACAGCCTTTGTGGTTTGTTATACATGTATCTTAGGTGCTTAGAACTCCAGGAAAGTTCTATAAATCATATTCAACAGAAAATACCTCCTAGGTCTTATAATTTATTACATATGAATATTTTAAAAGAAATTACTTCTTAAAATCAATCAACTAACCAATCAATAAAACTCTGACTCATTTACTGATTTATTTTAAATATGCCTTTTTATTCTAACATATAACTTAGGAATTTTAACTTTGAGTAATTGACCCAATCATTTTTTTCCTACAAAAGGAAGCAAATGTTTCCTAAGGTCGCCTCTGAGGTCTGCGCTTATAGTCCTTGGTCATATATTCTTCCTTCCTTTTACAACATGCTTTTGCCTAGGCTTATCATTAATATAAACATAGACCCAAGTATTTTTCTTACCTCGACCATTTATTTTACCCAAAGGATACTCTCTCTTACGCCTCTCTCTTCATTTCTCAATTAAGAGATTCTTATTTATAAGTGAAGGTAAGCCTTTGACCAATTGCACATGTCAGAATTTGTTATATTAATCACTTAAAAGTATTTTTAACTTTTTAAAGAAAATAAGACAAATTGTTCAGAATATCAGCTTCTCAGCTGCAACAAGTGATTAAATCCTGAATCTTCTAAATGTTAAGAGCTTTGATAGGGAAAATAAACATTTGTGCACAAGTGCTGTGATCCTGCCAGACACAGTACAGCTAATTCAATTTGCTTCTTGGTCCCCTGAGAAGGATGGAGGATGTCTGGTTTGTTCACCAGACAGCCTCTGTGACACAAAAGGCAGGAATGTCCCACCTCTCAAGTGACCCAACTGCATGATTGATCACAAGATCCTCAAACCTTGCTGGAATTTTTTTCTGTTTTAAAAACATATAGAGAATCAACATTGTGAAAATGACTCTACTACCCAAAGCAATCTATAGATTCAATGCAATCCCTATCAAACTACCACTGGCATTTTTCACAGAACTAGAACAAAAAATTTTGCAATTTGTATGGAAACACAAAAGACCCCGAATAGCCAAAGCAATCTTGAGAATGAAAGAAGGAACTGGAGGAATCAGGCTCCCTGACTTCAGACTATATGACAAAGCTACAGTTATCAAGATGGTATGGTACTGGCACAAAAACAGAAAGATAGATCAATGGAACAGGATAGAAAGCCCAGAGATAAACCCATGCACATATGGACACCTTATCTTTGATAAAGGTGGCAGTAATGTACAGTGGAGAAAGGACAGCCTCTTCAATAAGTGGTGCTGGGAAAACTGGACAGCTACATGTAAAAGTATGAGATTAGATCACTCCCTAATACCATACACAAAAATAAGCTCAAAATGGATTAAAGACCTAAATGTAAGGCCAGAAACTATCAAACTCTTAGAGGAAAACATAGGCAGAACACTCTATGACATAAATCACAGCAAGATCCTTTTTGACCCACCTCCTAGAGAAATGGAAATAAAAACAAAAATAAACAAATGGGACCTAATGAAACTTCAAAGCTTTTGCACAGCAAAAGAAACCATAAACAAGACCAAAAGACAACCCTCAGAATGGGAGAAAATATTTGCAAATGAAGCAACTGACAAAGGATTAGTCTCCAAAATTTACAAGCAGCTCATGCAGCTCAATAACAAGAAAACAAACACCCAATCCAAAATGGGCAGAAGACCTAAATAGACATTTCTCCAAAGAAGATATGCAGACTGCCAACAAACACATGAAGGAATGCTCGGCGTCGTTAGTCGTTGGAGAAATGCAGATCAAGGCTGCAGTGAGATATCATCTCGCGCCGGTCAGAATGGCCATCATCAAAAGATCTGGAAACGATAAATGCTGGGGAGGGTGTGGAGAAAAGAGAACACTCTTGCACTGCTGGTGGGAATGTGAATTGGTTCAGCCACTGTGGAGAACAGTATGGAGGTTCCTTGGAAGACTACAGATAGAACTGCCATATGACCCAGCAATCCCACTACTGGGCATATACCCTGAGAAAACCAAAATTCGAAGAGAGTCCTGTACCAAAATGTTCATTGCAGCTCTATTTGCAGTGGCCCGGAGATGGAAGCAACCTAGGTGCCCATCATCGGATGAATGGATAAAGAAGATGTGGCACATATATACAATGGAATATTACTCAGCCATAAAAAGAAACGAAATTGAGCTATTTGTAATGAGGTGGATAGACCTAGAGTCTGTCATACAGAGTGAAGTAAGTCAGAAAGAAAAAGACAAATACCGTATGCTAACACATATATATGGAATTTAAGAAAAAAAATGTCATGAAGAACCTAGGGGTAAAGCAGGAATAAAGACACAGACCTCCTAGAGAACGGACTTGAGGTTATGGGGAGGGGGAAGGGTGAGCTGTGACAGGGCGAGAGAGAGTCATGGGCATATACACACTAACAAACGTAGTAAGGTAGATAGCTAGTGGGAAACAGCCGCATGGCACAGGGATATTGGCTCGGTGCTTTGTGACAGCCTGGAGGGGTGGGATAGGGAGGGTGGGAGGGAGGGAGATGCAAGAGGGAAGACATATGGGAACATATGTTTATGTATGACTGATTCACTTTGTTATAAAGCAGAAACTAACACACCATTGTAAAGCAATTATACCCCAATAAAGATGTTAAAAAAAAAAAAAAAACATATAGAAATACAAGGTTAGAGTAGTCACATCATTCTTTCTTGTGATATAAGAATCCAGAAATGTTTCCTATAGCTTTGCTTAGAATAAAGAGAATTCATAAATCCAAAATTTGATTTCATGTAACAAGTTTTGTCTGCGGGGGGCTCTACATTAACCCATGTGCTGAGGTGATGCCCTCCCACTGGGATAAGCCACAGGGCGTGGAAGTGAGCTTAGAGAGGGATGGGTATGGTCCCTAAGTACTTTCTCCAAAACTGGCCCCTTCCCAAAAATTTTTCTAAAGATAGCATGTTAACATGATGGCTAAGAAGATGACAAAAACAGAGGATATAGTGTGAAAGCCAAGCCATCAGATAGGTAGAGAAAGGAATCAAAGAGTAGTAGCTTTCTTTCTGCTTTTTTATTGTGGTAAAATATATATATATATATATATATATATATATATATATATATACACACACACACATATAATATTAACCATTTTAACCATTTGTAATTGCACAATTCATTGCATTAAATATATTTACAGTGTTGTATCGCCATCACCATGCTCTATACTCCAAACTTTGTCATTGTCCCCAGCATAAACTCTGTATCCGTTAAACAGTAACTCCCAATTCTCCCCTCCCTCGAGCCCCTGGCAACTTCTATTCTGCTTTCTGCCTCTGTGAATTCGTCTATTCTAGGTACCTCATGTAAGTGGAATCATACAATAGGTGGCCTTTTGTGTCTGGTTTGTTTCACTTAGCATAATGTTTTCAAGGTCCATCCATGTTTTAAGATATAGCGGAATTTCCTTTCTTTCTATGACTGAATAATATTCTACTTTTGTTTATCCATTCATTTGTTGATGGACACTTGACTTGTTCTACTTTTGGTTCTTGTGAATAATGCTACTATGAACATTGGCATACAAATGTCTGCTTGAATCCCCGCTTTCAATTCTCTTGGATATTCACCTCGGAAGTGGAATTACTGAGTCACATGGTAGTTCTATGTTTAACTTCTGCAGGAAGGGCTCAATTGTTTTCCACAGTGGCTGTACTATTTTACATTCCCATTAGCAATGTATGAGGGTTCCAATTTACCCACATCCTTGACAACACTTATTTTCTGCTTATTTTATTATAGTCATCCTAGTGGGTATAATGTGATAACTAATTGAGGTTTCGACTTGCATTTCCCTAACGACCAAGGACATTGATTTTTTTCATGTACTTACCGGCTATTTATTTTCTTTAGAGAAATATCTATTCAAGTTCTTTGCTCATTTTTGAATTGGATTTTGTTGTTGTTGTTGTGAGTGGCTGCTTTTTAAAGTGCTGCTTTACTTCCAACCAACAGCACAGGCACCCTCCTCTACCAGAAGCCACCCACTATCTTATACCCTATTTTAGAACTGCACACAAGTTTGCAATGTCCTATGACCTTCCTTCCCAGCATTGTCCTGCCTTTATGGAAGATGGGGAGTGCAGGTGCAGCTGCAACAGGAAAGAAAGGGAACATCTTCTGGGGGCCCCCTGGATGTCGCAGGAGCCAAAGAAACTCTGACAAAAGAAGTAGAGGTGAGAGGTAAGCCCCTTTTCTGCTCTACTGAGAATCTCCACTGTGGTTTTCTTGCAGCCGGGGTCACCTCACACTACTCATGGGATCCATTGCTTTTTGGGTCTTCTTGCCTTTTTTCCTTGGTTCTCAAGGAGCTTTATGTCTTAATGTACCTAATCAGCTGGTCAGTGGATGATGTAATGAAAAGTTCCTTCTAACTCTGCATTTTGAAAGTAGACAAAGGGCTCTGTGGTAGATCTGGTAGAGTGTTACAGTGGTGGCCCCCAGAATCATGCCTTCCTAGGAGCACATCCTTGCACAGTCCCTTCCACATTAGCTCTGGACCAGCCAGGGGATCTGCCTTGGGTCACTAGCAAACATGACACAAGCAGAAGCTTGAACAGTGCTTGTGCATTAGGGTTTGCTCTTTTGGGGCTGTGGTTGGAACCGTGAATTTGCCCTGTGAGCAAGCCTGAGTCGGCCTACTGGAGAAACCATGCAGGAGCTCTAGCCAACTATCAGACATGTGAGTGGGACCAGCTTAGATGGTCCAGCTTTGTGGAGCCTTCAGGTATATGCAGACACGTGATCGAGCACAGGTGAGCCCAGCCCAAGTCACAAACCCACAGAATCACAAGCAACAGCAGAATCACTGTTTTAAGCCACTAAGTTTTGAGGTAGTTTCTTATTCAGGAATATGTACCTGACACAGTCTTGCACCCACTATATTTAAAGAACTACAAATCAATAAGGAATGGACAAAACCCAACAGAAAAATGGACAAAAGGCTTGAACAGGCATTTCACAAAAGAAGATAAACATAAATATACAAACAACCAATAAACATATGAAAACGTGCTCATCTTCATATGCATCAGGGAAATGCAAATTAAAATGATACGGAGAGGGGGCTTCCGTGGTGGCGCAGTGGTTGAGACTCCACCTGCCGATGCAGGGGACACAGGTTCATGCCCCAGTCCCCAAGATCCCACATGCCGCGGAGCGGCTGGGCCCGTGAGCCATGGCCGCTGAGCCTGCACGTCTGGAGCCTGTGCTCCGCAACGGGAGAGGCCACAACAGTGAGAGGCCCACGTGCCGCAAAAAATATAAAAAAATAAAAAATAAAATGATACGGAGATCTTCAGCAGAATGGCTAAAGTTAAAAAGACAGAAGTTATTAAGTGTTGGTGAAGATATGGAGCTATAGGAATTCTCTTAGATTGCTGGTCTCCTGTGGGAGTGTAAGTTGGTACAATCACTTGGGAAAACTGTCTGTCTGTATCCACTAAAGATGAATGTATACATAGCTAAGGCTCTGGAATTTCTCCTGAGTACCCAGAGGTATACTAATATATGTTTAACAACTATCCTGCTGCGAACAACAACAACAACAAAAAAAACACAAGAAATAAAAGCCCTGATTTGTAGCATTTGTTGATTTCTGTGGTATAAATACTCCCACTATGTGACTTTAAGCTACAACCTGATATCACTGAGCACAAAGCGGGAACGAACGTAAACAATTGGCTTTGTGAGTTGGTACAAGCTCGTTCCGGCATGCCAGTGTATATACTCAACAGAAATGTATATACACACCAAGCAATAGGTACAACAATGCCCATAGCAGCACTATCATAATAGCCCCAGACTGGAAAATACCCAAATGCCTATAGACAGTGGAATAAATCGTAGTGAACCCACACATTGGCACACCATTTAGCATTAAGAATGAATGAACTACAACTATATGCAATAAATATGGATGTATTTTATAAATATAACGTTGACTAAAAGCAGTCAGACAAAAGAGTATACAAATGTTAAGAATTCCATTTACACAAAGTTAAAAAACAGGTTAAGGCTAATTTATGTTGTTAGAAGTAAGGATTGTGGTTAACTTTGGGAAAAGGATGGAGACTAAAAGCAGTTATGACGGGGGGACTTCTGCTCTGGGGAGTGGGTAATAATACTCTGTTTCTTCATCTGGACTCTGGCTACAGAGGTAATTCACTCTGGAAACTTCTTATAATTTACTGACTATTCTCGATGTATGTTATACTTCAACGAAGGCTCAGAAGAGAAAAAAAGAGAGGAAAAAAAACTGCCCACTCAACAGATTCAGTAGCTTTGTGATATGTCTATTTAGTAAGTAAGTCACCTCTGAGAGCACACCTAGACTCAAACCTAAAAGCTCTTAAATAGTTGAGAAAATGAAAATAGGAATTTCCTAGTGGTCAAGAATCAAGAGAAGATGCTTTATTTGTCCAACCATTATTATAAGGCAGAGTAACATTTTTAAAAGGCAAATTTGATCATCTCTGTTTCTAGTGTAAAAAGCTTCCGTGATGTCCCAGCGCAGTGACAGCAAAGACTGCACTCTTTACCCTCACCCAGGAGGCCTCACGGGATCTGGCACCTGCCTGCCTCTACATCTGCATCTTGTCCTGCTGGCTCCCTGACTTTCGATACTGCAGTAACACAGGTCTCCCCTCTGTTCCTCAAGTCCACCTGCCCCTCTCCCTCCTCACGTTTGTGTCCACTGCTCCCTCTGCTGGGCTGTTCTTCCCTGCCTGTCCACATGACTTGCTTCTCTCTCTCTCTCTCTCTCTCTCTCTCTCTCTCTCTCTCTCTCCCCCCCGCCCCCCGCCCCGTTGGGTCCCATCTCGAGCCGTACCTCCTCAACATCTTTTTAAACCGTCTTGTATAAAATAGGCCCTCCATCATTATTGTATTACTTTCTATATCATCTCCTACTTTATTTCTTTTATGGCATATGTTATTATTAGCAATTATCTTGCTGACTGGTCTTCCTCACTAGCACATTATCCTCCATGAAGATAGAGACTTTGTCAATCTCGCTTGCTGCTATATTTCCTGAATGCTCGCACAGTTCAAAGCATGTAGTCTTGCAGAAATGCCTATTTGCTACATAAGTAAATGAAGCCATGAATGGTTCTAAATTAATTAGAAAGAAACCAGGTCAAAGTGGAACACAGCAAACATCATGTTCTCCTGTGGTATGGTTTCCAAAGGACAATTCAGGTTAGATGGGTACTCAGCTAGGAGTAAGAGAGTTTGCAGTTATTTCTCCTCTAACGTCTCTCTGTGGACAGGCTTGCCTACAAGTCTTGGCAGGAAACAGACATATCCCTCCCAAAGGCATGGTTCCCTCCCCTTCACAGAGCAAGGTTTCCCTCCAATGGCCTTGGATGCTTGTCTAATACGCACAGAGCCCGCAGAGGGAGATGTATAGAGGGGCCCTCCTGAAAGGTGGGAAAATGGGATAAAGAAAAGAGACTATAGGGCAAGGCACTTCTAGAAGAGGCTGTGAGAATCCTCAGTCTGTAAGCTCCTGCCTTGACTTCTGGAGAGGCAGCCCTGAGCACCGGCATCTCTCTTGCATTTGGCGTTCATTCATACAGATGACCTTTGATAGCAGAGTGCTGTCACAGGAGGACACTGCTGCTCAAAGGGGCTGTGCTTCACTTAAGGGAACCGCTGTCCTCAGAGTCCCGTGAATCTCGGGTGAGGGTTGACATTCTGCGTAAATAGGGTGGAAGAGTGCATGGAGACATGGCCCAGCTTAGGAGTGAACAGCAGGAGTGAACATGAAATCTCCCAACGCTGCCATGAAATCTTGGCCACTGTGTGAGAGCAGCTGGGCTGACTTGTGTTGAACGCAGTTTGCCAGAAATCAATTAGCCACAGGTAGCAACGATGGCTTCCTCTCTTTCTTCAAGGAAGCTGGTTTGTTGGGTTGTCATGCTCAGTTTGTAATAAAAATGTAAATTGTTGGTGCCTCTCCACTAGTATTTTCTCTGCTTAGAACACTCCTCACCTATGCTTTTTTCATGGTTAAAATTTATCATTCAGGTCTCAGCTCAAATGTCCTCTCCTCATTGAGGACTTCCCTGATGACCCAACCTAAAGGAGCGTTTTTAGTCTCACGTAAGCCGCTCTGTCACACAAGCCGATATAATGGCCTTCGTAACATTTGTTACTACATGAAATCCATCTATCTGATTTGTTTATGTGGTTGTTTGTCCCCCTCCACCAGGTTGTAAGTTCCACGAGAGCAGGAACTTTGGCACCATCATAACTTCAGTATTCAGAATATCCTAAGTTCTTGATACATTAATTTACTGAAGTACTGGAGACTTTAAAAGTCATTCAATAATGTAGAATGGTGCAGTCACTTTGGAAAAGTCTGACAGTTCTTTAAAAGATTACACACAGAGCTACCATATGACCCAGAAATTCCACTCCTAGGTATATACCAAAGAGAAAGGAAAAACTTGTATATAAACGTTTTCAGTGTAATTATTCATAACATACAGAAAGTAGAAACAATCCAAGCTTTTCTCATCTGATGAATAGATAAATAATAGATAGATAAATAAAATATGATATAGCCATACAGTGGAATATCACTTGGCAATAAAAAGCCATACAGTGGAATATCATTTGGCAATAAAAAGGAATACATACATACTGATACATACTACAAAATGGATGAAACTTTAAAATATTATGATAAATGAAGAAGTCATTCACAAAGAACACATATTACATGGCTCCATTTCTATAAAGTGTCCAGAATAAGCATGTCTATAGAGACAGACACTAAATTAGCATGTGCCTAGGCCTGGAAAAGTTGGCTGGAAATGGGGAGCTACTGCCAATGGGTACAGGATTTCTTTTGGGGGTGATGAAAATGTTCTAAAATTGATTATGGTGATGGTTGTACAGCTCTGAGTATATACTAAAAACCACTGAATTGTATACTTTAAGTGAGTGAATTAGATGATATATCAATTTTTATCTCAAAAAAGCTAGTATTAGAAGTCTGTTTAAGAACAAAATATTTAATAATAAAAAACTATCACAAAATCATTCAACGATGCATGATACCTGAAATTATTCATTCATTCAGTCTTTCAACATGTATTCATCAGCTGCTTTGCAATAGGCTCATTGCTAAATGAGGGGGATACACAGATCAACAACTACAGTCTCTACCTTGAAGAACAAATAATCTACTGAAATGTTTGTAGTCTCTGCGCCAACTCCTCGCCTTATTTCTCATCCTGCAGGAAAAATCTGATTACAAGAAATGACGTGTGGTGGAGACTGCTATTTGTTGAGTGAAATCCTCATCCTCTTAATCTTCTCAAGCACACAACTAGATCACATCTCCTAGCCTCACTTGCAGTTGGGTGGCCTTGTAACTGAGTGTTAGCTAACAGTTTGTGAGGGGAAGTAATATATCTTCCAAGTCTGGCACATAAAATCTTTCACTTGCTCCTCCTTGCATTTCCTCCCTTCCTCCAATGGAATGAAAATAAGCACGCTGATCTTGGAAGCCACGTGTTGAAAATGGCAAAGTTTTCATCAACTTGAGTCCCTGAATGACACTGTGGAGGCAAACTTCCCAAGTTGACCCCTAATTGCACTGTTATACTAGGAAGAAATACCCCACTAATACTAAAGCAAAACTTAGTGTTACCCTAACAAACACACTGGGGTCTAATAAAAAGACAGAAATATTGTTGGCTGAGATGCCCCTTTCAATCTCTTAAAAATCTAGGCTTATAGGTGCTGTTTTCCTTTCCATAAAAAAATGGTAATTTTATCAAGCTTTGATTAGACATGCGTTATTGCCTTTATTACTTAAACCTGGTTTGGTTTCTTCTATTCCTTGAAACTGCTGCTACTGCAGCAACCAGGTACCTGGAGTGATACTGGCAGGGGAAAGAGTAGTTGTGGTTAAATACAGTGGTCCGGGCAGGTGATGCTAAAATGTAAAAACAAACAAAACACCATGGTGTTCACATGTAAATTATCAAGAAAATATTGGGGTGATCCCCTAGCAGAAGTGTTGCCCCATCTAGCCTCCTCCATTTCCCTTCTTGATTTATTTTCCTATTATGCCTTTCATTTTTAACTGCTTTCTGACTAACCTTGATAGTAATTTAAACCCGATTCCATTCATTTTATCACATTAGATGGTGAAGGACACTCTTTGGGATGGATTCTAACTCAGGGATTGCAAACAAACTTAGATATTTGTTCAAATAAGCCCACTTTAGGAAGGCCAAGTTGCCATGAAGATATCATCAAACTTTTGAGAAAATAAGCAAACAAGGACATGAACAAACAGAAACAACTGTCCTGCTGTCTATTCATTTGTGGGAAAAATTAAGTATCACTTCCTGTCATAATTCTTGCACTTACTGCCAAGCCCCAAATTCTTCCACCTGCACAGAAATAAGAGATTGTAAACTTAAGTAAAGAAGGGAAATTCTGTTACCCTTCCACAGGCCACCAGGTGTTTAGCTCTGTGTCCTAACCATCAGGGGCGAAGGGAAGAGGAGGAAGAACCTGGGAGAGAAAAATATTTCCAAGGCAACTGGCACCAAGCTTCTAGCTATGGACAGAGTGACAAGAGTCCTTGTGCTTGAGACTTCCCCAAAATAGCTAAAGATTAAAAGGAGCAGCCAGGGACTGCTTTAAACTAACACCAAAGAAGATGCCCAGAAAACCATGGAGAGAAATTAAAATTGGTGCAGAAAATAGAGAGGATCATATCTAACACGCTCAAGGGCTTTGCTGCCACTCTATAGTTCTTACTGTCTGAGGGACTTTCAAAACAGAAGGCTCTCAAAGGTACAGTTCCAGAGTGCTCTGAAAGAGACATTAGATGAGAAAGAGAAAGGAATTTGAAGGGACGTGTTTTATGAGGTTTTCAAAAGCCATAGTTGCCATCACAAATTGAAGCAGTTTATAAACATGTAATAAGTTTTGGTGTGATTTCAGGGACCTAG
Organism: Aethalodelphis obliquidens; assembly: GCF_003676395.1. Taxonomy (NCBI): domain Eukaryota; kingdom Metazoa; phylum Chordata; class Mammalia; order Artiodactyla; family Delphinidae; genus Aethalodelphis; species Aethalodelphis obliquidens. The sequence continues at coordinate 41,851,510 of NW_020837947.1, forward strand.
CACTCTCACCTACACTGCTGGTGGAAGTATGAATGGTACAACAATCTTTCTAGAGGGCAGTTTGGCACTGTGTACCAAAAGTCTTAAAATACTATTAATTAATTCTCCATCCCTCCAGTCACAAACTATGTGCTCTTTGATGGAGTTATTGCATTTCTAGCAACTTATCCTAAGTTTAAAAATCAAAGGAAACAAGGTGTCCATTGTCAGGATTTTTCACAGTACAATTTAGTATTTGGAAAATTTGACACGGCGATGCGATTGTAAGGAAAAATTTGGAAAATTTTTGAAAGATTTTGAAATTTACTAGGTGTCCTGTCTAGCTGCCTCCATCATTATTTGTGTTTGTGTGCTATTTTACAACTCTGTAGAGAAGTTCACTTGTAGAAAACGAACAGTAATGCAAATAATTCCTGTCTGTAAGAATAAAAATTGTGTCTGGTAGAAAGCAATTGATTATGTCCCTGTGGATATTGACAAGTTTTCAATCAGTTTTGCATCTATTTGTAAACTTATTTCAGTATTCTTTTTTTAAAATTAATTAATTTGGTCGCACCAGGACTGAGTTGCGGTAGGCGGGCTCCTTAGCTGTGGCACGCGAACTCTTAGTTGCAGCATGCACGTGGGATCTAGTTCCCTGACAAGGGACCGAACCTGGGCCCCCTGCATTGGGAACTTGGAGTCTTATCCACTGCGCCACCAAGGAAGTCCCTATTTCGGTGTTCTCTATTTGACTCTAAACATCTGAGATAATTAGAGGTCTTTTAAAGCTGGTCGTAATATCTTACTAGTTCCTCATTAATTAATGAGATAAAATCTATGTTATATGTTTATTTTAAATTTGTATGGGAGTTATGATTTTATCCTCTTTAAAATTTACCCTTTAATATGGAGATTGGTTAAATAAATTATGGTACATTCATATAACAGGATGAATGCCTTAAAAGTTGTTGCTGCAGGGCTTCCCTGGTGGCGCAGTTGTTGAGAGTCCGTCTGCCGATGCAGGGGACACGGGTTCGTGCCCCGGTCCGGGAAGATCCCACATGTCGCGGAGCGGCTGGGCCCGTGAGCCATGGCCGCTGAGCCTGCGCGTCCGGAGCCTGTGCTCCGCAACGGGAGAGGCCACAACAGTGAGAGGCCCGTGTACCGCAAAAAAAAAAAGTTGTTGCTGCAGAAGAACATTTGACATAGAACAAGGCAAGCTGCAGAACTGTATGCACAGTATGAGTTCCTCTTGTATAAAAATGTAAATATAAATATGTGTGTGTGTGGGGGGGCTCAGGACACACTATCCCAAAATATGGCACCTTGGCATATTACGTACTTTAAGCTGACGGAGCTGAGAAAACAGCAGAAGCGAAAGATCTTTCTCAGCTTCCCCTGCCCTTCTCCCCAGAAGGAGGCCACAAGACCCTCCTGTGAGAGGTGCCCTAACACTACCCAGAGAAAAGGAGCATCCTTAGTTCAAAGATGGAAGGACACTGAGAAGACTATGAATAAACAGACCTTGCTAAATCTCCCCTACTTCACTACACTCAGCTCCTATTTTTGCCCTATTATATTTCTGCATGACCTTCCACTCTTCAACAAACCTAGCATAAAACCACTCAGTTTAGCTGTTTCTTCAGGTCTTTCTTCATTTCTTTATGAAGGCTCATGTAAAACTCATAATTAAATAAATTTGTATGCTTTTCTTCTGTTAATCTGTCTTTGTCAATTTAATTTCCAGACCCAACCAGGGACCCTAAGAGGACTGAGGAAGTTTTCCTCTCTTACTAAATATGTGTGTGTGTGTGTGTGTCTGTGTAAACATAAATGTGATATATATGCATATATTTCAGTTCTGGGATAATATACAGCAAGGTAATAATAAGGATTCTCTCTGGAGATGAAAGTATAAGTATTTAATTCTTCTATATGCTTAAATGTATTTTCTTGCTTTTCTAAAATAAATTACACTTACACTAAAAACGTGCGTTTAAAAAATGCAGTGGGGTGGGCAAGAACATTTTTATCTTGCAGTGATTTATTTTCAGATTTAAAAACTCAATCCCTCATGCATAAATTTGCTCAGGACAGTCCTGGTTTCTGCCTGATGTCCCCACATGAATAATAAGTCCCTCTTTCATTCTTTAAACCGTCCCAGTTTGAAAGAAAAAAAATTATGGTCATTTTACTTCTGTGATATAAGATCACAAGATCTGAAACATGTCATGCCTGACTGCATGAAGTAAGCAGTATAAAGAGAAACTAGAATATCTGTGAGCAATTTCATAATTTACCAGTTCAAAATCTGAATTTTATCTAATCCAGAAAAATATTCTTGCAAAAACGTAGGATACTTGCCTTCACAGATTGCACAATTGAATTCCAAGCTGATTTAATTGTCTGAATAAATGGGGGACATGATCACAGCATTTCCTGCCATTTACATTTCCTAACATTTACACTGAAGCTGAGTCCTCAAGTCAGTTGAATATTTTAGTGAGAAAAGTGTTCCAGAAGGAAAGTATCTATGATACAAGAACTGCTCTTAATAAAAGAAAAATTTTTTCCTCTGTAAGTTTTACATAACTGCAAACAACTTACAGATTTTAGGACAGAGAAAAGTCTTCAGCTGTAAAGCAGCACTTATCTTGTCTGCAAGCTGATTAGAGCCATGCCTTTACAAATCCACCACCAGCCCCATCCCAGGCTCTCCCAGCGGGGAACCAGCCGTTTCAGAAAGTGAGCTTTTCAAATGTAAAGTAGGTTTTTTTTTCTCCTGCCTTCTTGCCTCTGAAAGCAGACAACTTAAAAGTCTTAAAAATTCAACCCCGAATTGTTCCAAGGGCATCTGTAAGGGCGGAGTACAGTTTGTGCCTTAGGCTATGGTCTTTATTCTGGCCAGAGCCCCATGAGGCAGGAGATCAATTTCTATAAGTTCTATATTTTCCTGAATCCTCTTTCAGCATATTAATATTATACTGGAATTAGATAGGGAAACTTATACTAATCCTAGAGGTAGTGGAGTTAGTCTGATCCTCTGTACTTTCTAACTAGATGTGGGAAAATAACTTCATAATAAAGTAAAACCTCTTTTTATTCATGTATTTTGCTATAAAGGCAGCACAAAGATTCACCGAATTTTTAAAAAGAGAAATACTCTAACATTACTAATTTTTCATGTCATTCAGTTTCTAGACACTTGGAGACTCAAAGATACATCTTAGGTTATCTAAAAAAAAAAAAAAAAAAAGGAAGGAAGGAAGGAAAGCAAAGAGGGAAGGGAAAAAAAGGTTTAAAAAGGAAAAGATAAAAGAAAACAAGAAAGGGGCAAATAGCTGATTCAATTACTAAGCCAAATAACTAAGGCATGCTGAGAACTTTTGTTTACACGTCACTGAGTTATGATGCTCCAATAAGCTTAAGGGATTTCAACCAGAAGTATAGTTTTTCTTGCACTGTGATTTTCTTTGGCTGGACTTCAGTGAATGAAGACAGCTCAAAAGACAGTGGAAGCATAACCAATATAAAAGGAATTTTCTGCAAATCAGAAGTTCCATCTCCAAATAAAAGGAATCCAAATTGGAAAAGAGGAAGTAAAGCTGTCACTGTTTGCAGATGACATGATACTATACATAGAGAATCCTAAAGATGCTACCAGAAAACTACTAGAGCTAATCAATGAATTTGGTAGAGCAGCAGGATACAAAATTAATGCACAGAAATCTCTGGCATTCCTATAGACTAATGATGAAAAATCTGAAAATGAAATCAAGAAAACACTCCCATTTACCATGGCAACAGAAAGAATAAAATATCTAGGGATAAACCTACCTAAGGAGACAAAAGACCTGTATGCAGAAAATTATAAGACACTGATGAAAGATATTAAAGATAACACAAATAGATGGAGAGATATACCATGTTCTTGGATTGGAAGAATCAACATTGTGAAAATGACTCTACTACCCAAAGCAATCTACAGATTCACTGCAATCCCTATCACTACCACTGGCATTTTTCACAGAAATAGAACAAAAAATTTCACGATTTGTATGGAAGCACAAAAGACCCCGAATAGCCAAAGCAATGTTGAGAACGAGAAATGGAGCTGGAGGAATCAGGCTCCCTGACTTTAGACTATACTACAAAGCTACAGTAATCAAGACAGTATGGTACTGGCACAAAAACAGAAATATAGATCAATGGAACAGGATAGAAAGCCCAGAGATAAACCCATGCACATATGGTCACCTTATCTTTGATAAAGGAGGCAGGAATGTACAGTGGAGAAAGGACAGCCTCTTCAATAAGTGGTGCTGGGAAAACTAGACAGGTACATGGAAAAGTATGAGATTAGATCACTCCCTAACACCATACACAAAACTAAACTCAAAATGGATTAAAGACCTAAATGTAAGGCCAGA